>NW_025422164.1:0-371942 GCF_011764305.1 Mustela putorius furo | reverse complement strand
GGTGTCAGACTGCCCCTAATGTGTGTCTCCAGGGTCCCCAGCCTGGATGGTGTGTGGCCCCAGGACTTTGAGGACAGAAGTCTGAAAACACAAACTCAGCTTATGTTGGGGGACGTAGGTATGGCAGGCCCGATCTACACAAACCATGAGAAGACATCTTCAGGATATGAAGATAGTGTGAGTCTGAGGCGCTTGCTCAGGCTTTTTGTCTCTGGATTTTTGTTTTCGTGAGGCCGTGGAATGTCGAGGAGGCCTCATGGGCCATGAACGAATCTTCTCTCTGTGGATTTGGCCCGATCCCAATTGTTTTTTCGTCAATCTGTGGGATGGAGTACTCCTTTCAGGGTTGTTACCTCAGGTGTCCCACCAAAAGAAGAATTCCAAAGCAGAGCCCTGGGAAGAGTGAAAGGGACAACCCGAACTATGATTAAAAATTGGGGCCTATGGGCATGGCAAGCCCAATATGCTATCTCTTCATCCACCCACTGAGAGGCCTTACCTGAGGACTGGGCTAAGGCTGAGGGTTCACAATGTGAGTTTTGCCACCTATGTGGTCCCGCGAGCAATGGCGGGGGCCTCATCGGACAACCAGGTTTCCACTACAATGAACGTTGGACAAAAAGCCCAACCACAAGGTTTCTTGCCATTGGGCAGGAGTTCTGATTTCTGCATCATTTTCAAACCCTGGGCAGTGATTGGAGATAAGGTCTAGGATCTGAATCCTGAATACCTAGGTTGGAAAGAGATAACGACCTAAGGCAATGGTTGGTCCGAAGTGCTCAGTGAGCGGCCAAGTTGTCTGGGTGGGGCCAGGGAGGGGTCCAGGCTCAGGCTCTGTCAGAAAGGGCATTATTGCCCAGGTCAGCCTATATATTTTGGGTACAGCCAAGAGGAGCGTGCAGGTTGATCTTCATTTGGGGTTTCTGGTTAGCGCTAGTGGGCAATGTTTTTCTTTTGGAGCGCAGGCAGTGTGCTGCATTGTAATTCTGGATTGCCAAACTGGAGGGCTTGTGGGCCATTGTTCTGAGGACGGAAGTCTGAGGACACAAGCTAGGCTTAGGTTTCTGGGTGAGGACATGGCAGGCACAATATACAGACCGCAATCGAGATCTCGTGCATCTGAAGTCAGGGGTGAGGATCAGACTATTTCTCAGGTTGGACCTTATGTCCCTGATGGCCCCTTCATGAAGGGGGGGGGGGGATCACGAGGCCATGTTTGTTTTTCTCACGATGGGAGTTGTGAGAAGCTCCCAAACTGCAAGATTCCCTGCAGGACAAATTGAGACCTGTTGGTTGGCTCCAGGCCAGTGATTCTGAGCAGGGTTCTAAGGATGGATGGGCGAGGTAGGCCCCACCTCGCATTCCAATTGTCTCCTAGCAACAAGACAAGTTAGATCTGCTGGATCTCGCAGAGCAACCGAATATGCTGAGTTGAAATGGACTCTCATGTGGATGGGTCCTAATGTGTTTTTGTGTCTATGGAGACCTTGGAATGAAGCCGGTGGCACTGGGGCCCTGAAGGTTTTCTCCTAAAAAGAGGCTTTGACACACCTCCCACGTGTATTTTTCCCATGTTGTAGATGAGTTTTGTTCTGATGGGTGAGTCAAGAAACAGCCATATGCTGGTACTGAAATCCAGGCCTCTGAGGAAGATGCCTGGAAACCAATGCAATGGATCCGATTAGGGCCTAGGGCCCTGTTCGTTCCTTTTTACCTCTGGGGATATCAGTCTACGAGTCTGAGTGCAGATAGGTTCTCAGATGGGCTCAGATTGCTCCTGTTTGTCCTGGGAAGCCACCACTATTGGGACGGCCCTCAGGGACTTTGGAGGTTTATCCTATTATTATGGTTGTGTGGCCATTGGAATTGTCACACAGAATTCCTTTGGAGAGGGCAAGTACAGTCCTCAGGTTGGCTCCAGGGGTCCTGAGCCTGTAGGGTGTGTAGGCCTGGGCTGTTTGGACAGTTGTCTGAAAACACACAAACTCGGATTATGTTTCGGGTCTTAGGTATGGCAGGACTGATCTACAGACCATGAGGAGAACTCTTCGGGATATGAAAAAAGGGGCGAGTGTGAGGCTCTTGCTCATGTTTTTATCTCTGGATATCATGCCATTCATGGTCGTGAAATATCCGGGTGACTTCATGGGAAATGGACGAGTCTTACTCTCTGGGGATTTGGCCCCGTCCAAAGAGTTTGGTGCCATTCTGTGGGATAGAAGAAGTCCGTTTTTTTGTGTTGTTGTTTTTTTTGTTTTTGTTTTGTTTTTCAAACTCAGTTGTCCCACCAAATGAGGGATACCAGTGTAGAGCCCTGGGGAGGGGCGATTGGACAAACAGAAATCTGGTTTAAATTTGGGGCCTAGGGACATGTCAAACCATTATGGCATCTAATGTTCTAGACACTGAAAGGACTTACTAGAGGACAGGACTCACGCCGAGGGTCCAATGCGTGTTTATGCCCTTGTCGCACTCAGGAATGGGCGGGACCTCAGGGTGAATGCTGGTTTCTCCTACACTGAATCTTGGACAACATGGCAACCACAAGGTTTCTTGCCGTGGATAAAGAGGAGTTCTGATTTCTGCATCACACTCACCCCTGGGCAGTGATTGGAGATAAGGTCTAGGTTCTGAAGCCTGATAACTTAGGTAGGGAAGAAATGATTACCTAAGGCCACTGCGGGTCTTATGGGCTCAGGGTGCCGTCAGTGCCTGGGTGTTACTCAGGATGTCCCGGCTCAGGTTGTGACAGACAGTGCATTAGTGCCTAGGTTAGACTATATAATATGGGTACATTCGAGTGCCGTGTAGGTTTATTCTCATTTAATGTTCCCGGGCAGCTCCTTTGGCAATATTTTGTTTCTAGAGGGCAGGCAGAGTGCTGCAATGATGGTCCGGCAATTGCCAAACTTGTGGGCTTCGGGGCCAGGAGTGTGAGGACGGAAGTCTGAGAACACAAGCTAGACTTGGGATTCAGGTCGAGGGCACGGCATGTACCTCCTGAAGATCTGAAGCAATATCTCATGCATCTGAAGTCACAGCGAGGATCAGACGTTGGCTCAGCTTGGATTTTCTGTTCATGACGGCCCCTTCATGAAGAAGGGAGCCGAATCTCGAGGCCGTGGAGGTTTTCTCACGTTTGGAGTGGTGGGATGCCCCCTCCTAGGATTCCTTCTACGGGGACAATTGAGACCTGTTGGACAGCTCCAGGACATCCCATATGGATGAGTCCAGACCAACGTTCGAGGATGGATGCCTGGGAAGCCTGCCTCGCATTCCAATTGTCTCCTAGGGACAAGACAGTTTACATTCTGATGGCTCTGCGGGTGCAATCCGGGGTGGCTGAGTTGAAATGGACTTTCCTGAGGATGGGTCTAATGTGTGTTTGTGTCCATGAGGGCCTTGGAATGGGGCGGTGGCACCGGGACCCTGAAGTATTCTCCTAAGCTTTTGACATAGCTCCCTTGCACAAGTTGCCTTGTGGAGACGAGGTTTGTTCTGATGGGTACCTCCGGAAAACCCCAATGCTGGTATTGGAACCCAGGGTTTTGAGGAGACATGCTTGTAAGCCAAAGCAATGGATCCGATTTTGGCCTAGGGTCCTGTCTGGTTCAATCTTCTTCTCTGGGGACATCCATCTAGGGTATGAGTGGAGGTAGATTCTCAGCTGGTGACAGACTGACCTTTTTGTCCCGGGTGACCTATACTATTGGGATGGCCTCAGGGACTTTGGAGGGTTCTCCTAATTTGTACGATTTTGGACAATGGAATGGGCAGAATTCCCATGGATTTGGTAGGCAGAGTCCTAATGTGTGCCTCCAGGGTCCCCAGCCTGGATGGTGTGTGGCCAGGACTTTGAGGACAGAAGTCTGAAAACACAAACTCAGCTTATGTTTGGGGACGTAGGTATGGCAGGCCCGATCTACAAAGCATGAGAAGACATCTTCAGGATATGAAGATAGTGTGAGTCTGAGGCACTTGCTCAGGCTTTTGCTCTGGATATTGTATCAGCGATGGCCGTCAAATGTTGAGGAGGCCTCATGGGCCATGGACGAATCTTGCTCTCTGTGGATTTGGCCCGATCCCAATTGTTTTTCGTCAATCTGTTGGATGGAGACTCCTTTCAGGGTTGTTACCCTCAGGTGTCCCACCAAAAGCGGAATTCCAAAGCAGAGCCCCCTGGGGAAAGAGTGAAGGGACAACCCGAAATATGGTTAAAAAATTTGGGGCCTATGGGCATGGCAAGCCCAATATGCTGTCTCTTCATCCACCCACTGAGTGGCCTTACCTGAGGACTGGGCTAAGGCTGAGGGTCACAATGTGTGTTTGCCACCTATGTGGCCCGCGAGCAATGGCGGGGCCTCATCGGACACACAGGTTTCCACTACACTGAACATTATACAACAATCCTATCACACGTTTTTCTTGCCATTGGGAAAGGAGTTCTGATTTCTGCATCATTTTCAAACATGGGCAGTGATTAGAGATAAGGTCTAGGGTCTAAATCCTGAAAACCGAGGCTGGGAAGAGATAACGACCTAAGGCAATGGCTGGTCCGATGTGCTCAGTGCGCGGCCAGCTGTATGGGTGAGCCAGGAGGTCTAGGCTCAGCCTCTGTCAGAAAGGGCATTATTGCCCAGGTCAGCCTATATATTTTGGGTACAGCCAAGTGGCGTGCAGGTAGATCTTCATTTGGGTTTTCTGGGGTAGCCCCAGAAGGCAATGTTTTTCTTCTAGAGGGCAGGCAGGGTGGTGCATTATAATTCTGGATTGCCAAACTGGAGGGCTTGTGGGCCATTAGTCTGAGGATGGAAGTCTGAAGACACTAGCTAGGCTTACGTTTCTGGTGAGGACATGGCAGGCACAATCTACAGATCTGAACCGAGATCTCGTGCTTCTAAGTCTGGGTGAGGATCAGACGATCACTCAGGTTGGACCTTTTGTCCCTGAGGGCCCCTTCATGAAGGGGGTATCACGAGGCCATGGGTGTTTTCTCACGATGGGAGTTGTGAGAAGCTCCCAACTTCAAAGATTCTTCTGCAGGACAAATGAGACCTGTTGGTTGGCTCCAGGCCAACGATTCCTAGCAGGGTTTTAAGGATGG
The DNA here is from genome assembly GCF_011764305.1 of Mustela putorius furo. Lineage (NCBI taxonomy): Eukaryota > Metazoa > Chordata > Mammalia > Carnivora > Mustelidae > Mustela > Mustela putorius. The sequence continues at coordinate 366,838 of NW_025422164.1, read as the reverse complement.
ATGGCCAGGTAGGTCACCTCGCATTCCAATTGTCTCCTAGCAACAAGACAAGTTAGATCTGCTGGATCTCGCGGAGCAACCGAATACGCTCAGTTGAAATGGACTCTCCTGTGGATGGGTCCTAATGTGTTTTTGTGTCTATGGAGACCTTGGAATGAAGCGTTGGCACTGGGGCCCTGAAAGGATCTCCTAAACAGAGGCTTTGACACAGCTCCCACGTGCAAGTTTCCCATGTGTAGATGAGATTTGTATTGAAGTGTGAGTCAAGTGAAACAGCCATATGCTGGTATTGAAATCCAGGCCTCTGAGGAGAGATGCCTCTAAATCAAAGGAATGGATCCGATTAGGGCCTAGGGGCCTGTTCGTTCCTTTTTACCTCTAGGAACATCAGTCTACGGGTCTGAGTGCAGGTAGGTTCTCGGATGGGCTCAGATTACTCCTGTTTGTTCTGGGAAGCCACCACTATTGGGATGGCATCCGGGACTTTGTTGGTTTACCCTATTAGTAGGGTTGTGGCCATTGGAATGGGCACACAGAATTTCCTTGGAGAGGGCAAGTACAGTCCTCAGGTTGGCTCCAGAGGCCTGAACCTGTCGGGTGTTTTAGGCCAGGGCTGTTTGGACAGTTGTCTGAAAACACAAACTCGGCTTATGTTCGGGTCATAGGTATGGTAGGACTGATCTACAGACCTTGAGAAACTCTTCAGGATATGAAAAAAGGGAGAGTGTGAGGCTCTTGCTCAAGTTTTTGTCTCTGGATATCGTGTCACTCATGGTCGTGAAATTTCCGAGTGACTTCATGGGAAATGGACGAGTCTTACTCTCTGGGGGTTTGGCCCCGTCCAAAGAGTTTGGGGGTCACTCTGTGGGATGGAAGAAGTCCGTTGTTCTGTTCTTGTTGATTTGTTTTTTTTTGTTTTTCAACCTCAGGTGTCCCACCAAATGAGGGATTCCAGAGTAGAGCCCTGGGGAGGGGCGACTGGACAACCAGAAATCTGGTTAAAAAATTGGGGCCTAGGGACATGTCAAGCCCATTATGACATCTAATGGTCCAGCCACTGTGAGGTCTTACTAGAGGACAAGACTCACGCTGAGTATCACAATGCGTATTTATGCCCTCGTCGCACTCAAGAATGGGCGGGGGCCTCAGGGTGAATGTTGGTTTCTCCTATACTGATCGTTGGACATCATGCCAACCACAAGGCTTCTTGCCTTGGGTAAGGAGGAGTTCTGATTTCTGCAGCACATTCAAACCTTGTCAGGGCTTGGAGTTAAGGTCTAAGTTCTGAAGCCTGAAAAGTTAGGTTGGGAAGAGATAACGAGCTAAGACCATGGCGGGTGTGATGTTCTCAGTGTGCAGACAGTTATCTCGGTTTTGGTCAGGAGGTCCGGGCTCACTCTGTATCAGACAGTGTATTAGTGGCCAGGTTAGACTATCTAGTTTGGGTACATTCGAGTGCCGTGTATGTCTATCCTCATTTGGGTTATGTGAGAAACTCCATAGGTCAAAATTTTTCTTCTGGAAGGCAGGCAGAATGCTTCATTTTGTGTCCCGAATTTCCAAATGTGAGGGCTTGGGGGCCAGGAGTGTGAGGACGGAAGTCTGAGAACACAAGCTAGTCATAAGTTTTCAGGGCGAGGGCAAGGAAAGCACACTCTGCAGAGCTGCATCGAGATCTCGTGCATCTGAATTCAGGGTTAAGATCAGACGTTGGCTTAGGTTGGAGTTCCTGTCCATGATTTCCCCTTCATAAATGGGGGGGGGGGCATCATCACAAAGCCATCTAGATTTTCCCAGGTTGGGAGTTGTGAGATGCTCCAAAACTCAAGGATTCCTTCTGCTGGACATTTGAGACCTGTTGGATGGCTCCAGGACATCCCATACGGAACGTCGCCAGAGCAGAGCTCTAAGGATGGATGGTTGGGCAGCCCGCCTCGCATTCCAATTGTCTCCTAGTCAAGACAGGTTCAGTGTGCTCGCTCTGGGGGAGCAACCATGGGAGCTGAGTTGAAATGGAATTTCCTGTGGATGGGTCCTAATGTGTTTTTGTGTCTATGGAGACCTTGTAATGGGGCAGTGGCACACAGGCCCTGAAGCATTCTCCTAACTGGAGGTTTTGAGACATCTTCAAAGGATAATTTTCCCATGTGGAGAAGAGATTTGTTCTGATTGCTGCCTCATGAAATCCCCATATGCTAATATTGGAAACCAGGCCTCTGAGGAGAGATACCTGTAACCGAAAGCAATGAATCTGATTCAGGCCTAGGGGCCTGTCTGATTCAATCTTCTTCTCTGGGGACATCCATCTATGCTGAGTAGAGGTAGATGCTCAGCTGGTTTCAGATGACCCTTGTTTGTGCTGGGCAGCCTACATTATTGGGATGTCCTTGGGGACTCTGGAAGTTTTTCCTAATTTGTATGATTGTGGACAATGGAATGGGCAGAATTCCCGTGGTATGGACAGGCACAGTCCTGATGTGTGGCTCCAGGGGCCCCAGCCTGAAGGGTCTGTGGGCCAGGAATGTGGGGACAGAAGTCTGAAAACACAAACTCGGCTTAGTTTGGGAAGTAGGTATGGCAGGCCCGATCCACAGACCGTGAGGAGAACTCTTCGGGATACGACAAAAGAGCGAGTGTGAGGCGCTTGCTCAGACTTTTGTCTCTGGATTTGTTGTCAACGATGGCTGTGGAATCTCGGAGAGGCCTCATGGGCCATGGACGAGACTTCGTCTCTGTGAATTTGGTACAATCCCAATTGTTTGGGGTCAATCTGAAGGATGGGAGGAGTCCTTTTAGTTTTGTTACCTCAGGTGTCCCACCAAAAGAGGGATTCCAAAGCAGAGCTCTGAGGAGGGATGAATGGACAACCCGAACAATCCAATTGGGGTGAGGTCGAGAACCGAGCAGGTTGATCCTCATTTGGGGTTTATGGAGATCCCCATAGAGCAACGTTTTTCTTCTGGAGGGCCAGCATAGGGCTGCATTTTGGTTCCAGAATTCCAAGTCTTGAGGACATGTTTGCCAGGAGTGTGAGGAAGAAGTCTGAAAACACAAGGTAGCACGAGGTTTGGGCCCACTGTGCACAGGCTGAATCGAGATCTCCTGCATCTGAGGTCAGGGCGAGTATCAGATGTTGCCTCAAGCTGGAGTTTGTGTCCATGACGGCCCCTTCCTGAAGGGGGTGGGGGGCGTCCTGAGGCCAGGGAGGTTTCCCTACGCTGGGAGTTGTGAGCTGCTCCAAACTCCAAAGTTTCCTTCTTCAGGACAGTCGAGTACTATTGGATGGTTCCAGGATGCCCCATACAGAAAGACTCGAGAGCAGGGGCCTAAGCATGGATGCCGAGAAACGCCAACTCACCTTCCCATTGCGTGGTCGAGACAAGGCACGCTCAATCTGCGGGCTCTTGGGTGAGCTACCCAGAAGGCTGAGTTTAAATGGACTTTCCTGAGGATGAGTCATAATGTGGGTTGGTGGCCATGGAGACCTTGGAATGTGGCAGTAGCTAAGGGACTCTGCAGGATTCTCCAACCCGATGGGTATGACACAACTCCAACAAGGCAGCTTTCCATGTGGAGATGAGAGGTGTTCTGTCTGGTGCCTCAGGATAGCCCCATATGCTGGTCTTCGAACCCAGTCCTCTGAGGAGTGATACCTGGACACCAAAGCAAGAGTTCATAATAGGGCCTAGGGGCCTGTCTGGTTCAATCTTCTGTCTCTACGGATATCAGTCTGTGTGTCTGCATGGAGGTAGTTGTTGCTCAGCTGGTGTCATAATGCCCCTGTTTGTCCAGTGCGGCTTGCGGTAGTGGGATGTCCTTGGGGACCTTGAGGTTTCTACTATTTTGTAGAGTTGTGGCCAATGGAACGGGCAGTTTCTTAGGAGAGAGCAGGCACAGTTCTGTGGTGTGGCTCCAGAGACCCCAGCCTGGAGGCGGTGTGGGCCCACGGCTGTGCAGACAGACTTCCAAAAACCCAAACTCAGCTCAGGTTTGGGGCCGAGGTTATGGCAGGCCTGATCTACAGTCCGTGAGGGGAGCTGCTCTGGATATGAAAGAAGGGTGAGAGGGAGGCAGTCGCTCAGTCTTTTGTCTCTAGTTATTTTGTCCACAATGGCCATTTAATGTAGGAGTTGCCTCATGGGTCGTAGAAGTCTCCCTCTCTGGTAGTTTGTCCAGCCCCCAAGAGTTTGGGGTCATTCTGTGGGAAGGGAAGAGTCCTGTTTCTGCTTCATGTGTCCCCCCAGTAGAGGGATTCTGGAGCATAGCAGTGGGTACTGACAACTGGAATACTCGCTCTCTGGTGAAGCCTGGGGGCCTATGGATATAACAAGCCCCATATGCAGGATCTTGGTCCAGCCACTGAGAGGCGTTACATTAATAGGGGACTCACGCTACAGGTCACAATGCATGTCTGTGCCCTAGGCGGCCCTCAAGCACTGGCGTGGCCTTTCCGACAATGCAGGTTTTCCCACATTGAACGTTGGACAACATGCCAACCACAAGGTTTCTGGCCATGGGGAAGGAGGAATTCTAATTTCTGCATCACCTTCACCCCTAGGCAGTGATTGGAGATAAGGTCTAGGTTCTGAAGCCTGAAAACCGAGGTTGGGAAGAGATGACGAACTACAGCCATAGCGGGTCCCTTGTGTCCAGGTTGGAGCCAGCTGTCTAGGTGTCGTTTGGGATGTCTTGTCTCAGGCTGTGCCAGACAGGGCATTCGTATTCAGGGTAGGCTGTATAATTGCTTTACAGTCGAGTGGGATGCATTAGATAATCATTTGGGGTTTCTTATTATTAGCAGCATAAGGCAAAGATTTTCTTCTGGAGGGCAGGCAGAGTGCTGCATTGTGGCTTCGGAATTCCCAAACTGGAGGCCTTGTGGGCCAGGAGAGTGAGGACGGAAGTCTGAGAACACAAGCTAGGCTTAGGTTTCGGGGAATGGACATGGCAGGCACACTCTGCAGAGCTGAATTGAGATCTCATGAGTCTGAAGTCAGGTCTAGGATCAGACTTTGGCTCAGGTTGGTGTTTCTGTCCTTGTTGGCCCCTTCATGAAGGGGGGAGCATTATGAGGCCATGGGGGTTTTCCCACTATTAGAGTTGTGAGATGCTCCAAACCGCAAGGATTCCTTCTATGGGACAATTAAGATTTGTTGGATGGCTCCAGACGTCTCATAAGGTATTTTTCCAGAACAGGGTTCTAAGTATGGATGCCTGGGCAGACAGCCTCAATTCCAATTGTCTCCTAGCAACAAGAAACGTTTGATCTGCTGGCTTGGGGGGTAGCATCAGAGGGGCTGAGTTGGAATGGACTTTCCTGAGGATGGTCTTAAATGAGTTGAAATAGACTTTCCTGAGGATGGTCTTAATGTTGGTTTGAGTCCATTGAGACCTTGGTATGGGGCAGTGGCACCAGGGCCCTGAAGGATTCTCCTAACTAGAGGTTATAACAAAGCTCCAATGAGCAAGTTTTCCATGGGGAGACGAGATTTGTTCTTATTGGTGCCTCAGGAAACCACCATTTGCTGGTATTGGAAATGAGGCCTCTGAGGAGAGATGCCTGGAAAACAAAGCAATGGATCTGATTAGGGCCTAGGGGCCTGTCCGGTTCAATATTCTTCTCTGGGGACATCTTTTGTCTGAGTGGAGGTAGTTGGCTCAGCTGGTTTGAGATCACACCTGTTTGTCCTGGGCGGCCTACACTATTGGGATGGCCTCGGTAACTTTGGAGGTTTTTCCTAATTTGCAAGGTTGTGGCCAATGGAATGGGAAGAATTCTCTTGAAAGGGAAGTACAGTCCTGATGTGTAGCTCCAGGGACCCAAGTGTGGAGCGTGTGTGGTCCAGGGCTATTTGGACAAAAGTCTGAAAACACAAACTCCACTTAGGTTTGGGTCTGTAGGTATGGCCGGCCCGATATATAGACCGTGAGGAGAACTCTTCGGGATATGAACAAAGGGCGAAAGTGAGGTGCTTGCTCATGCTTATTTTTTTTCTGGATATGTGTCACCGATTGCCATGGAATGTCCGGGTGTCCTCAAGGGCCATCGATGAGGCTCCCTTTCTGGGTATTTGACCCAATCCCAAGAGTTTGGGGTCATTCTGTGGGAACGGAGGAGGCCTTTCTGTTTTTTTTTTTTACCTCAAGTGGATCACCAAAAGAGGTATTCCACAGCAGAGTCCTGGGTAGGGGCGACTGAACAACCAGAACTCTGGTTAACATTGGGACCTAAGAACATGGCAAGCCCCGTATGTGGGCTCTTGGTCCAGACACTGAGAGGCCTTCCTTGAGCATAGGGCTCACATTGAGTTTCACAATGTGTTTTTGTGCCCAAGAAGCCCCTCAAGTCAGGGCGTGGCCTAATGTACCATGCTGGTTTCTCCTACACTGAACGTTGCACAATATGGCAACCACAAGTTTTCTGGCCATGGGGAAGAAGGAGTTCTAATTTCTGCAACACTTTCACTCCTGGACTGTGATTGGATTTAAGGTCTAGGTTCTGAAGCCTGAAAACTGAGGTTGGGAAGAGATGAAGACCTAAGGCCATGGTGTGTCTGATGTGCTCAGTGTTCGGCCAGCTGTTGAGTGTGGGTTGGGAGGTGCAGGCTCAGGCTCTGGCAGACAGGGAATTAGTGCCCAGGCTAGACTGTATCATTGGGGTGCAGTCGAGTTTCGTGCAGGTTGGTACTCATTTGTGGTTACTGGGTAGCCCCAGAGGGCAACGTTTTTCTTCTGGAAGGAAGACACAGTGCCACATAGTGGCTCCAGAATTCCCAAACTGGAAGGTTTGTGGGCCAGGAGTGTGAGGAAAAAATTCTGAGAACACAAGCCAGACTTAGATTTCGGGGTGAGGGGACGGCAGGAACCCTCTGCAGAGATGATTCGAGATCCCGTGTACCTGAAGACAGAGCTAGGATCAGACGTTGGCTCAGGTTGGAGTTTCTGTCCATGACGGCCCCTTCCTGAAGGGGAGGGTTTCACGAGGCCATGGAGGTTTTTCCCACAATGGGAATTGTGAGGTGCTCCAAACCGCAATGATTCCTTCCGTGGGACAGTCGAGACCTGCTGGATGGCTCCAGGACATCCCATAAAGAAGTTATCTAGAGGAGGGTTCTAAGGATGGATGCCTGTGCAGCCTGCCTCCCATTCCAGGTGTCTCATAGCGCCAAGGCAAGTTCGATCTGCTGGATCTAGGGGAGTAACCGAGGAGGGTGTGTTGAAATGGGTGAGTTGAGGATGGGTCATAATGTGCATTTGTGTCCATGGAGACCTTGGAATGGGGTGCTTGATCCGGGGCCTTGAGGGATGTTCATAACCGGAGGTTTTGATGGAGCTCTAAAGAGTACGTTTCCTATGTAGAGAAGAGAATTGTTTTGATGAGTGCCTAAAGAATCTCCCATATGCTGGTATTGGAAACCAGGTCTCTGAGGAGAGATGCCTGGAAACAAAAGCAATGGATATGATTAGGGCCTAGGTGCCTGTCCAGGTCAATCTCTTTCCTGGGGATACGTGTCTATGAATCTGAGGGGAGGTAGTTGCTCGGCTTGTGTCAGATCGCCCCTGTTTGTCCTGGGCAGCCTATAATATTGGGAATGGCCTCGGGATTTTGGAGTTTCTCCTAATAAATAGGGTTGTGGCCAATGGAATGGGCAGAAATCCCCTGGAGAGGGCAGGCACAGTTCTGAGTTTGGCTCTAGGGGCCCAGCCTTGAGGGTGTGTGGGCCAGGCCTGTGGGGACAGAAGTCTGAAAACACAAACTCCGCTTAGGATTGGGGACATAGGTATGGCACGCCCAATCTACAGACCGTGATAACACTTCGGGATATGAAAAAGGGTGAGTTTGAGGTGCTTGCTCAGGTTTTGTCTCTGGATTTGTGTCAACAATGTGGGTCGAATGCTGGCGTGGCCTCATGGGTTGTGGACGGCTTTCCTTCTCTGAGGATTTGACCCAATCCCAAGAGTTTGGGTACATTCTGTGGGATGGGAGGAGTCCTTTCTGTTTTTTATTTTATTTTATGTACCTCATGTGTGCCAAAAAAAGAGGGATTCCCGAGCAGAGTCCTTGGTAGGGACAACTGGATAACCCCAACTCTGTTTAAGTTTGGGGCCTAGGGTCATGGCAAGTCCAATATGTGGGCTCTTGATTCAGACACTGAGAGGTCTTCCTTGAGGACAGGGCTCATGCTGAGGGTCACAATGCCTATTTGTGCCCAACAAGGCCCTCAAGCATGGGAAGGGCCTCATGGGCCACGCTGGATCCTCCTACACTGAACGTTGGAGAATATGCCAACCACAAGGTTTCCGGCCATGGCGAAGGAAGAGTTGTGATTTCTGCATCACGTTCACCCCTGGACAGTGATTGGAGTTTAGGTCTAGGTTCTGAAACCCGAAATACGAGGTTGGGAAGATATGAAGACCTAAGGACCTGATGGGTACAATGAGCTCAGTGTGTGGCTAGCTGTTGAGCGTAGGTCTGGAGGTGTGGGCTCATGCTGTGTCAGACAGGACATTAGAGAGGTTAGAGTGTATATTTGGGGTGCAGTCAAGTGGCGTTCAATTGATCCTCATTCGGGTTTCTAGGTAGCTCCATAAGGCAACGATTTTCTTCTGGAGGGCAGGCAGAGTGCTACATTGTGGCCCCAGTTTTGCCAAACTGTAGGGCTTTTGGGCCAGGGGTGTGAGGAAGGTAGTCTTAGAACACAAGCTAGGCTTAGTTATTGGGGTGAGGGCACAGAAGGCACAATCTGCAGAGCTGAATCAAGATCTCATGCACCTGAAGCCAGGGCGAATATCAGACATTTGCTCAGGTTGGAATTTCTGTCCATGAGGCCCCTTTATAAAGTGGAGCGTCTCAAGAGGCCATGAAGATTTTCCCACAATGGGAGTTGTGAGATGCACCAGACTGCAAAGATTCCTTCTGTGGGACACTTGAGACCTGTTGGATGGCTCTAGGATGTCCCATATGGAACGACTCCAGAGTAGGGTTCTAAGGATGGATGCCTGGGCAGCCCGCCTCCCATTCTAGTTGTCTCCTAGCAACAAGGCAGATTTGATCTGCAGGCCCTGGGGGAGAAACCAAGGGGGATGAGTTGACATGGACTCTACAGAGGATAGATCATAATGTGGGTTGAAGTCCATGGAGACCTTGGAATGGGGCGCTTGATCCGGGGCCCTGAATGATTCTCCTAAACAGAGGTTTTTATAGAGCTGCAAAGAGTACATTTCCTATGTGGAGACGAGATTTTTCTATGAGTGCCTCAGTAATCCCCCATATGCTGGTATTGGTAACCAGGCCTCTGAGGAGAGATGCCTGGAAACAAAAGCAATGGATCTGATTAGGGCCTAAGTGCCTGTCCAGTTCAATCTTATTCTATGGGGATATCTGTCTCTGGGTCTGAGTGGAGGTAGTTTCCTAACTTGTGAAAGATCATCCCTGTTTGTCCCGGGCAGCCAACACTATTGGGATGGCCTCGGGGAGTTTGGAGGTTTCTCCTAATCTATAGGGTTGTGGCCAATGGAAATGGCAGAATTCCCCTGGAGAAGGAAGCCACAGTCCTCAGGTGTGGCTCCAGGGGCCCCATATTGGATGGTGTGTGTGGGCCAGGACTGTGGGGACAGAAGTCTGAAAACACAAACTCAGCTTAGGTTTGGGGATGTATGTATGAAGGCTCGATCTACAGACCGTGAGAATTTTCCGGGCTATGAACAAAGGGCGAGTATGTGGCGTTTGCTCAGGCTTTTGGCTCTGGATTTTGTGCCTACGGTGGCCGTGGAATGTCGGGGTGTCCTCAAGGGCCATGGACAAGTCTTTCTCTGGTGATTTGGCCTGATCCCAAGTGGTTGGGATCATTCTGTGGATGGGAAGAGTACTTTCTGTATTTTTTTTTTTTTTTTTTACCTCAGGTGTTCCACCAAAGAGGGATTCCAGAGCAGTGCCCTGAGTAGGGGTGGCTAGACATCTCTAACTCTGGTTGAGATTGGGGGACTACGGGCTTGGCAAGCCCCATATGTGGGCTGTTGTTCCAGTCACTAAGAGGCTTTACATGAGGATAGGTCTCACGCGAGGGTCACAATGTGTGTTTGTGCAAATTGTAGCCCTCAGGGATAGGTGGAGCCTCATAGTCCATGCTGCTTTCTCCTACAATGAACGTGGGACAACATGCCAACCACAAGATTTCTTGCCATGGCGAAGGAGAAGTTCTGATTCTTGTATCACGTTCCCTCCTGAGCGGTGAGTGGAGATAAGGTCTAGGTTCTGAAGGTGAAAAGTGAGGTTGGGTAGAGATGATGGCCGAAAGCCATTGTCGGTTTGATATGCTCAGTGTATGGCGAGCTGTCTGGGTGTTGGACTGGAGGTCTGCCTTCAGGCTGTGTCAGACAGGGCTTTAGTGCACAGGCTAGAATGTATAATTGGGGTATGGTCGAGTGGCATGCAGGTTGTTACTCATTTGGCGTTTCTGGTTAGCCCTATAGGGCAACATTTTTCTTCTGGAGGGCAGGCAGAGTGCTGCATTGTGTCTCCAGAATTGCCAAACTGGAGGGGTGTGGCCAGGATTGTGAAGACGGAAGTCTGAGAACACAAGTTAGGCTTAGGTTTCGGGGCGAGGGCACAGCAGGCACACTCTCAAGTGCTGAATCGAGATCTCGTGCTTCTGAATTCAGGGCGCGGATCAGACTTTGGCTTAGGATGGAGTTTCTGTCCATGATGGCCCATTTATGAAGGTGTGGGGCATCATGAGGAAATGGAGGTTTTCTCACAGTGGGATTGTGTGATGCTTCAAACCACAAGGATTCATTCTGCGAGACAGTCAAGACAGGTTGGTTGGATTCAAGACGTCCCATAAAGAAATTCTCCAGAGCAGGGTTCTAAGGATCGATGCCTGGGCAGCCCACCTCGCATTCCAACGGTCTCCTAGTGACAAGGCAGGTTTGATCTGCTGGCTCTGGGTGAGCAGCCGAGGGGGCTGATTTGAAATGGACTCTCCTGAGGATGGATCATAATGTAAGTTTGTGTCCTTGGAGACCTTCGAATTGGGCCATGGTGCCAGCGCCCTGAAGGATCCTCCTAACCTGAGGTATTGACACAGCTCCAAAGAGCAAGTTTCTCATGTGGAGATGAGATCTGTTCTGATTGTTTCCTTAGGAAACCCCCATATTCTGATATTGGAAACCAGGCCTCTGAGGAGAGATACATAGAAACCAAAGCAATGGATCAGAAGTTGGCTCAGGTTGGAGTTTCTGTCCATGATGGCCCCTTTATAAAGGGGAGCATCTCATGAGGCCATGTAGGTTTTCCCACGATAGGAGTTGTGAGATGCTCCAATCTGCAAGGATTCCTTCTGCGGGACAGTCAACACCTTTTGGAAGGCTCCCAGGACATCCCATATGGAACGGCGCCAGAGCAGGATTCCAACGATGGATGCCTAGAGAGTCTGCTTTGCATTCCTTTTGTCTCCTAGCGACAAGGCAGGTTTGATATTCTGGCTCTGGGGGAGTAATCAACGGGGCTGAGTTGAAATGTACTCTCCTGCCGAATGGTCATAATGCGCGCTTGTGTCCATGGAGACCTTGGAAAAGGGCGGTGGCTCCGGTTACCTGAAGGTTTCTCCTAACTGGAGGTTTTTACAGAGCTCCAAAGGATACGTTTCCCATGTGGAGACAAAATTTGTTCTGATTGGTATCTCTGGAATCCCCCATATGCTGGTATTGGAAAAACAGGCCTCTGAGGAGAGATGCTTAGAAACAAAAGCAATGGAACCAATTACGTTCTAGGGGCCTGTCCAGTTTAATACTTTTCTCTTGGGATATCTGTCTACGGGTGAGTTGAGGTCGTTGCTCAGCTTGTGACAGATCACCCCTCTTTGTACTGGGCGGCCTACACTATTGGAATGGCCTCTGGGACTTTGGAGGTTTCTCCTAATCTGTAGGGTTGTGGCCAATGGAATGGGAAGAATTTCCTTGGAGAGGGCAGGCACAGTCCTGAGGTGTGGCTCCAGGGGCCTCAGCCTGGAGGGTGTGTGGGGACAGGGATGTCAGGATAGAAGTCTGATAACACGGTTTGGGGACGTAGGTAAGGCAGGCCCGATCTACAGACTATGAGGATAATTTTTTGGGCTATGACCTAAGGGTGAGGCTTATGTCTCTGGATTTTGTGTCAATAGTGGCCGTGGAATGTCGGGCTGGCCTCATGGGCCATGGAGGAGTCTTTCTCTCTGGGGATGGCCTGATCCCAAGTGATTGGGGTCATTCTGTGGGGGTGGAGGAATCCTTTCTGTGTTTACTTACCTCACATGTCCCACCAAAGAGGGATTCCAGAGCAGAGCCCTGAGTAGGGGAGACTAGATGTCTCTACCTCTGGTTAAGATTGGGTGACTTGGGGCATGGCAGGCCCCATATGTGGGCTCATGGTCCAGCCACTGAGAGGCTTTACTTGAGGACAGGGCTCAAACTGAGTGTCCCAATGTGTGTTTGTGCCCACCGCAGCTCTTAAGAATGGGCAGGGCCTCAGGGACCCTACAAACCCTCAGGGGCCCTACTACTACTCCTGTAGGCCCTACAGGGGTCCTACACTGAACTATGGATAAGATGCCAACCAGAAGATTTTGGCGAGAGGGAAGGAGGAGTTATGATTTCTGCATCACGTTCACCCATGGGAAATGAGTAGAGATAAGGTCTAGGTTTCTGTAGACTGAAAACCAGGTTGGAAAGAGATGGCAACCTAAGGCCATGGCGGTTCAGATGTTCTCAGTGTACGGCAAGCTGTCTGGGTGTCGGTTGGGTATTCAGGCCTCAGGTTGTGTCAGACAGGGCATTAGTGCACAGGCTAGACTATATAATTGGTGTACAGTTGAGTGGCATGCAGGTTTATCCTCATTTGAGGTTTCTGGGTAGACCCATAGGGCAACGTTTTTCTTCTAGAGGGCAGGCAGAGTGCAGCACTGTGTCATCGGAAATCCCAAAATGGAGGGCGTGTGGTCCAGGAGAGTGAGGACGGAAGTCTGAGAACACTAGCTATGCTTAGGTTTTGGGGTGAGGGGACAGCAGGTGCACTCTGAAGAGCTTAATCAAGATCTCGTGCATCTGAAGTCAAGGCGAAGATCAGCCGTTGGGTCAGGTTGGAGTTTCTTTCCATGATCCGACTTCATGAAGATTGGGGGCATCATGTGATCTTGGAAGCTTTCCATGATATGAGTTGTGAGGTGGTCCATACACAAGGACTCCTGTAGGACAGTCGAGACCTGTTGGATGGCTCAAGGATGTCCCATAAGGAACGACGCAAGAGCAGGATTCTAAGGGTTCTAAGGATCTCTAAGGAGAGATGCCTGGAAACCAAAGCAATGGATCCGATAGGTGCCTATGGGCCTGTTCGTTCCTTTATACCTCTGCGGACATCAGTCTACGGGTCTGAGTGCCGGTGGTGCTCAGATGGGCCCAGATTGCCCCTGTTTGTCCTGGGATGCCACAAATATTGGGATGGCCTCAGGGACTTTGGAGGTTTTTCCTATTAGTAGGGTTGGGGCCATTCGAATGGGCACATACAATTCCCTTGGAGAGGGCAAGCCCAGTCTTCAAGTTTGGCTCCAGGGGCCAGAGCCTGTAGGGTGTGTAGGCCTGAAAACTGCGGTTGAGAAGAGATGACGAACTCAAGACATGACGGGTCCGATGTGTTCTGTGTGCGGCCAGCTGTCTGGGTGGGACCTGGAGGTCCAGGCTCAGGGTGTGCCAGAAAGGGCTTTAGTGCCCAGGTCAGCATATATATTTGGGGTACAGCCGAATGGCGTGCAGGTTGATGCTCATTTGGGTTTTCAGGGTAGCCCCAGAGGGCAATGTTTTTCTTCTGGAGGGCAGGCAGAGTGCTGCATTGTAGTTCTGGATTGCCAAACTTTTGGGATTGTGGGCCAGTAGTCTGAGGACGGAAGTCTGAGAAGCCAAGCTAGACCTAGGTATCTGGGTGAGTATATGGCAGCCACAATCTAAAGACCTGAATAGAGATCTCGTGCATCTGAAGTCAGGGCCAGGATCAAACAATCGCTCAGGTTGGACATTCTGTCCCTGATGGCTCCATCTTGAAGGGGGGTGGTGGATCATGAGTCCAAGTGGGTTTTCTCACGATGGGAGTTGTGAGAAGCTCCCAACTGCAATGATTCTTCTGCAGGACAATTGAGAACTGTTGTTTGGCTCCAGGACAACGATTCCGAGCAGGGTTCTAAGGATGGATGGCTGGGTAGCCCACCTCGCATTCCAATTGTCTCCAAGCAACAAGACAGGTTAGATATGCTGGATCTGGGGGAGCAACCGAGGAGGATGAGTTGAGCTGGACTATCCCGTGGATGTGTCCTAATATGATTTTGTGTCGATGGAGACCTTGGAATGAAGCGGTGCCACTGGGGCCCTGAAGGGTTCTCCTAAAGAGAGGCTTTCACACAGCTCCATCGTGCAAGTTTCCCATGTGTAGATGAGATTTGTTCTGATGGGTGAGTCAAGGAACAGCCATATGCTGTTATTGAAATCCAGGCCTCTGAGGAGAGATGCCTGGAAACCAAAGCAATAGATCCGATAGGTGCCTAGGGGCCTGTTCATACCTTTTTAACTCTGGGGACATCAGTCTTCCAGTCTGAGAGCGGGTAGCTGCTCAGATGGGCCCAGATTGCCCCTGTTTGTCCTGGGAAGACACAAATATTGGGATGGCTTCAGGGAATTTGCAGGTTTATCGTATTAGTAGGGTTTTGGCCATTGGAGTGGGCACATACAATTCCCTTGGAGAGGGTAAGCACAGTCGTCAGGTTTGGCTCCAGGGGCCTGAGCCTGTAGGGTGTGTAGACCAGGGCTGTTTGGACAGTTGTCTGAAAACACAAACTCGGCTTATGTTTCGGGTCATATGTACGGCAGGACTGATCTACAGACCATGAGGAGAAGTCTTAGGGATATGAAAAAAGGGCGAGTGTGAGGCTCTTGCTCAAGTTTTTGTCTCTGGATATCGTGTCACGCATAGTCGTGAATTTTCCGGGTGACTTCATGGGAAATGGACGAGTCTTACTCTCTGGGGGTTTGGCCCCGTCCAAAGAGTTTGGGGTCATTCTGTGGGATGGAAGAAGTCCGTTGCTCTGCTGTTGTTGATTTGTTTTGTTATGTTTTTCAACCTCAGGTGTCCCACCAAATGAGGGATTCCAGAGTAGAGCCCTGGGGAGGCGCGACTGGACAACCAGAAATCTGGTTAAAAATTGGGGCCTAGGGACATGTCAAGCCCATTATGACATCTAATGGTCCCAGCCACTGAGAGGACGTAGTAGAGGACAG
Source organism: Mustela putorius furo (assembly GCF_011764305.1). Lineage (NCBI taxonomy): Eukaryota > Metazoa > Chordata > Mammalia > Carnivora > Mustelidae > Mustela > Mustela putorius. Next base: position 351,541 of record NW_025422164.1, on the reverse strand, counting down.
GACTCACGCTGAGGGTCACAATGCGTGTTTATGCCCTCGTCGCACTCAGGAATGAGCGGGGCCTCAGGGTGAATGCTGGTTTCTCCTACACTGAACGTTGGACAACATGCCAACCACAAGGTTTCTTGCCATGGGTAAGGAACAGTTCTGATTTCTGCATCACAGTCACCCCTGGTCAGTGATTGGAGATAAGGTCTAGGTTCTGAAGCCTGAAAACTGAGGTAGGGAAGAGATGATGACCTAAGGCCATGGCGAGTCTGATGTGCTCAGTGTGCGGTCAGCTGTCTGGGTGTTGGTCACGAGGTCCGGGCTCAAGTTGTCAGACAGTGCATTAGATCCCAGGTTAGACTATATATTTTGGGTGCCTTCGAGTTCCGTGTAAGTTCTTATATGAACAACTCTTCAGGATATGAAGAATGAGCGAGTCTGAATCGCGTGCTCAGGCTTTTGTCTCTGGATTTTGTATCAGCGATGGCCGTGGAATGTTGCGGAGGCCTCATGGGCCATGGACGAATCTTGCTCTCTGTGGACTTGGCCCGATCCCAATGGTTTTTTCGTCAATCTGTGGGATGGGAGGACTCCCTTCAGGTTTGTTACCTCAGGTGTCCCACCAAAAGAGGAATTCCAAAGAAGAGCCCTGGGGAGGAGTGAAGGGACAACCCGAACTATGGTTAAAAATTGGGGCCTAGGGTCATGGCAAGCCCAATATGCTGTCTCTCCTTCCAGCCACTGAGAGGCCTTACCTGAGGACTGGGCTCAGGCTGAGGGTCACAATGTGTGTTTGTGACTAATGTTGCCCGCAAGCATGGGCGGGGCCTCATGTTGCACACTGGATACAAGTACACTGAACCTTGGACAACATGCCAACCACAAGGTTTCTTGCCATGGGGAAAGAGTTCTGATTTCTGCATCATTTCCAAACCCGGGGCCGTGATTGGAGATAATGTCTATGTTCTGAAGCCTGAAAACCGAGGTTGAGAAGAGATGACGACCTAAGGCCATGGCGGGTCTGATGTGCTCAGTGTGCGGCCAGCTGTCTGGGTGGGGCCAGGAGGTCCAGGCTCAGGCTGTGTCAGAAAAGGGCATTAGTGCCCAGGTCAGCCTATATATTTGGGGTACATCTGAATGGCGTGGCCCGTTGATCCTCATTTGGGGTTCCTGGGTAGCCCCCAGAAGGCAAAGTTTTTCCTCTGGAGGGAAGGTAGAGTGCTGCATTGTAGTTCTGGATTGCCAAACTGGAGGGCTTGTGGGCCAGTAGTCTGAGGACGGAATTCTGAGAACCCAAGCTAGGCCTAGGTATCTGGGTTAGGATATGGCAGGCACAATCTACAGACCTGAATCTAGATCTCGTGCATCTGAAGCCATGGCGAGGATCAGACGATCACTCAGGTTGCACATTCTGTCCCTGATGGCCCCTTATTGAAAGGGGGGTGGATCACGAGGCCATGGGGATTTTCCCATGATGGGATTTGTGAGAAGCTCCCAACTGCAATGATTCTTCTGCTGGACAAAAGAGACCTGTTGGTTGGCTCCAGGACAATGATTCCCAGCAGGGTTCTAAGGATGGATGGCTGGGTAGCCCACCACGCATTCCAATTGTCTCCAAGCAACAAGACAGTTTGGATCTGCTGGATCTGGGGGAGCAACCGAGGAGGCTGTGTGTTGAAATGGACTCTCCCCTGGATGTGTCCTAATATGATTTTGTGTCTATGGAGACCTTGGAATGAAGTGGTGGCACCGGGGCCCTGAAGGGTTCTCCTAAAGAGAGGCTTTCACACAGCTCCATCGTGAAATTTCCCCTTGAGTAGATGAGATTTTGTTCTGATGGGTGAGTCAAGAAACAGCCTTATGCTATTATTGAAATCCAGGCCTCTGAGGAGAGATGCCTAGAATCCAAAGCAATAGATCCGATATTTGCCTAGGGGCATCTTCATACCTTTTTTACGTCTGGGGACATCAGTCTACGGGTCTGAGTGCCGGTATGTGCTCAGATGTGCCCAGATTGCCCCTGTTTGTCCTGGGAATCCACAAATATTGGGATGGCCTCAGGGACTTTGGAGGTTTATACTCTTATTAGGGTTGTGGCCATTGGAATGGGCACACACAATTCCCTTGGAGAGGGCAAGCACAGTCGTCAGGTTTTGGCTCCAGGGCCCTGAGCTTGTAGGGTATGTAGGCCAGGGCTGTTTGGACAGTTGTCTGAAAACACAAACTCGGCTTATGTATCGGGTCATAGGTATGGCAAGACTGATCTACAGACCATGAGGAGACCTCTTCGTGATATGAAAAAAGGGCGAGGGTGAGGCTCTTGCTCAAGTTTTTGTCTCTGGATATCGTGTCAATCATGGTCGTGAAATTTCCCGGGTGACTTCATGGGCAATGGACGAGTCTTACTCTCTGGGGGTGTGGACCCGTCCACAGAGTTTGGGGTCATTATGTGGGATGGAAGAAGTCCGTTGTTCTGTTGTTGTTGATTTGTTTTTTTATTTTGTTTTTCAACCTCAGGTGTCCCAACAAATGAGGGATTCCAGAGTAGAGCCCTGGGGAGGGGCGAGTGGACAACCAAAATCTGGTTAAAAATTGGGGGCCTAGGGACATGTCAAGCCCATTTATGTCCTCGTCGCACTCAAGAATGGGCGGGGCCTCAGGGTGAATGCTGGTTTCTCCTACACTGAACGTTGGACAACATACCAACCACAAGGTTTCTTGCCACGGGTAAGGAAGAGTTCTGATTCTGCATCACAGTCACACCTCGGCAGTGATTGCAGATAAGGTCTAGGTTCTGAATACTGAAAACTGAGGTAGGGAAGAGATGATGACCTAAGGCCATGGTGGGTCTGATGTGGTCAGTGGGCGGTCAGCTGTCTGGGTGTTGGTCACGAGTTCCGGGCTCAGGTTGTCAGTGCATTAGTGCCCAGGTTAGACTTTTTATTTTGGGTGCATTCGAGTGCCGTGTAGGTTCTTATCTGAAGAACTCTTCAGGATATGTAGCATGAGCGAGTCTGAGGTGCGTGCTCAGGCTTTTGTCTCTGGATTTTGTATCAGCGATGGCCGTGGAATGTTGGGGAGGCCTCATGGGCCATGAACAAATATTGCTCTCTGTGGACTTGGCCCGATCCCAATTGTTTTTCATCAAACTGTGGGATGGGAGGACTCCTTTCAGGTGTGTTACCTCAGGTGTCCCACCAAAAGAGGAATTCCAAAGCAGAGCCCTGGGGAAGAGTGAAGGGACAACCCGAACTATGGTTAAAAATTGAGGCCTAGGGGCATGGCAAGCCCAATATGCTGTCTCTCCATCCAGTATCTTAGAGGCCTTACCTTAGGACTGGGCTCAGGCTGAGGGTCACAATGTGTGTTTGTGACCAATGTGGCCCGCAAGCATTGGCCCGGCCTCATGGGCCACACTGGTTTCAACTAAACTGAACCTTGGACAACATGCCAACCACAAGGTTTTCTTGCCATGGGGAAAGAGTTCTGATTTCTGCATCATTTTCAAACCCGGGCCGTGATTGGAGATAAGGTCTAGGTTCTGAAGCCTGAAAACCGAGGTTGGGAGAGATGACGATCTAAGGCCATGAGGGGTCCGATGTGCTCAGTGTGCGGCCAGCTGTCTGGGTGGGGCCAGGAGGTCCAGGATCAGGCTGTGTCAGAAAGGGCATTAGTGCCCAGGTCAGCCTATATATTTGGGGTACAGCCGAATGGCGTACCCCGTTGATCCTCATTGGGGTTTCTGGGTAACCCCAGAGGGCAGTGTTTTATTCTGGAGGGCAGGCAGAGGGCAGGCAGAGTGCTGCATTGTAGTTCTGGATTGCCAAACTGGAGGGCTTGTGGGCCAGTAGTCTGAGGACGGAAGTCTGAGAACCAAAGCTAGGCCTAGGTTTCTCGGTGAGGATATGGCAGGCACAATCTACAGACCTGAATCGAGATCTCGTGCATCTGAATTCAGGGAGAGGATCAGACAATCGCTCAGGTGGGACATTCTGTCCCTAATGGCCCCTTCTTGAAGGGGGTGTGGTTCACAAGTCCATGGGGGTTTTCCCAAGATGGGTGTTGTGAGAAGCTCCCAACTGCAAAGATTCTTCTGCAGGACAATTGAGACCTGTTGGTTGGCTCCAGGACAACGACTCCGAGCAGGATTCTAAGGATGGATGGCTGGGTAGCCCACCTCGCATTCCAATTGTCTCCAAGCAACAAGACAGGTTGGATCTGCTGGATCTGGGGGAGCAACCGAGGTGGCTGAGTTGAAATGGACTCTCCCGTGGATGTGTCCTAATATGATTTTGTGTCTATGGAGACCTTGGAAAGAAGCGGTGGCACTGGGGCTCTGAAGGGTTCTCCTAAAGAGAGGCTTTCACACAGCTCCATCGTGCAAGTTTCCCATGTGTAGATGAGATTTGTTCTGATGGGTGAGTCAAGAAACAGCCATATGTTGTTATTGAAATCCAGGCCTCTGAGGAGCGATGCCTGGAAACCAAAGCAATGGATCTGATAGTTGCCTAGGGGCCTGTTCGTTCCTTTTTACCTCTGGGCACATCAGTCTACGGGTCTGAGTGCCGGTAGGTGCTCAGATGGGCCCATATTGCCCCATTTGTCCTGGGAAGCCACAAATATTGGGATGGACTCAGGGACTTTGGAGGTTTATACTCTTAGTAGGGTTGTGGCCATTGGAATTGGCGGATACAATTCCCTTGGAGAGGGCAAGCACAGTAGTCAGGTTTGGCTCCAGGGGCCTGAGCCTGTAGGGTGTGTAGGCCTGGGCTGTTTGGACAGTTGCCTGAAAACACAAACTCGGCTTATATTTCGGGTCATAGGTATGGCAAGACTGATCTACAGACCATGAGGAGAACTCTTCGGGATATGAAAAAAAGGCGAGTGTGAGGCTCTGCTCAAGTTTTTTGTCTCTGGATATCATGTCACTCATGGTCGTGAAATTTCCGGGTCACTTCATGGGAAATGTACGAGTCTTACTCTCTGAGGGTTTGGACCCGTCCACAGAGATTGGAGTCATTCTGTGGCATGGAAGAAGTGCGTTGCTCTGTTGTTGTTGGTTTGTTTTCTTTTTGTTTTTTAACGTCAGGTGTCCCACCAAATGAGGGATTCCAGAGTAGAGCCCTGGACGGGGCGATTAGACAACCAGAAATCTGGTTAAATATTGGGGCCTAGGGACATGTCAAGCCCATTATGACATCTAATGGTCCAGCCACTGAGAGGATGTACTAGAGGACAGGACTCACGCTGAGGGTCACAATGCGTGATTATGCCCTCGTTGCATTCAAGAATGGGCGGGGCCTCAGGGTGAATGCTGGGTTCTCCTACACTGAACGTTGGACAACATGCCAACCATAAGGTTTCTTGCCATGGGGAAAGAGTTCTGATTTCTGCATCATTTTCAAACCCGGGCCATGATTGGAGATAAGGTCTAGGTTCAGAAGCCTGAAAACCGAGGTTGAGAAGAGATGACGACCTAAGGCCATGAGGGGTCCGATGTGCTCAGTGTGCGGCCAGCTGTCTGGGTGGGGCCAGGAGGTCCAGGATCAGGCTGAGTCAGAAAGGGCATTAGTGCCCAGGTCAGCCTATATATTTGGGGTACAGCCGAATGGCGTGCCCTGTTGATCCTCATTTGGGGTTTCTGGGTAGCCCCAGAGGTCAATGTTTTTCCTCTGGAGGGCAGGCAGAGTGCTGCATTGTAGTTCTGGATTGCGAAACTGGAGGGCTTGTGTGGCAGTAGTCTGAGGACGGAATTCTGAGAACCCAAGCTAGGCCTGGGATTCCGGGTGAGGATATGGCAGGCACAATCTACAGACCTGAATCGAGATCTCGTGCATCTGAAGTGTGGGCGAGGATCAGATGATCACTCAGGTTGGACAGTCTGTCCAAAATGGCCCCTTCTTGAAGGGGGTGTGGTTCACAAGTCCATGGGGGTTTTCCCAAGATGGGTGTTGTGAGAAGCTCCCAACTGCAAAGATTCTTCTGCAGGACAATTGAGACCTGTTGGTTGGCTCCAGGACAACGACTCCGAGCAGGATTCTAAGGATGGATGGCTGGGTAGCAGGGTTCTAAGGATGGATGTCTGGGTTGCCCACCTCGCATTCCAATTGTCTCCAAGCAACAAGACAGGTTGGATCTGCTGGATCTGGGGGAGCAACCGAGGTGGCTGAGTTGAAATGGACTCTCCCGTGGATGTGTCCTAATATGATTTTGTGTCTATGGAGACCTTGGAAAGAAGCGGTGGCACTGGGGCTCTGAAGGGTTCTCCTAAAGAGAGGCTTTCACATAGCTCCATCGTGCAAGTTTCCCATGTGTAGATGAGATTTGTTCTGATGGGTGAGTCAAGAAACAGCCATATGTTGTTATTGAAATCCAGGCCTCTGAGGAGCGATGCCTGGAAACCAAAGCAATGGATCCGATAGTTGCCTAGGGGCCTGTTCGTTCGTTCCTTTTTACCTCTGGGCACATCAGTCTACGGGTCTGAGTGCCGGTAGGTGCTCAGATGGGCTCATATTGCCCCATTTGTCCTGGGAAGCCACAAATATTGGGATGGACTCAGGGACTTTGGAGGTTTATACTCTTAGTAGGGTTGTGGCCATTGGAATTGGCGGATACAATTCCCTTGGAGAGGGCAAGCACAGTAGTCAGGTTTGGCTCCAGGGGCCTGAGCCTGTAGGGTGTGTAGGCCTGGGCTGTTTGGACAGTTGTCTGAAAACACAAACTCGGCTTATATTTCGGGTCATAGGTATGGCAAGACTGATCTACAGACCATGAGGAGAACTCTTCGGGATATGAAAAAAGGGCGAGTGTGAGGCTCTGCTCAAGTTTTTTGTCTCTGGATATATTGTCACTCATGGTCGTGAAATTTCCTGGTGACATCATGGGAAATGTACGAGTCTTACTCTCTAAGGGTTTGGACACGTCCACAGAGTTTGGAGTCATTCTGTGGCATGGAAGAAGTGCGTTGCTCTGTTGTTGTTGGTTTGTTTTCTTTTTTGTTTTTCAACCTCAGGTGTCCGACCAAATGAGGGATTCCAGAGTAGAGCCCTGGGGGGGGGCGATTAGACAACCAGAAATCTGGTTAAAAATTGGGGCCTTGGGACAGGTCAAGCCCATTATGACATCTAATGGTCCAGCCACTAGGAGGACGTACTAGAGGACAGGACTCACAATGAGGGTCAAAATGAGTGATTATGCCCTCGTTGCATTCAAGAATGGGCGGGGCCTCAGGGTGAATGCTGAGTTCTCCTACACTGAACGTTGGACAACATGCCAACCACAAGATTTCTTGCCATGGGGAAAGAGTTCTGATTTCTGCATCATTTTCAAACCCGGGCCGTGATGGGAGATAAGGTCTAGGTTCAGAAGCCTGAAAACCGAGGTTGAGAAGAGATGACGACCTAAGGCCATGAGGGGTCCGATGTGCTCATTGTGCGGCCAGCTGTCTGGGTGGGGCCAGGAGTTCCGCATCAGGCTGTGTCAGAAAGGGCATTAGTGCCCAGGTCAGCCTATATATTTGGGGCACAGCTGAATGGCGTGCCCCGTCGATCCTCATTTGGGGTTTCTTGGTAGCCCCAGAGGGCAATGTTTTTCTTCTGGAGGGCAGGCAGAGTGCTGCATTGTAGTTCTGGATTGCAAAACTGGAAGGCTTGTGGGCCAGTAGTCTGAGGACGGTTTCTGAAAACCAAAGCTAGGCCTAGGATTCCGGGTGAGGATATGGCAGGCACAATATACAGACCTGAATCGAGATCTCGTGCATCTGAAGTGTGGGCGAGGATCAGATGATCGCTCAGGTTGGACAGTCTGTCCCTAATGGCCCCTTCTTGAAGGGGGGGTGGTTCACGAGGCCATGGGGTTTTTCCCCCACGATGGGAGTTGTGAGAAGCTCCCAACTGCAAAGATTCTTCTGCAGGACAATTGAGACCTGTTGGTTAGCTCCAGGACAACGATTCCGAGCAGGATTCTAAGGATGGATTGCTGGGTAGCCCACCTCGCATTCCAATTGTCTCCAAGCAACAAGACAGATTAGATCTGCTGGGTCTGGGGGAGCAACCGAGGAGGCTGAGTTGAAATGGACTCTCCCGTGGATGTGTCCTAATATGATTTTGTGTCTATGGAGACCTTGGAATGAAGCGGTGGCACTGGGGCCCTGAAGGGTTCTCCTAAAGAGAGGCTTTAACACAGATCATCGTGCAAGTTTCCCGTGTGTAGACGAGATTTGTTCTGATGGGTGAGTCAAGAAACAGCCATATGCTGTTATTGAAATCCAGGCCTCTGAGGAGAGATGCCTGGAAACCAAAGCAATGGATCCGATAGGTGCCTAGGGGCATCTTCGTACCTTTTTACCTCTGGGGCCATCAGTCTACGGGTCTGAGTGCCGGTAGGTGCTCAGATGGGCCCAGATTGCCCCTGTTTGTCCTGGGAAGCCATAAATATTGGGATGGCCTTAGGGACTTTGGGGGTTTATCCTATTAGATGGGTTGTGGTCATTGGAGTGGGCACATACAATTCCCTTGGAGAGGGTAAGCACAGTCGTCAGGTTTGGCTCCAGGGGCCTGAGCCTGTAGGGTGTGTAGGCCAGGGCTGTTTGGACAGTTGTCTGAAAACACAAACTCGGCTTATGATTCGGGTCAAAGGTATGGCAGGACTGATCTACAGACCATGAGGAAAACTCTTCGGGATATGAAAAAAGGGCGAGTGTGAGGCTCTAGCTCAAGTTTTTATCTCTGGATATCGTGTCACTCATGGTCGTGAAATTTCGGGGTGACTTCATGGGAAATGGACGAGTCTTATTCTCTGGGGGTTTGGCCCCATCCAAAGACTTTGCGGTCATTCTGTGGGTTGGAAGAAGTCCGTTGCTCTGTTGTTGTTGATTTGTTTTGTTTTGTTTTTCAACCTCAGGTGTCCCACCAACTGAGGGATTCCAGAGTCGAGCCCTGGGGAGGGGCGACTGGGCAACCAGAAATCTGGTTAAAAATTGGGGCCTAGGGACATGTCAAGCCCATTATGACATCTAATGGTCCAGCCACTGAGAGGACGTACTAGAGGACAGGACTCACGCTGAGGGTCAAAATGCGTGTTTATGCCCTCGTCGCACTCAAGAATGGGCGGGGCCTCAGGGTGAATGCTGGTATCTCCTACACTGAACGTTGGACAACATGCCAACCACAAGGTTTCTTGCCATGGGTAAGGAAGAATTCTGATTTCTGCATCACAGTGAACCGTGGGCAGTGATTGGAGATAAGGTCTACGTTCTGAAGCCTCAAAACTGAGGTAGGGAAGAGATGATGACCTAAGGCCATGGCGGGTCTGTTGTGTTCAGTGTGTGGTCAGCTGTCTGGGTGTTGGTCACGAGGTCCGGGCTCAGGTTGTCAGACAGTGCATTAGTGCCCAGGTTAGACTATATATTTTGGGTGCCTTCGCGTGCCGTGTAGGTTCTTATCTGAAGAACTCTTCAGTATATGAAGCATGAGCGAGTCTGAGGCGCGTGCTCAGGCTTTTATCTCTGGATTTTGTATCAGCGATGGCCGTGGAATGTTGGGGAGGCCTCATGGGCAATGGACAAATCTTGTTCTCTGTGGACTTGGCCCGATCCCAATTGTTTTCTGTCAATCTGTGGGATGGGAGGACTCCTTTCAGGTTTGTTACCTCAGGTGTCCCAACAAAAGAGTAATTCCAAAACAGAGCCCTGGGGAAGAGTGAAGACACAACCCGAACTACGGTTAAAAATTGGGGCCTAGGGGCATGGCAAGCCCAATATGCTGTCTCTCCATCCAGCCACTGAGGGGCCTTACCTGAGGACTGGGCTCAGGCTGAGGGTCACAATGTGTGTTTGTGACCAATGTGGCCCGCAAGTATGGGCGGGGACTCATGGGCCAAACTGGTTTCAACTACACTGAACCTTGGACAACATGCTAACCACATGGTTTCTTGCCATGGGGAAAGAGTTCTGATTTCTGCATCATTTTCAAACCCGGGCCGAGATTGGAGATATGGTCTAGGTTCTGAAGCCTGAAAACCGAGGTTGAGAAGAGATGACGAACTAAGGCCATGGCGGGTCTGATGTGCTCAGTGTGCGGCCAGCTGTCTGAGTGGGGCCAGGAGGTCCAGGCTCAGGCTGTGTCAGGAAGGGCATTAGTGCCCAGGTCAGCCTATGTATTTGGGGTACAGACGAATGGTGTGCCCTGTTGATCCTCATTTTGGTTTTCTGGGTAGACCCAGAAGGCAATGTTTTTCTTCTGGAGGCAGGCAGAGTGCTGCAATGTATTTCTGGATTGCCAAACTGGAGGGCTTATGGGCCAGTAGACGGAGGACAGAGGTCTGAGAACCCAAGCTAGGCCTCGGTTTCTGGGTGAGGATATGGCAGACACAATCTACAGACCTGAATCGAGATCTCGTGCATCTGATGTCAGGGCGAGGATCAGACGATCGCTCAGGTTGGACAATCTGTCCCTGATGGCCCCTTCTTGAAAGGGGGGTGGATCACGAGGCCATGGGGGTTTTCCCACGATGGGAGTTCTGAGAAGCTCCCAACTGCAAAGATCTTCTGCAGGACAATTAAAACCTGTTGGTTGGCTCCAGGAAAACGATTCCTAGCAGGGATCTAAGAATGGATGGCTGGGTAGCCCACCTCGCATTCCAATTGTCTCCAAGCAACAAGACAGGTTAGATCTGCTGGATTTGGGGGAGCAACCGAGGAGCCTGAGTTGAATTGGACCTCCCGTGGATGTGTCCTAATATGATTTTGTGTCTATGGAGACCTTGGAATGAAGCGGTGGCACTGGGGCCCTGAAGGGTTCTCCTAAAGAGAGGCTTTCACACAGCTCCATCATGCAAGTTTCCCATGTGTAGATGAGATTTGTTCTGATGGTGAGTCAAGAAACAGCCATATGCTGTTATTGATATCTAGGCCTCTGAGGAGAGATGCCTGGACAACAAAGCAATGGATCCAATAGGTGCCTAGGGGCCTGTTCGTTCCTTTTTACTTCTGGGGACATCAGTCTATGGGTCTGAGTGCCGGTAGGAGCTCAGATGGGCCCTGATTGCCCCTGTTTGTCCTGGGAAGCCACAAATATTGGGATGGCCTCAGGGACTTTAGAGGTTTATCCTATTAGTAGGGTTGTGGCCATTGGAATGGGTACATACTATTCCCTTGGAGAGGGCAAGCACAGTCGTCAGGTTTGGCTCCAGGGGCTTGAGCCTGTAGGGTGTGTAGGCCAGGGTACTTTGGACAGTTGTCTGAAAACACAAACTCGGCTTATGTTTCGGGTCATAGGTATGCAGGACTGATCTACAGACCATGAGGAGAACTCTTCGGGATATGAAAAAAGGGCGAGTGTGAAGCTCTTGCTCAAGTTTTTGTCTCTGGATATCGTATCACTCATGGTCGTGAAATTTCTGGGTGACTTCATGGGAAATGGACGAGTCTTATTCTCTGGGGGTTTGGCCCCGTCCAAAGAGTTTGGGATCCTTCTGTGGGATGGAAGAAGTCCGTTGATCTGTTGTTGTTGATTTGTTTTTTGTTTGTTTTTCAACCTCAGGTGTCCCACCAGATAAGGGATTCCAGAGTAGAGCCCTCGGGAGGGGCGACTGGACAACCAGAAATTTGGTTAAAAATTGCAGCCTAAGGACATGTCAAGCCCATTATGACATCTAATGGTCCAGCCACTGAGAGGACGTAGTAGAGGACAGGACTCACGCTGAGGGTCACAATGCGTGTTTATGCCCTCGTCGCACTCAAGAATGGGCGGGGGCTCAGGCTGAATGCTGGTTTCTCCTACACTGAACGTTGGACAACATGCCAACCACAAGGTTTCTTGCCATGGGTAAGGAAGAGTTCTGATTTCTGCATCACAGTCACCCCTGGGAAGTGATTGGAGCTAAGGTCTAGGTTCTGAAGCCTGAAAACTGAGGTAGGGAAGAGATGATGACCAAAGGCCATGGAGGTTCTGATGAGCTCAATGTGCGGCCATTTGTCTGGTGGGGCCTGGAAGTACAGGCACAGGCTGTGACAGAAAGGGCATTAGTGCCCATGTCAGTCTATATATTTGGGGTCGAGCCGATGGCGTGCAGGTTGATCCTCATAAGGGGTTTCTGGGTAGCCCCAAAGGGTAATGTTTTTCTTCTGGAAGGCAGGCAGAGTGCTTGATTGTAGTTCTGGATTGCCAAACTGGAGGGCTTGTGGGCCAGTAGTCGGAGGACGGAAGTCTGATTACCCAAGCTAGGCCTAGGTTTCTGGGTGAGGATACGGCAGGCACAATCTGCAGACCTGAATCGAGATCTCGTGCATCTGAAGTCAGGGCGAGGATCAGACGATCGCTCAAGTTGGACATTCTGTCCCTGATGGCCCCTTCTTGTTGGGGGGGGTTGATCACGAGGCCATGGGGGTTTTCCCACGGTGGGAGTTCTGAGAAGCTCCCAACTGCAAAGATCTTCTGCAGGACAATTGAGACCTGTTGGTTGGCTCCAGGACAACGATTCCGAGCAGGGTTCTAAGGATGGATGGCTGTGTAGCCCACCTCGAATTCCGAATTGTCTCCAAGCAACAAGACAGGTTAGTTCTGCTGGGTCTGGGGGAGCAACCGAGGAGGCTGAGTTGAAATGGACTCTCCCGTGGATGTGTCCTAATATGATTTTGTGTCTATGGAGACCTTGGAATGAAGCGGTGGCACTGGGGCCCTGAAGGGTTCTTCCAAAGAGAGGCTTTCACACAGCTCCATCGTGCAAGTTTCCCATGTGTAGATGAGATTTGTTCTGATGGGTGAGTCAAGAAACAGCCATATGCTGTTATTGAAATCCAGGCCTCTCCCCCCATGTGTAGATGAGATTTGTTCTGATGGGTGAGTCAAGAAACAGCCATATGCTGTTATTGAAATCCAGGCCTCAGAGGAGAGATGCCTGGAAACCAAAGCAATGGATCTGATAGGTGCCTAGGGGACTGTTCTTGCCTTTTTACCTCTGGGCACATCAGTCTACGTGTCTCAGTGCAGGTAGGTGCTCAGATGGGCTCAGATTGCCCCTGTTTGTCCTGGGAAGCCACAAATATTGGGATGACCTCAGGGACTTTGGAGGTTTATCCTCTTAGTAGGGTTGTGGCCATTGGAATGGGCACATACAATTCCCTTGGAGAGGGTAAGCACAGTCGTCAGGTTTGGCTCCAGGGGCCAGATCCTGTAGGGTGTGTAGGCTAGGGCTGTTTGGACAGCTGTCTGAATACACAAACTCGGCTTATGTTTCGGGTCATAGGTATGGCAGGACTGATCTCAGACCCTGAGGAGAACACTTCGGGGTATGAAAAAAGGGCGAGTGAGAGGCTCTTGCTCAAGTTTTTGTCTCTGGATATCGTGTCACTCATGGTCGTGAAATTTCCGGGTGACTTCATGGGAAATGGACGAGTCTTACTCTCTGGGGGTTTGGCCCTGTCCAAAGAGTTTGGGGTCATTCTGTGGGATTGAAGAAGTCCGTTGTTCTGTAGTTGATTTGTTTTGTTTTGTTTTTCAACTTCAGGGGTCCCACCAAATGAGGGATTTCAGAGTAGAGCCCTGGGTAGGGGCGACTGGACAACCAGAAATCTGGTTAAAAATTGGGGCTTAGGGACATGTCAAGCCCATTATGACATCTAATGGTCCAGCCACTGAGAGTACGCTGATCTGAAGAACTCTTCAGTATATGAAGAATGAGCGAGTCTGAGGCGCGTGCTCAGGCATTTGTCTCTGGATTTTGTATCAGCGATGGCCGTGGATTGTTGGGGATGCCTCGTGGGCCATGGACGAATCTAGCTCTCTGTGGATTTGGCCCGATCCCAATTCTTTTTCGTCAATCTGTGGGATTGGAGGACTCCTTTCAGGTTTGTTACCTCAGGTGTCCCACCAAAAGAGGAATTCCAAAGCAGAGCCCTGGGGAAGAGTGAAGGGACAACCCGAAGTATGGTTAAAAATATGGGCCTAGGGGCATGGCAACCCCAATATGCTGTCTCTCCATCCAGCCACTGAGAGGCCTTACCTGAAGACTGGGCTCAGGCTGAGGGTCACAATGTGTGTTTGTGACCAATGTGGCCCGCAAGCATGGGCGGGGCCTCATGGGCCACACTGGTTTCAACTACACTGATCCTTGGACAAAAAGCCTACCACAAGGTTTCTTTTCATGGGGAAAGAGTTCTGATTTCTGCATCATTTTCAAACCCGGGCCGTGATTGGAGATAAGGTCTAGGTTCTGAAGCCTAAAAACCGAGGTTGAGAAGAGATGATGATCTAAGGCCAAGGTGGGTCCGATGTGCTCAGCTGTCTGGGTGGGGCCAGGAGGTCCAGGCTCAGACTGTGTCAGAAAGGGTAGTAGTGCCCAGGTCAGCCTATATATTTGGGGTACAGCCGAATGGCGTGCAGGTTGATCCTCATTTGGGCTTTCTGGGTAGCCCCAAACGGGAATGTTTTTCTTCTGGAGGGCAGGCAGAGTGCTGCATTGTAGTTCTAAATTGCCACTTTGGAGGGCTTGTGGGCCAGTAGTCTGAGGACGGAAGTCTGAGAAACAAAGCTAGGCCTTTGGGGTTTTCCGACGATGGGAGTTGTGAGATGGTCCCAATTGCAAAGATTCTTCTGTAGGACAATTGAGACCTGTTGGTTGGCTCCAGGACCACGATTCCGAGCAGGGTTCTAAGGATGGATGGCTGGGTAGCCCACCTCACATTCCAATTGTCTCCAAGCAACAAGACAGGTCAGATCTGCTGGATCTGGTGGAGCAACCGAGGAGGCTGAGTTGAAATGGACTCTCCCGTGGATGTGTCCTAATATATTTGTGTGTCTATGGAGACCTTGGAATGAAGCGGTGGCACTGGGGCCCTGAAGGGTTCTCCTAAAGAGAGGCTTTCATACAGCTCCATCGTGCAAGTTTCCCCCATGTGTAGATGAGATTAGTTCTGATGGTGAGTCAAGAAATAGCCATATGCTGTTGTTGAAATCCAGGCCTCTGAGGAGAGATGCCTCGAAACCAAAGCAATGGATCCGATAGGTGCCTAGGGGTCTCTTCGTTCCTTATTACCTCTGGGGATATCAATCTACGGGTCTGAGTGCAGGTAGGTGCTCAGATGGACTCAGATTGCCCATGTTTGTCCTGGGAAGCCACCACTATTGGGATGGTCTCAGGAATTCTGGAGGTTTATCCTCTTAGTAGGGTTGTGGCCATTGGAATGGGCACATACAATTCACTTGGAGAGGGCAAGCACAGTCTTCAGGTTTGGTCTCAGGGGCCTGAGCCTGTAGGGTGAGTAAGCCAGAGCTGTTGGGACAGTTGTCTGAAAACACAAACTCGGCTTATGTTTCGGGTCATAGGTATGGCAGGACTGATATACAGACCATGAGGAGAACACTTTGGGATATGAAAAAAGGGCGAGTGTGAGGCTCTTGCTCACGTTTTTGTCTCTAGATATTGTTTCACTAATGGTCGTGAAATTTCCGGGTGACTTCATGGGAAATGGACGAGTCTTACTAACTTGGGGTTTGGCCCCGTCCAAGGAGTTTGGGGTCATTCTGTGGGATGGAAGCGGACCGTTTTTTGTGTTGTTGTTGATTTGTTTTGTTTTGTTTTTCAATCTCAGGTGTCCCACCAAATGAGGGATTCCAGAGTAGAGCCCTGGGTAGGGGCGATTGGACAACCAGAAATCTGGTTTAAATTTGGGGCCTAGGGACATGACAAGCCCATTATGACATCTAATTGTCTAGCCACTGAGAGGACGTACTAGAGGACAGGACTCACGCTGAGGGACACAATGCGTGTTTATGCCCTCGTCGCACTCAAGAATGGGCGAGGCCTCAGGCTGAATGCTGGTTTCTCCGACAATGAACATTGGACAACATGCCAACCACAAGGTTTCTTTCCATGGGTAAGGAAGAGTTCTGATTTCTGCATCACACTCACCCCCGGGCAGTGATTGGAGATCAGGTCTAGGTTCTGAAGCCTGAAAATTGAGGTAGGGAAGAGATGATGACCTAAGGCCATGGTGGGTCTGATGAGCTCAGTGTGCGGTCAGCTGTCTGGGTGTTGGTCACGAGGTCCGGGCTCAGGTTGTCAGACAGTGCATTAGTGTCAAGGTTAGACTATATATGTTGTGTGCCTTCGATTGCCGTGTAGGTTCTTATCTGAAGAACTCTTCAGGTAATGAAGAATGAGCGAGTCTGAGGCGCGTGCTCAGGCTTTTGTCTCTGGATTTTGTATCAGCGATGGCCGTGGAATGTTGGGGAGGCCTCATGGGCCATGGTGGAATCTTGCTCTCTGTGGATTTGGCCCGATCCCAATTGTTTTTTCGTCAATCTGATGGATGGGACGACTCCTTTCAGGTTTGTTACCTCAGGTGTCCCACCAAAAGAGGAATTCCAAAGCAGAGCCCTGGGGAAGAGTGAAGGGACAACATGAACTACGGTTAAAAATTGGGGCTAAGGGGCATGGCAAGCGCAATATTCTGTCTCTCCATCCAGCCACTGAGAGGCCTTACCTAAGGACTGTGCTCAGTCTGAGGGTCACAATGTGTGTTTGTGACCAATGTGGCCCGCAAGCATGGGCTGGGCCTCATGGGCCACACGGTTTTCAACTTCACTGAACCATGGACAACATGCCAACCACAAGGTTTCTTGCCATGGGGAAAGAGTTCTGATTTCTGCATCACTTTCAAACCCGGGCCGTGTTTGGAGATAAGGTCTAGGTTCTGAAGCCTGAAAACCGAGGTTGAGAAGAGACGACGATCTAAGGCCATGGCGGGTCCGATGTGCTCAGTGTGCGGCCAGCTGTCTGGGTGGGGCCAGGAGGTCCAGGCTCAGGCTATGTCAGAAAGGGCATTAGTGCCCAGGTCAGCCTATATATTTGGGGTACAGCTTAATGGCGTGCAGGTTGATCCTCATTTGGGGTTTCTGGGTAGCCCCAGAGGACAATGTTTTTCTTCTGGAGGGCAGGCAGAGTGCTGCATTGTAGTTCTGGATTGCCATACTGGAGGGCTTGTGGGCCAGTAGTCGGAGGACGGAAGTCTGAGAACCCAAGCTAGGCCTAGGTTTCTGGGTGAGGATATGACAGGCACAATCTACAGACCTGAATCGAGATCTCATGCATCTGAAGTCAGGGCTATGATCAGACGATTGCTCAGGTTGGACATTTTGTCCCCAATGGCCCCGACTTGAAGGGGGGGTTGGATCATGAGGCCATGGGGGTTTTCCCACGTTGGGAGTTCTGAGGGTGTGTAGGCCAGGGCTGTTTGAAGAGTTTTCTGTAAACACAAACTCGGCTTATGTTTCGGGTCATAAGTATGGCAGGACTGATCTACAGACCATGAAGAGAACACTTCGGGATATGAAAAAAAGGGCGAGTGTGTGAGGCTCTTGCTCAAGTTTTTGTCTCTGGATATCGTGTCACTCATGGTCTTGAAATTTCCGGGTGACTTCATGGGAAATGGACGAGTCTTACTCTCTGGGGTTTTGGCCCCGTCCAAAGAGTTTGGGGTATTCTGTGGGATGGAAGAAGTCCGTTGTTCTGTTGTTGTTGATTTGTTTTGTTTTGTTTTTCAACCTCAGGTGTCCGAGCAAAAGAGGGATTCCAGAGTAAAGCCCTGGGGAGGGGCGACTGGACAACCAGAAATCTGGTTAAAAATTGGGGAATAGGGACATGTCAAGCCCATTATGACATCTAATTGTCCAGCCACTGAGAGGATTTACTAGAGGTCAGGACTCACGCTGAGGGTCACAATGCGTGTTTATGCCCTCTTCGCACTCAAGAATGGGCGGGGCGTCAGGGTGAATGCTGGTTTCTCCTACCCTGATCGTTGGACAACATGCCAACCACAAGGTTTCTTGCCATGGGTAAGCAGGAGTTCTGATTTATGCATCACGGTCACCCCTGGGCAGTGATTGGAGATAAGGTCTAGGTTCTGAAGCCTGAAAACTGAGGTAGGGCAGAAATGATGACCTAATGCCATGGCGGGTCTGATGTGCTCAGTGTGTGGTCAGCTGTCTGGGTGTTGCTCAGGAGGTCCCGGCTCAGGTTGTGTCAGACAGTGCATTACTGCCCATGTCAGACTATATAATTTGGGTACATTCGAGTGCCGTGTAGGTTTATTCTCATTTAATGTGCCCGGGCAGCTCATTAGGCAATATATTTTTAGTAGAGGTCAGGCAGAGTGCTGCAATGATGGTCCGGAATTACCAAACCTGTGGGCTTCGGGGCCAGGAGTGTGAGGATGGAAGTCTGAGAACACAAGCTAACTTGGGTTTCAGGGCGAGGGCACGGCATGTACCCCCTGAAGATCTGAAGCAATATGCTTCATGCTTCTGAAGTCAGAGCGAGGATCAGAGGTTGGCTCAGCTTGGATTTTCTGTTCATGACGGCCCCTTTATAAAGGGAGCGGATTCTCGAGAGCGTGGAGGTTTTCCCACGTTGGGAGTGGTGGGGATGCCCCCTCCAAGGATTCTTTCTGCAGGACAATTGAGACATGTTGGACAGCTCCAGGTCATCCCATATGGATGAGTCCAGACCAACATTCGAGGATGGATGCCTGGGAAGCCCACCTCGCATTCCAATTGTCTCCTAGCGACAAGACAGTTTAGATCTGATGGCTCTGCGGGAGCAACCGGGGTGGCTGACTTGAAATGGACTTTCCTGAGGATGGGTCTAATGTGTTTTTGTGTCCATGAGGGCCTTGGAATGGGGCGGTGGCACCGGGACCCTGAAGTATTCTCCTCAGCTTTTGACATAGCTCCCATGCACAAGTTTCCTTGTGGAGACGAGTTTTGTTCTGATGGGTGCCTCAGGAAAACCCCAATGCTGGAATTGGAAACCAGGGTTTTGAGGAGACATGCCTGTAAACCAAAGCAATGGATCCGATTTTGGCCTAGGGTCCTGTCTGGTTCAATCTTCTTCTCTGGGGACATCCTTCTAGGGTATGAGTGGAGGTAGATGCTCAGCTGGTGTCAGACTGCCCTTTTTTGTCCCGGGCGACCTATACTATTGGGATGGCCTCAGGGACTTTGGAGGGTTCTCCTAATTTGTACGATTTTGGACAATGGAATGGGCAGAATTCCCATGGATTGGGTAGGCACAGTCCTAATGTGTGGCTCCAGGGTCCCCAGCCTGGATGGTGTGTGGCCCAGGACTTTGAGGACAGAAGTCTGAAAACACAAACTCAGCTTATGTTTGGGGACGTAGGTATGGCAGGCCCGATCTACAAACCATGAGAAGACATCTTCAGGATATGAAGAAAGTGCGAGTCTGAGGCGCTTGCTCAGACTTTTGTCTCTGGATTTTGTTTCAGCGATGGCCCTGGAATGTCGAGGAGGCCTCATGGGCCATGGACGAATCTTGCTCTCTGTGGATTTGGGCCGATCCCAATTGTTTTTCGTCAATCTGTTGGAAGGAGTACTCCTTTCAGGGTTGTTACATCAGGTGTCCCACCAAAAGAGGAATTCCAAAGCAGAGCCCTGGGGAAGAGTGAAGGGACAACCCGAACCATGGTTAAAAATTGGAGCCTATGGGCATGGCAAGCCCAATATGCTGTCTCTTCATCCAGCCACTGAGACGCCTTACCTGAGGACTGGGCTAAGGCTGTGGGTCACAATGTGAGTTTGCCACCTATGTGGCCCACGAGCAATGGCAGGGCCTCATCGGACAAACAAGTTTCCACTACACTGAACGTTGGACAAGCCAACCACAAGGTTCTTGCCATCGGGAAGGAGTTCTGATTTCTGCATCATTTTCAAACCTGGGCAGTGATTGGAGATAAGGTCTAGTATCTGAATCCTAAAAACCGAGGTTGGGAAGAGATAACGACCTAAGGCAATGGCTGGTCCTATGTGCTCAGTGAGCGTCAAGCTGTCTGGGTGGGGCCAGGAGGTGCAGGCTCTGGCTCTGTCTTAAAGGGCATCATGCCCAGGTCAGCCTATATATTTTGGGTACAGCCAAGAGGCGTGCAGGTTGATCTTCTATTGGGGTTTCTGGGTAGCCCCAGAGGGCAAATGTATTTCTTCTACAGGGCAGGTAGAGTGGTGCATTGTAGTTCTGGATTGCCAAACTGGAGGGCTTGTGAGCCAGTAGTATGTGTACAGAAGTCTGAGGACACAAGCTAGGCTTAGGTTTCTGGGTGAGGACATGGCAGGCACAATATACAGACCTGCATCGAGATCTCGTGCATCTGAAGTCAGGGTGAGGATCAGACTATTTCTCAGGTTGGACCTTAGTTTCCTGATAGCCTCTTCATGAAGGGGAGGGGAATAACGAGGCCATGGGGGTTTCTCACGATGGGAGTTGTGAGAAGCTCCCAACTGCAAAGATTCTTCTGCAGGAAAATTGAGACCTGTTGGTTGGCTCCAGGCCAATGATTCTGAGCAGGGTTCTAAAGATGGATGGCGGGGTAGGCCACCTCGCATTCCAATTGTCTCCTAGCAACAAGAGAAGTTAGATCTGCTGGATCTCGCGGAGCAACCAAATATGCTGAGGTGAATTGGACTCTCTCATTCATGTATCCTAATATGATTTTGTGTCTATGGAGACCTTGGAATGAAGCGGTGGCACAGGGGCCCTGTAGGGTTCTCCTAAAAAGAGGCTGTGACACACCTCCCACGTGCAAGTTTCCCATGTGTAGATGAGTTTTGTTCTGATGGGTGAGTCAAGAAACAGCCATATGCTGGTACTGAAATCCAGGCCTCTGAGGAGAGATGCCTGGAAACCAAAGCAATGGATCCGATTAGGGCCTAGGGGCCTGTTCGTTCCTTTTTACCTCTGGGGATATCAGTCTACGAGTCTGAGTGCAGGTAGGTTCTCAGATGGGCTCAGATTGCTCCTGTTTGTCCTGGAAAGCCACCACTATTGGGATGGCCTCAGGGAATTTGGAGGTTTATCCTATTAGTAGCGTTGTGGCCATTGGAATGGGCACACAGAATTCCCTTGGAGAGGGCAAGTACAGTACTCAGGTTGGCTCCAGGGGCCTGAGCCTGTTGGGTGTGTAGGCCTGGGCTGTTTGGACAGTTGTCTGAAAACACAAACTCGGATTATGTT
Organism: Mustela putorius furo; assembly: GCF_011764305.1. Lineage (NCBI taxonomy): Eukaryota > Metazoa > Chordata > Mammalia > Carnivora > Mustelidae > Mustela > Mustela putorius. The sequence goes on along the minus strand of NW_025422164.1, from coordinate 330,532 downwards.
TCGGGTCATAGGTATGGCAGGACTGATCTACAGACCATGAGGAGAACTCTTCGGGATATGAAAAAAGGGCGAGTGTGAGGCTCTTGCTCAAGTTTTTATCTCTGGATATCGTGCCATTCATGGTCATGAAATATCCTGGTGACTTCATGGGAAATGGACGAGTCTTACTCTCTGGGGGTTTGGCTCCGTCCAAGAGAGTTTGGGGTCATTCTGTGGGATGGAAGAAGTCCGTATTGTTGTTGTTGTTGTTTTTGTTTTGTTTTGTTTTTCAAAACTCAGTTGTCCCACCAAATGAGGGATTCCAGAGTAGAGCCGTGGGGAGGGGCGATTGGACAACCAGAAATCTGGTTTAAATTTGGGGCCTAGGGACATGTCAACCCATTATGGCATCTAATGGTCTAGCCACTGAGAGGACGTACTAGAGGACAGGACTCACGCTGAGGGACACAATGCGTGTTTATGCCCTCGTCGCACTCAAGAATGGGCGGGGGGCCTCAGGGTGAATGCTGGTTTCCCCTACACTGAACGTTGGACAATATGCCAACCATAAGGTTTCTTGCCATGGGTAAGGAACAGTTCAGATTTCTGCATCACACTCACCCCTGGGCAGTGATTGGAGATAAGGTCTCGGTTCTGAAGCCTGAAAACTGAGGTAGTGAAGAGATGATGACCTAAGGCCACGGTGGGTCTTATGGGCTCAGGGTGCGGTCAGCTGTCTGGGTGTTGCTCAGGAGGTCCCGGCTCAGGGTGTGTCAGACAGTGCATTACTGCCCATGTTAGACTATATAATTTGGGTACATTCGAGTGCCGTGTAGGTTTATTTTCATTTAATGTGCCCGGGCAGCTCATTGGGCAATATTTTGTTTCTAGAGGGCATGCAGAGTGCTGCAATGATGGACCGGAATTGCCAAACTTGTGGGCTTCGGGGCCAGGAGTGTGAGGACGGAAGTCTGAGAACACAAGCTAGACTTGGGATTCAGGGCGAGGGCACGGCATGTACCCCCTGAAGATCTGAAGCAATATCTCAAGCATCTGAAGTCACAGTGAGGATCAGACGTTGGCTCAGCTTGTATTTTCGGTTCATGACGGCCCCTTCAAAAAGGGAGCCGAATCTCGAGGCCGTGGAGGTTTTCCCACGTTTGGAGTGGTGGAATGCCCCCTCCTAGGATTCCTTCTGCGGGACAATTGAGACCTGTTGGACAGCTCCAGGACATCCCATATGGATGAGTCCAGACGAACGTTCGAGGATGGATGCCTGGGAAGCCCGCCTAGCATTCCAATTGTCTCCTAGCGAGAAGACAGTTTAGATCTGATGGCTCTGCGGGAGCAACCGGGGTGGCTGAGTTGAAATGGACTTTCCTGAGGATGGGTCTAATGTGTGTTTCTCTCTCTCATGAGGGCCTTGGAATGGGGCGGTGGCACCGGGACCCTGAAGTATTCTCCTAAGCTTTTGACATAGCTCCCATGCACAAGTTTCCTTGTGGAGACGAGGTTTGTTCTGATGGGTGCCTCACGAAAACCCCAATGCTTGTATTGGAATCCAGGGTTTTGAGGAGACATGCCTGTAAACCAAAGCAATGGATCCGATTTTGGCCTAGGGTCCTGTCTGGTTCAATCTTCTTCTCTGGGGTCATCCTTCTAGGGTATGAGTTGAGTTAGATGCTCAGCTGGTGTCAGACTGCCCTTTTTTGTCCCGGGCGACCTATACTATTGGGATGGCCTCAGGGACTTTGGAGGGTTCTCCTAATTTGTACGATTTTGGACAATGGAATGGGCAGAATTCCCATGGATTGGGTAGGCACAGTCCTAATGTGTGGCTCCAGGGTCGCCAGCCTGGATGGTGTGTGGCCCAGTACTTTGAGGACAGAAGTCTGAAAACACAAACTCAGCTTATGTTTGGGGACGTAGGTATGGCAGGCCCGATCTACAAACCATGAGAAGACATCTTCAGGATATGAAGATAGTGCGAGTCTGAGGCGCTTGCTCTGGGTTTTGTCTCTGGATTTTGTTTCAGCGATGGCCGTGGAATGTCGAGGAGGCCTCATGGGCCATGGTCGAATCTTGCTCTCTGTGGATTTGGCCCAATCCCAATTGTTTTTCGTCAATCTGTTGGATGGAGTACTCTTTTCAGGGTTGTTACCTCAGGTGTCCCACCAAAAGAGGAGTTCCAAAGCAGAGCCCTGGGAAAGAGTGAAGGGACAACTCGAACTATTGTTAAAAATTGGGGCCTAGGGGCATGGCAAGCCCAATATGCTGTCTCTTCATCCAGCCACTGAGAGGCCTTACCTGAGGACTGGGCTAAGGCTGAGGGTCACAATGTGTGTTTGCCACCTATGTGGCCCGCGAGCAATGGCGGGGCCTCATTGGACACACTGGTATCCACTACACTGAACATTATACAACAAGCCTACCACAAGGTTTCTTGCCATCGGGAAAGAGTTCTGATTTCTGCATCATTTTCAAACATGGGCAGTGATTGGAGATAAGGTCTAGGTTCTAAATCCTGAAAACCGAGGCTGGGAAGAGATAACGACCTAAGGCAATGGCTGGTCCGATGTGCTCAGTGAGCGGCCAGCTGTATGGGTGGGGCCAGGAGGTCCAGGCTCAGCCTCTGTCAGAAAGGGCATTATTGCCCAGGTCATCTTTATATTTTGGGTACAGCCAAGTGACGTGCAGGTTAATCTTCATTTGGAGTTTTCTGGGAAGCCCTAGAAGGCAATGTTTATCTTTTGGAGGGCAGGCAGAGTGCTGCATTATAATTCTGGATTGCCAAACTGGAGGGCTTGTGGGCCATTAGTCTGAGGATGGAAGTCGTAGGACACAAGCTAGGCTTAGGTTTCTGGGTGAGGACATGGCAGGCACAATCTACAGATCTGAACCGAGATCTCGTGCATCTGAAGTCATGGTGAGGATCAGACGATTGCTCAGGTTGGACCTTATGTCCCTGAGGGCCACTTCATGAAGTGGGGGGGATCAAGAGGCCATGGGTGTTTTCTCACGATGGGAGTTGTGAGAAGCTCCCAACTTCAAAGATTCTTCTGCAGGACAATTGAGACCTGTTGGTTGGCTCCAGGACAACGATTCCGAGCAGGGTTCTAAGGATGGATGGCTGCTTAGCCCACCTCGCATTCCAATTGTCTCCTAGCAACAAGACAAGTTAGATCTGCTGGATCTCGCGGAGCAACCGAATATGCTGAGTTCAATTGGACTCTCCCGTGCATGTGTCCTAATATGATTTTGTGTCTATGGAGACCTTGGAATGAAGCGGTGGCACTGGGGACCTGAAGTGTACTCCTAAAAAGAGGCTTTGAACACCTCCCACGTGCAAGTTTCCCATGTGTAGATGAGTTTTTTTCTGATATGTGAGTCAAGAAACAATCATATGCTGGTACTGAAATCCAGGCCTCTGAGGAGAGATGCCTGGAAACCAAAGCAATGGATCCGATTAGGGCCTAGGGGCCTGTTCGTTCCTTTTTACCTCTGGGGATATCAGTCTACGAGTCTGAGTGCAGGTAGGTTCTCAGATGGGCTCAGATTGCTCCTGTTTGTCCTGGGAAGCCACCACTCTTGGGATGGCTTCAGGGACTTTGGAGGTTTATCCTATTAGTAGGGTTGTGGCCATTGTAATGGGCCCACAGAATTCCCTTGGAGAGGGCAAGTAGAGTCCTCAGGTTGGCTCCACGGGCCTGAGCCTGTAGGGTGTGTAGGCCTGGGCTGTTTGGACAGTTGTCTGAAAACATAAACTCGGATTATGATTCGGGTCATAGGTATTGCAGGAATGATCTACAGACCATGAGGAGAACACTTCAGGATATGAAAAAAGGGCGAATGTGAGGCTCTTGCTCAAGTATTTATCTCTGGAATCGTGCCATTCATGGTCATGAAATATCCGGCCGACTTCATGGGAAATGGACGAGACCTACTCTCTGGGGATTTGGCTCCGTCCAAAGAGTTTGGGGGTCATTCTGTGGGATGGAAGAAGTCCGTTTATATTTGTTGTTGTTGTTGTTTTGTTTTGTTTTTTTCAAACTCAGTTGTCCCACCAAATGAGGGATTCCAGAGTAGAGCCCTGGGGAGGGACGATTGGACAATCAGACACCTGGTTTAAATTTGGGGCCTAGGGACATGTCAAGCCAGTATGGCATCTAATGGTCTAGCCACTGAGAGGACGTACTAGAGGACAGGACTCACGCTGAGGGTCACAATGCGTGTTTATGCCCTCGTCGCACTCAAGAATGGGCGGGGTCTGAGGGTGAATGCTGGTTTCCCCTACACTGAACGTTGGACAACATGCCAACCATAAGGTTTCTTGCCATGGGTAAGGAAGAGTTCTGATTTCTGCATCACACTCACCCCTGGGCAGTGATTGGAGATAAGGTCTAGGTTCTTATGTCTGAAAACTGAGGTAGGGAAGAGATGATGACCTAAGGCCACGGTGGTTCTTATGGGCTCAGGGTGCGGTCAGCTGTCTGGGTGTTGCTCAGGAGGGCCCAGCTCAGGGTGTGTGTCAGACAGTGCATTACTGCCCAGGTTAGACTATATAATTTGGGTACATTCGAGTGCCATGTAGGTTTATTCTCATTTAATGTGCCCGGGCAGCTCATTGGGCAATATTTTGTTTCTAGTCGGCAGGCAGAATGCTGCAATGATGGTCCGGAATTGCCAAACTTGTGGGCTTCGGGGCCAGGAGTGTGAGGACGGAAGTCTGAGAACACAAGCTAGACTTGGGATTCAGGGCGAGGGCACGGCATGTACCTCCTGAAGATCTGAAGGAATATCTCATGCATCTGAAGTCACAGCGAGGATTAGACGTTGGCTCAGCTTGGATTATCTGTTCATGACGGCCCCTTCATGAAGGGAGCCGAATCTCGAGGCGGTGGAGATTTTCCCCACGTTTGGAGTGGAGGAAAGGCCCCCTCCTAGGATACCTTCTGTGGGACAATTGAGACCTGCTGGACAGCTCCAGGAAATCCCATATGGATGAGTCCAGACCAACGTTCGAGGATGGATGCCTGGGAAGCCCGCCTCGCATTCCAATGTCTCCTAGCGAGAAGAGAGTTCAGATCTGATGGCTCTGCGGGAGCAACCGGGGTGGCTGAGTTGAAATGGACTTTCCTGAGGATGGGTCTAATGTGTGTTTGTGTCCATGAGGGCCTTGGAATGGGGCGGTGGCACCGGGACCCTGAAGTATTCTCCTAAGCTTTTGACATAGCCCCGATGCACAAGTTTCCTTGTGGAGACGAGGTTTGTTCTGATGGGTGCCTCACGAAAACCCCAATGCTTGTATTGGAATCCAGGGTTTTGAGGAGACATGCCTGTATACCAAAGCAATGGATCTGATTTTGGCCTAGGGTCCTGTCTGGTTCAATCTTCTTCTCTGGGGACATCCTTCTAGAGTATGAGTGGAGGTAGATGCTCAGCTGGTGACCGACTGCCCTTTTTTGTCCCGGGAGACCTATATTATTGGGATGGCCTCAGGGACTTTGGAGGGTTCTCCTAATTTGTACGATTTTGGACAATGGAATGGGCAGAATTCCCATGGATTGGGTAGTCACAGTCCTACTGTGTGGCTCCAGGGTCCCCAGCCTGGATGGTGTGTGGCCCAGGACTTTGAGGACAGAAGTCTGAAAACACAAACTCAGCTTATGTTTGGGGACGTAGGTATGGCAGGCCCGATCTACAAACCATGAGAAGACATCTTCAGGATATGAAGATAGTGCGAGTCTGAGGCGCTTGCTCTGGGTTTTGTCTCTGGATTTTGTTTCAGCGATGGCCGTGGAATGTCGAGGAGGCCTCAAGGGCCATGGACGAATCTTGCTCTCTGTGGATTTGGCCCAATCCCAATTGTTTTTCGTCAATCTGTTGGATGGAGTACTCCTTTCAGGGTTGTTACCTCAGGTGTCCCACCAAAAGAGGAGTTCCAAAGCAGAGCCCTAGAGAAGAGTGAAGGGACAACCCGAACTATTGTTAAAAATTGGGGCCTAGGGGCATGGCAAGCCCAATATGCTGTCTCTTCATCCAGCCACTGAGAGGCCTTACCTGAGGACTGGGCTAAGGCTGAGGGTCACAAAGTGTGTTTGCCACCTATGTGGCCCGCGAGCAATGGCGGGGCCTCATTGGACACACTGGGATCCACTACACTGAACATTATACAACAAGCCTACCACAAGGTTTCTTGCCATCGGGAAAGAGTTTCTGATTTCTGCATCATTTTCAAACATGGGCAGTGATTGGAGATAAGGTCTAGGTTCTAAATCCTGAAAACCGAGGCTGGGAAGAGATAACGACCTAGGCAATGGCTGGTCCGATGTGCTCAGTGAGCGGCCAGCTGTTTGGGTGGGGCCAGGAGGTCCAGGCTCAGCCTCTGTCAGAAAGGGCATTATTGCCCAAGTCAGCCTATATATTTTTGGGTACAGCCAAGTGGCGTGCAGGTTGATCTTCATTTGGGGTTTCTGGGTAGCCCCAGAAGGCAATGTTTTTCTTTTGGAGGGCAGGCAGAGTGCTGCATTTTAATTCTGGATTGCCAAACTGGAGGGCGTGTGGGCCATTAGTCTGAGGATGTAAGTCATAGGACACAAGCTAGGCTTAGGTTTCTGGGTGAGGACATGGCAGGCACAATATACAGACCTGAACCGAGATCTCGTGCATCTGAAGTCATGGTGAGGATCAGACGATCGCTCAGGTTGGACCTTATGTCCCTGAGGGCCACTTCATGAAGGGGGGGGGGAACATGAGGCCATGGGTGTTTTCTCACGATGGGAGTTGTGAGAAGCTCCCAACTTCAAAGATTCTTCTGCAGGACAATTGAGACCTGTTGGTTGGCTCCAGGCTAACGATTCCGAGCAGGGTTCTAAGGATGGATGGCTGCGTAGCCCACCTCGCATTCCAATTGTCTCCTAGCAACAAGACAAGTTAGATCTGCTGGATCTCGCGGAGCAACCGAATACGCTGAGTTGAAATGGAATCTCGTGTGGATGGGTCCTAATGTGTTTTTGTGTCTATGGATACCTTGGAATGACGCGATGGCACTGGGGCCATGAAGGATTCTCCTAAACAGAGGCTTTGACATCACTCCCACGTGCAAGTTTCCCATGTGTAGATGAGACTTGTTCTGGTGGGTGAGTCAAGAAACAGCCATATGCTGGTACTGAAATCCAGGCCTCTGAGGAGAGATGCCTGGAAACCAAAGCAATGGATCCGATTAGGGCCTAGGGGCCTGTTCGTTCCTTTTTACCTCTGGGGATATCAGTCTACGAGTCTGAGTGCAGGTAGGTTCTCAGATGGGCTCAGATTGCTCCTGTTTGTCCTGGGAAGCCACCACTATTGGGATGGCCTCAGGGACTTTGGAGATTTATCCTATTAGTAGCGTTGTGGCCATTGGAATGGGCACACAGAATTCCCTCGGAGAGGGCAAGTACAGTCCTCAGCTTGGCTCCAGGGGCGTAAGCCTGTAGGCTGTGTAGGCCAGGGCTGTTTGGACAGTTGTCTGAAAACACAAACTCGGTTTATGTTTTGGGTCATAGGTATGGCAGGACTGATCTACAGACCATGAGGAGAATTCTCCGGGATATGAAAAAAGGGCAAGTGTGAGGCTCTTGCTCAAGTATTTATCTCTGGATATCATGGCATTCATGGACATGAAATTTCCGGGTGACTTCATGCGAAATGGACGAGTCTTACTCCCTGGGGGTTTGGCCCAATCCAAAGAGTTTGGGGTCATTCTGTGGGACGGAAGAAGTCCGTTTTTTGTTGTTGTTGTTTTGTTTTGTTTTGTTTTTCAAACTCAGTTGTCCCACCAAATGAGGGATTCCAAAGTAGAGCCCTGGGGAGGGGCAATTTGAAACCAGAAATCTGGTTAAATTTGGGTCCTAGGGACAGCTAGACTTGGGTTTCAGGGCGAGGGCACGGAATGTATCCCCTGAAGATCTGAAGCAATATCTCATGCATCTGAAGTCACAGCGAGGATCAGACGTTGGCTCAGCTTGGATTTTCTGTTCATGACGGCCCCTTCATAAAGGGAGCCGAATCTCGAGGCCGTGGAGGTTTTCCCACGTTTGGAGTGGTGGAATGCCCCCTCCTAGGATTCCTTTTGCGGGACAATTGAGACCTGTTGGACAGCTCCAGGACATCCCATATGGATGAGTCCAGACCAACGTTCGAGGATGGATGCCTGGGAAGCCATCCTCGCATTCCAATTATCTACTAGCGACAAGACAGTTTAGATCTGATGGCTCTGCGGGAGCAACCGGGGTGGCTGAGTTGAAATGGACTTTCCTGAGGATGGGTCTAATGTGGGTTTGTGTGTCCATGAGGGCCTTTAAATGGGGCGGTGGCACCGGGACCCTGAAGTGTTCTCCTCAGCTTTTGACATAGCTCCTATGCACAAGTTTCCTTGTGGAAACGAGTTATGTTCTGATGGGTGACTCAGGAAAACCCCAATGCTGATATTGAAAAGCAGGGTTTTGAGGAGACATGCCTGTAAACCAAAGCAATGGATCCGATTTTGGCCTTGGGTCCTGTCTGGTTCGATCTTCTTCTCTGGGGATATCCATCTAGGGTATGAGTGGAGTTAGATGCTCAGCTGGTGTCAGACTGACCTTTTTTGTCCCGGGCGACCTATACTATTGGGATGGCCTCAGGGACTTTGGAGATTTCTCCTAATTTGTACGATTTTGGACAATGGAATGGGCAGAATTCCCATGGATTGGGTAGTCACAGTCCTAATGTGTGGCTCCAGGGTCCCCAGCCTGGATGGTGTGTGGCCCAGGACTTTGAGGACAGAAGTCTGAAAACACAAACTCAGCTTATGTTTGGGGACGTAGGTATGGCAGGCCCGATCTACAAACCATGAGAAGACATCTTCAGGATATGAAGATAGTGCGAGTCTGAGGCGCTTGCTCTGGGGTTTTGTCTCTGGATTTTGTTTCAGCGATGGCCGTGGAATGTCGAGGAGGCCTCATGGGCCATGGACGAATCTTGCTCTCTGTGGATTTGGCCCAATCCCAGTTGTTTTTCGTCAATCTGTTGGATGGAGTTCTCCTTTCAGGGTTGTTACCTCAGGTGTCCCCCACCAAAAGAGGAGTTCCAAAGCAGAGCCCTGGGGAAGAGTGAAGGGACAACCCGAGCTATTGTTGAAAATTGGGGCCTATGGGCATGGCAAGCCCAATATGCTGTCTCTTCATCCAGCCACTGAGAGGCCTATCCTGAGGACTGGGCTAAGGCTGAGGGTCACAATGTGTGTTTGCCACCTACGTGGCCCACGAGCAATGGCGGGGCCTCATTGGACACACTGGTATCCACTACACTGAACATTATACAACAAGCCTACCACAAGGTGTCTTGCCATCGGGAAAGAGTTCTGATTTCTGCATCATTTTCAAACATGGGCAGTGATTGGAGATAAGGTCTAGGTTCTAAATCCTGAAAACCGAGGCTGGGAAGAGATAACGACCTAAGGCAATGGCTGGTCCGATGTGCTCAGTGAGCGGCCAGCTGTATGGGTGGGGCCAGGAGGTCCAGGCTCAGCCTCTGTCAGAAACGGCATTATTGCCCAAGTCAGCCTATATATTTTGGGTACAGCCAAGTGGCGTGCAGGTTAATCTTCATTTGGGGTTTCTGGGTAGCCCCAGAAGGCAATGTTTTTCTTTTGGAGGGCAGGCAGAGTGCTGCATTTTAATTCTGGATTGCCAAACTGGAGGGCTTGTGGGCCATTATTCTGAGGATGGAAGTCGTAGGACACAAGCTAGGCTTAGGTTTCTGGGTGAGGACATGGCAGGCACAATATACAGACCTGAACCGAGATCTCGTGCATCTGAAGTCATGGTGAGGATCAGACGATCGCTCAGGTTGGACCTTATGTCCCTGAGGGCCACTTCATGAAGTGGGGGTGATCACGAGGCCATGGGTGTTTTCTCACGATGGGAGTTGTGAGAAGCTCCCAACTTCAAAGATTCTTCTGCAGGACAATTGAGACCTGTTGGTTGGCTCCAGGACAACGATTCCGAGCAGGGTTCTAAGGATGGATGGCTGCGAAGCCCACCTCGCATTCCAATTGACTCCTAGCAAAAAGACAAGTTAGATCTGCTGGATCTCGCGGAGCAACCGAATACGCTGAGTTGAAATGGACTCTCGTGTGGATGGGTCCTAATGTGTTTTTGTGTCTATGGATACCTTGGAATGACGCGGTGGCACTGGGGCATGAAGGGTTCTCCTAAACAGAGGCTTTGACATCACTCCCACGTGCAAGCTTCCCATGTGTAGATGAGATTTGTTCTGGTGGGTGAGTCAAGAAACAGCCATATGCTGGTACTGAAATCCAGGCCTCTGAGGAGAGATGCCTGGAAACCAAAGCAATGGATGCGTTTAGGGCCTAGGGGCCTGTTCGTTCCTTTTTACCTCTGGGCATATCAGTCTACAAGTCTGAGTGCAGGTAGGTTCTCAGATGGGCTCAGATTGCTCCTGTTTGTCCAGGGAAGCCACCACTATTGGGATGGCCTCAGGGACTTTGGAGATTTATCCTTTTAGTAGCGTTGTGGCCATTGGAATGGGCACACAGAATTCCCTTGGAGAGGGCAAGTACAGTCCTCAGCTTGGTTCCAGGGGCGTAAGCCTGTAGGCTGTGTAGGCCAGGGCAGTTTGGACAGTTGTCTGAAAACCCAAACTCGGATTATGTTTCAGGTCATAGGTATGCCAGGACTGATCTACAGACCATGAGGAGAACTCTTCGGGATATGAAAAAAGGGCGAGTGTGAGGCTCTTGCTCAAGTTTTTATCTCTGGATATCGTGCCATTCATGGTCATGAAATATCCGGGTGACTTCATGGGAAATGGACGAGTCTTACCCTCTGGGGGTTTGGCCCCGTCCAAAGAGTTTGTGGTCTTTCTGTGGGATGGAAGAAGTCCGTTTTTCTGTTGTTGTTGTTTAGTTTTGTTTTGTTTTTCAAACTCAGTTGTCCCACCAAATGAGGGATTCCCGAGTAGAGCCCTGGGGAGGGGCGTTTGGACAAACAGAAATCTGGTTTAAATTTGGGGCCTAAGGACATGTCAAACCATTATGGCATCTAATGGTCTAGACACTGAAAGGACTTACTAGAGGACAGGACTCACGCTGAGGGTCACAATGCGTGTTTATGCCCTCGTCGCACTCAAGAATGGGCGGGGCCTCCGGTTGAATGCTGGTTTCTCCTACACTGAACCTTGGACAACATGGCAACCACAAGGTTTCTTGCCGTTGATAAAGATGAGTTCTGATTTGCTGCATCACACTCACACCTGGGCAGTGATTGGAGATAAGGTCTAGGTTCTGAGGCCTGAAAACTTAGGTAGGGAAGAAATGATGACCTAAGGCCACGGTGGGTCTTATGGACTCAGGGTGCGGTCTGTGTCTGGGTGTTGCTAAGGATGTCCCGGCACAGGTTGTGTCAGACAGTGCTTTAGTGCCCAGGTTAGACTATATAATATGGGTACATTCGAGTGCCGTGTAGGTATATTCTCATTTAATGTTCCCGGGCAGCTCATTAGGCAATATTTTGTTTCTAGAGGGCAGGCAGAGTGCTGCAATGATGGTCCGGATTGCCAAACTTGTGGGCTTCGGGGCCAGGAGTGTGAGGACGGAAGTCTGAGAACACAAGCTAGACTTAGGATTCAGGTCGAGGGCACGGCATGTACCTCCCGAAGATCTGAAGCAATATCTCATGCATCTGAAGTTAGAGCGAGGATCAGACGTTGGCTCAGCTTGGATTTTCTGTTCATGACGGCCCCTTCATGAAGGGAGCCGAATCTCGAGGCCGTGGAGGTTTTCCCACGTTGGGAGTGGTGGGATGCCCCCTCCTAGGATTCCTTCTGCGGGACAATTGAGACCTGTTGGACAGCTCCAGGACATCCCATATGGATAAGTCCAGACCAACGTTCGAGGATGGATGCCTGGGAAGCCCGCCTCGCATTCCAATTGTCTCCTAGCGACAAGACAGTTTAGATCTGATGGCTCTGCGGGAGCAACCAGGGTGGCTGAGTTGAAATGGACTTTCCTGAGGATGGGTCTAATGTGTGTTTGTGTCCATGAGGGCCTTGGAATGGGGCGGTGGCACCGGGACCCTGAAGTATTCTCCTAAGCTTTTGACATAGTTCCCATGCACAAGAATCCTTGTGGAGACGAGGTTTGTTCTGATGGGTGCCTCAGGAAAACCCCAATGCTGGTATTGGAACCCAGGGTTTTGAGGAGACTTGCCTGTAAACCAAAGCAATGGATCCGATTTTGGCCTAGGGTCCTGTCTGGTTCAATCTTCTTCTCTGGGGACATCCATCTAGGGTATGAGTGGAGGTAGATGCTCAGCTGGTGACAGACTGACCTTTTTGTCCCGGGTGACCTATACTATTGGGATGGCCTCAGGGACTTTGGAGGGTTCTCCTTATTTGTATGATTTTGGACAATGGAATGGGCAGAATTCCCATGGATTAGGTAGGCACAGTCCTAATGTGTGGCTCCAGGGTCCCCAGGCTGGATGGTGTGTGGCCCAGGACTTTGAGGACAGAAGTCTGAAAACACAAACTCAGCTTATGTTTGGGGACGTAGGTATGGCAGGCCCGATCTACAAACCATGAGAAGACATCTTCAGGATATGAAGATAGTGCGATTCTGAGGCGCTTGCTCAGGGTTTTGTCTCTGCATTTTGTTTCAGCGATGGCCGTGAAATGTCGAGGAGGCCTCATTGGCCATGGACGAATCTTGCTCTCTGTGGATTTGGCCCAATCCCAATTGTTTTTCGTCAATCTGTTGGATGGAGTACTCCTTTCAGGGTTGTTACCTCAGGTGTCCCACCAAAAGCGGAATTCCAAAGCAGATCCCTGGGGAAGAGTGAAGGGACAACCCGAACTATGGTTAAAAATTGGGGCCTAGGGGCATGGCAAGCCAATATGCTGTCTCTTCATCCAGCCACTGAGAGGCCTTACCTGAGAACTAGGCTAAGGCTGAGGGTCACAATGTGTGTTTGCCACCTATTTGGCCCGGGAGCAATGGTGGGGGGCCTCATCGGACACACGTTTCCACTACACTGAAGATTATACAACAAGCCTACCACAACTTTTCTTGCCATCGGGAAGGAGTTCTGATTTCTGCATCATTTTCAAACCTGGGCAGTGATTGGAGATAAGGTCTAGGTTCTAAATCCTGAAAACCGAGGGTGGGAAGTGATAACGACCTAAGGCAATGGCTAGTCCGATGTGCTCAGGGAGCGGCCAGCTGTATGGGTGTGCCAGGAGGTCTAGGCTCAGCCTCTGTCAGAAAGTGCATTATTGCCCAGGTCAGCCTATATATATGTTTTGGGAACAGCCAAGTGGCGTGCAGGTTGATCTTCATTTGGGGTTTTCTGGGTAGCCCCAGAAGGCAATGTTTTTCTTCTGGAGGGCAGGTAGAGTGCTGCATTATAATTGTGGATTGCCAAACTGGAGGGCTTGTGGGCCATTAGTCTGAGGATGGAAGTCTTAAGACACAAGCTAGGCTTACGTTTCTGGTGAGGACATGGCAGGCACAATCTACAGACCTGACCCGAGATCTCGTGGATCTGAAGTCAGGGTGAGGATTAGACATTCACTCAGGTTGGACCTTATGTCCCTGAGGGCCCCTTCATGAAGGGGGTGGGTATCACGAGGCCATGGCTGTTTTCTCACGATGGGAGTTGTGAGAAGCTCCCAACTTCAAAGATTCTTCTGCACGACAAATGAGACCTGTTGGTTGGCTCCAGGCCAACGATTCCTAGCAGGGTTTTAAGGATCGATGGCTGGGTACGCCACCTCGCATTCCAATTGTCACCTAGCAACAAGACAAGTTAGATCTGCTGGATCTCGCAAAGCAACCGAATACGCTCAGTTGAAATGGACTCTCCTGTGGATGGGTCCTAATTTGTTTTTGTGTCTATGGAGACCTTGGAATGAAGCGGTGGCACTGGGGCCATGAAGGGTTCTCCTAAACAGAGACTTTGACAAAGCTCCCAAGTGCAAGTTTCCCATGTGTAGATGAGATTTGTACTGAAGTGTGTGTCATGAAACAGCCATATGCTGGTATTGAAATCCAGGCCTCTGAGGAGAGATGCCTGGAAACCAAAGCAATGGATCCGATTAGGGCCTAGGGGCCTGTTCGTTCCTTTTTACCTCGAGGAAGTTCAGTCTACGGGTATGAGTGCAGGTAGGTTCTCCGATGGGCTCAGATTACTCCTGTTTGTCCTTGGAAGCCACCACTATTGGGATGGCCTCAGGAATTTTGAAGGTTTATCCTATTAGTAGGGTTGTGGCCATTGGAATGGGCACACATAATTCCCTTGGAGAGGGCAAGTACAGTCCTCAAGTTGGCTCCAGGGGCCTGAACCTGTAGGGTGTTTAGGCCAGGGCTGTTTGGACAGTTGTCTGAAAACACAAACTCGGCTTATGTTTCGGGTCATAGGTATAGCAGGACTGATCTACAGACCTTGAAGAGAACACTTCAGGATATGAAAAAAGGGCTAGTGTGAGGCTCTTGCTCAAGTTTTTGTCTCTGGATGTCATGTCACTCATGGTCGTGAAATTTCCGGGTCACTTCATGGGAAATGGATGAGTCTTATTCTCTGGGGTTTGGCCTTGTCCAAAGAGTTTGAGGTCATTCTGTGGGATGGAAGTAGTCCGTTTTTGTTGTTGTTGTTGTTGTTTTGTTTTGTTTTTTAACCTCAGGTGTCCCACCAAATGAGGAATTCCAGAGTAAAGCCCTGGGGAGTGGCGACGGGACAACCAGAAATCTGGTTAAAAATTGGGGGCTTAGGGACATGTCAAGCCCATTATGACATCTAATGGTCCAGCCACTGTCAGGACGTACTAGAGGACAGGACTCACGCTGAGTGTTACAATGCGTGTTTTATGCCCTCGTCGCACTCAAGAATGGGCGGGGCCTCAGGGTGAATGCTGGTTTCTCCCTACACTGATCGTTGGACAACTTTCCAACCACAAGGCTTCTTGCCTTGGGTAAGGAGGAGTTCTGATTTCTGCATCACATTCAACCCTTGTCAGGGCTTGGAGTTAAGGTCTAAGTTCTGAAGCCTGAAAAGTTAGGTTGGGAATAGATAACGATCTAAGACCATGTCGGGTGTGATGTTCTCAGTGTGCGGTCAGCTGTCTTGGTTTTTTGGTCAGGAGGTCCGGGCTCACTCTGTATCAGACAGTGTATTAGTGGCCAGGTTAGACTATCTAATTTGGGTACATTCGAGTGCCGTGTATGTCTATCCTCATTTGGGTTATGTGAGAAACTCCATAGGTCAAAATTTTTCTTCTGGAAGGCAGGCAGAATGCTTCATTTTGTGTCCCGAATTTCCAAATGTGAGGGCTTGGGGGCCAGGAGTGTGAGGACGGAAGTCTGAGAACACAAGCTAGTCATAGGTTTCAGGGCGAGGGCAAGGAAAGCACACTGTGCAGAGCTGCATCGAGATCTCGTGCATCTGAATTCAGGGTGAAGATCAGACGTTGTCTAAGGTTGGAGTTCCTGTCCATGATTTCCCTTTCATAAATGGGGGGAGGCATCACAAAGCCATCTAGATTTTCCCAGGTTGGGAGATGTGAGATGCTCCAAAACTCAAGGATTCCTTCTGCTAGATATTTGAGACCTGTTGGATGGCTCCAGGACATCCCATACGGAACGACGCCAGAGCAGAGCTCTAAGGATGGATGGTTGGGTAGCCCGCCTCGCATTCCAATTGTATCCTAGTCAAGACAGGTTCAGTCTGCTCGCTCTGGGGGAGCAACCAAGGGAGCTGAGTTGAAATGGAATTTCCTGCGGATGGGTTCTAATGTGGAATTCTGTCCATGGAGACCTTGTAATGGGGCAGTGGCACACAGGCCCTGAAGGATTCTCCTAACTGGAGGTTTTGAGACATCTTCAAAGGATAATTTTCCCATGTGGAGAAGAGATTTGTTCTGATTGCTGCCTCATGAAATCCCCATATGCTAATATTGGAAACCAGGCCTCTGAGGAGAGATACCTGTAACCGAAAGCAATGAATCTGATTCAGGCCTAGGGGCCTGTCTGATTCAATCTTCTTCTCTGGGGACATCCATCTACGCTGAGTAGAGGTAGATGCTCAGCTGGTTTCAGATGACCCTTGTTTGTCCTGGGCGGCCTACATTATTGGGATGTCCTTGGGGATTCTGGAGGTTTGTCCTAATTTGTACGATTGTGGACAATGGAATGGGCAGAATTCCCGTGGTATGGACAGGCACAGTCCTGATGTGTGGCTCCAGGGGCCCCAGCCTGAGGGGTCTGTGGGCCAGGAATGTGGGGACAGAAGTCTGAAAACACACAAACTCGGCTTATGTTTGGGAAGTAGGTATGGCAGGGCCGATCTACAGACCGTGAGGAGAACTCTTCGGGATACGACAAAAGAGCGAGTGTGAGGCGCTTGCTCAGACTTTTGTCTCTGGATTTGTTGTCAACGATGGCTGTGGAATCTCGGGGAGGCCTCATGGGCCATGGACGAGACTTCCTCTCTGTGAATTTGGTCCAATCCCAATTGTTTTGGGTCAAACTGAAGGATGGGAGGAGTCGTTTTAGTTTTGTTACCTCAGGTGTCCCACCAAAAGAGGGATTCCAAAGCAGAGCTCTGGGGAGGGATGAATGGACAACCCGAACAATCCAATTGGGGTGAGGTCGAGAACCGAGCAGGTTGATCCTCATTTGGGGTTTATGGAGATCACCATAGAGCAACGTTTTTCCTCTGGAGGGCCAGCATAGGGCTGCATTTTGGTTCCAGAATTCCAAGTCTTTTGGACATGTTTGTCAGGAGTGTGAGGAAGGAAGTATGAAAACACAGGGTAGCACGAGGTTTGGGCCCACTGTGCAGAGGCTGAATCAAGATCTCTTGCATCTGAGGTCAGGGCGAGTATCAGATGATGCCTCAAGCTGGAGTTTGTGTCCATGACGGCCCCTTCCTGAAGGGGGTGGGGGGCGTCATGAGGCCATGGAGGTTTCCCTACCCTGGGAGTTGTGAGCTGCTCCAAACTTCAAAGTTTCCTTCTTCAGGACAGTTGAGTACTATTGGATGGTTCCAGGATGCCCCATACAGAAAGACTCGAGAGCAGAGGCCTAAACATGGATGCCGAGAAAGGCCAACTCACCTTCCCATTGCCTGGTCGAGATAAGGCACGCTCAATCTGCGGGCTCTTGGGTGAGCTACCCAGAAGGCTGAGTTTAAATGGACTTTCCTGAGAATTAGTCATAATGTGGGTTGGTGGCCATGGAGACCTTGGAATGTGGCAGTAGCTAAGGGACTCTGCAGGATTCTCCAACCCGAAGGTTTTGACACAACTCCAACAAGGAAGCTTTCCATGCGGAGATGAGAGGTGTTCTGTCTGGTGCCTCAGGATAGCCCCATATGCTGGTCTTCGAACCCAGGCCTCTGAGGAGTGATACCTGGACACCAAAGCAAGAGTTCATAATAGGGCCTAGGGGCCTGTCTGGTTCAATCTTCTGTCTCTGCGGATATCAGTCTGTGTGTCGGCATGGAGGTAGTAGTTGCTCAGCTGGTGTCATAATGCCCCTGTTTGTCCAGTGCGGCTTGCGGTAGTGGGATGTCCTTGGGGACCTTGAGGTTTCTACTATTTTGTAGACTTGTGGCCAATGGAACGGGCAGTTTCTTAGGAGAGAGCAGGCACAGTTCTGTGGTGTGGCTCCAGAGACCCCAGCCTGAAGGCGGTGTGGGCCACGGCTGTGCAGACAGACATCCAAAAAACCCAAACTCAGCTCAGGTTTGGGGCCGAGGTTATGGCAGGCCTGATCTACAGTCCGTGAGGGGAGCTCCTCTGGATATGAAAGAAGGGTGAGAGGGAGGCAGTCGCTCAGTCTTTTGTCTCTGGATATTTTGTCCACAATGGCGGTTTAATGTAGGAGTTGCCTCATGGGTCGTAGAAGTCTCCCTCTCTGGTAGTTTGTCTAGCCCCCAAGAGTTTGGGGTCATTCTGTGGGAAGGGAAGAGTCCTGTTTTCTGCTTTATGTGTCGCCCCAGTACAGGGATTCTGGAGCATAGCAGTGGGTACTGACAACTGGAATACTCGCTCTATGGTTAAGCATGGGGGCCTATGGATATGACAAGCCCCATATGCAGGATCTTGGTCCAGCCACTGAGAGGCGTTACTTTAATACGGGACTCACGCTACAGGTCACAAATCATGTCTGTGGCCTAGGCGGCCCTCAAGCACTGGCGTGGCCTTTCCGACAATGCAGGTTTTCCCACATTGAACGTTGGACAACATGCCAACCACAAGGTTTCTGGCCATGGGGAAGGAGGAATTCTAATTTCTGCATCACGTTCACCCCTGGGCAGTGGTTGGAGATAAGGTCTAGGTTCGGAAGCCTGAAAACGAAGGTTGGGAAGAGATGACGAACTACAGCCATAGCGGGTCCCTTGTGTCCAGGTTGGAGCCAGCTGTCTAGGTGTCGTTTGGGATGTCTTGTCTCAGGCTGTGCCAGACAGGGCATTCGTATTCAGGGTAGGCTGTATAATTGCTTTATAGTCGAGTGGCATGCATTAGATAATCATTTGGGGTTTCTTATTAGCAGCATAGGGCAAAGTTTTTCTTCTGGAGGGCAGGCAGAGTGCTGCATTGTGGCTTCGGAATTCCCAAACTGGAGGGCTTGTGGGCCAGGAGAGTGAGGACGGAAGTCTGAGAACACAAGCTAGGCTTAGGTTTCGGGGAATGGACATGGCAGGCACACTCTGCAGAGCTGAATTGAGATCTCATGAGTCTGAAGTCAGGTCGAGGATCAGACTTTGGCTCAGGTTGGAGTTTCTGTCCATGTTGGCCCCTTCATGAAGGGTGGGGGGCATTATGAGGCCATGGGGGTTTTCCCACTATTAGAGTTGTGAGATGCTCCAAACCGCAAGGATTCCTTCTGTGGGACAATTAAGATTTGTTGGATGGCTCCAGGACGTCTCATAAGGTATTTTTCCAGAACAGGGTTCTAAGTATGGATGCCTGGGCAGACAGCCTCAATTCCAGTTGTCTCCTAGCAACAAGAAACGTTTGATCTGCTGGCTTGTGGGTAGCATCAGAGGGGGCTGAGTTGGAATGGACTTTCCTGAGGATGGTCTTAATGTTGGTTTGAGTCCATTGAGACCTTGGTATGGGGCAGTGGCACCAGAGCCCTGAAGGTTTCTCCTAACCAGAGGTTATAACAAAGCTCCAATGAGCAAGTTTTCCATGGGGAGACGATATTTGTTCTTATTGGTGCCTCAGGAAACCACCATTTGCTGGTATTGGAAATGAGGCCTCTGAGGAGAGATGCCTGGAAACCAAAGCAATGGATCTGATTAGGGCCTAGGGGCCTGTCCGGTTCAATATTCTTCTCTGGGGACATCTTTTGCCTGAGTGGAGGTAGTTGCTCAGCTGGTTTGAGATCACACCTGTTTGTCCTGGGCGGCCTACACTATTGGGATGGCCTCGGTAACTTTGGAGGTTTTTCCTAATTTGCAAGGTTGTGGCCAATGGAATGGGAAGAATTCTCTTGAAAGGGAAGCACAGTCCTGATGTGTGGCTCCAGGGACCCAAGTGTGGAGCGTGTGTGGTCCAGGGCTATTTGGACAAAAGTCTGAAAACACAAACTCCACTTAGGTTTGGGTCTGTAGGTCTGGCCGGCCCGATATATAGACCGTGAGGAGAACTCTTCGGGATATGAACAAAGGGCGAAAGTGAGGTGCTTGCTCATGCTTATTTTTTTCTGGATATGTGTCACCGATTGCCATGGAATGTCCGGGTGTCCTCATGGGCCATCGATGAGGCTCTCTTTCTGGGGATTTGACCCAATCCCAAGAGTTTGGGGTCATTCTGTGGGAAGGGAGGAGGCCTTTCTGTTTTTTTTTTTTTTTTTTTTTTACCTCAGGTGGACCACCAAAAGAGTGATTCCACAGCAGAGTCCTGGGGAGGGTGCGACTGGACAACCAGAACTCTGGTTAACATTGGAACCTAAGAACATGGCAAGCCCCATATGTGGGCTCTTGGTTCAGACACTGAGAGGCCTTCCTTGAGCATACGGCTCACATTGAGTTTCACAAACTGTTTTTGTGCCCAAGAAGCCCCTCAAGTCAGGGCGTGGCCTAATGTACCATGCTGGTTTCTCCTACACTGAACGTTGCACAATATGGCAACCACAAGTTTTCTGGCCATGGGGAAGAAGGAGTTCTAATTTCTGCAACACTTTCACTCCTGGACTGTGATTGGATTTAAGGTCTAGGTTCTGAAGCCTGAAAACTGAGGTTGGGAAGAGATGAAGACCTAAGGCCATGGTGTGACTGATGTGCTCAGTGTTCGGCCAGCTGTTGAGTGTGGGTTGGGACGGGCAGGCTCAGGCTGTGGCACACAGGGAATTAGTGCCCAGGCTAGACTGTATCATTGGGGTGCAGTCAAGTTTCGTGCAGGTTGGTACTCATTTGTGGTTACTGGGTAGCCCCAGAGGGCAACGTTTTTCTTCTGGAAGGAAGACACAGTGCCACATAGTGGCTCCAGAATTCCCAAACTGGAAGGCTTGTGGGCCAGGAGTGTGAGGAAAAAATTCTGAGAACACAAGCCAGACTTAGATTTCGGGGTGAGGGGACGGCAGGAACCCTCTGCAGAGATGATTCGAGATCCCGTGTACCTGAAGACAGAGCTAGGATCAGACGTTGGCTCAGGTTGGAGTTTCTGTCCATGACGGCCCCATCATGAAGGGGAGGGCGTCACGAGGCCATGGAGGTTTTCCCACGATGGGAATTGTGAGATGCTCCAAACCGCAATGATTCCTTCCGTGGGACAGTCGAGACCTGCTGGAAAGCTCCAGGACATCCCATAAGGAAGTTATCCAGAGAAGGGTTCTAAGGATGGATGCCTGGGCAGCCTGCCTCCCATTCCAGGTGTCTCATAGCGCCAAGGCAAGTTCGATCTGCTGGATCTAGGGGAGTAACCGAGGCGGGTGTGTGTTGAAATGGGTGAGTTGAGGATGGGTCATAATGTGCATTTGTGTCCATGGAGACCTTGGAATGGGGTGCTTGATCCGGGGCCTTGAGGGATGTTCATAACCGGAGGTTTTGATGGAGCTCTAAAGAGTACGTTTCCTATGTAGAGAAGAGAATTGTTTTGATGAGTGCCTAAGGAATCTCCCATATGCTGGTATTGGAAACCAGGCCTCTGAGGAGAGATGCCTGGAAACAAAAGCAATGGATATGATTAGGGCCTAGGTGCCTGTCCGGTTCAATCTCTTTCCTGGGGATACGTGTCTATGGATCTGAGGGGAGGTAGTTGCTCGGCTTGTGTCAGATCGCCCCTGTTTGTCCTGGGCAGCCTATAATATTGGGAATGGCCTCGGGATTTTGGAGTTTCTCCTAATCTATAGGGTTGTGGCGAATGGAATGGGCAGAAAATCCGCTGGAGATGGCAGGCACAGTTCTGAGTTTGGCTCTAGGGGCCCAGCCTTGAGGGTGTGTGGGCCAGGCCTGTGGGGACAGAAGTCTGAAAACACAAATTCCGCTTAGGATTGGGGACATAGGTATGGCACGCCCAATCTACAGACCGTGATAACACTTCGGGATATGAAAAAGGGTGAGTTTGAGGTGCTTGCTCAGGTTTTGTCCCTGGATTTGTGTCAACAATGTGGGTCGAATGCTGGCGTGGCCTCATGGGTTGTGGACGGCTTTCCTTCTCTCAGGATTTGACCCAATCCCAAGAGTGTGGGTACATTCTGTGGGATGGGATGTGTCCTTTCTCTTTTTTTATTTTGTTTTATGTACCTCATGTGTGCCAATAAAAGAGGGATTCCAGAGCAGAGTCCTTGGTAGGGACAACTGGATAACCCCACCTCTGTTTAAGTTTGGGGGCCTAGGGGCATGGCAAGTCCAATATGTGGGCTCTTGATTCAGACACTGAGAGGTCTTCCTTGAGGACAGGGCTCATGCTGAGGGTCACAATGCCTATTTGTGCCCAACAAGGCCCTCAAGCATGGGAAGGGCCTCATGGGCCACGCTGGATTCTCCTACACTGAACGTTGGAGAATATGCCAACCACATGGTTTCCGGCCATGGCGAAGGAAGAGTTGTGATTTCTGCATCACGTTCACCCCTGGACAGTGATTGGAGTTTAGGTCTAGGTTCTGAAACCCGAAAACCGAGGTTGGGAAGAGATGAAGACCTAAGGACCTGATGGGTACAATGAGCTCAGTGTGTGGCTAGCTGTTGAGCGTAGGTCTGGAGGTGTGGGCTCATGCTGTGTCAGACAGGACATTAGACAAGGTAGACTGTATATTTGGGGTGCAGTCGAGTGGCGTTCAGTTGATCCTCATTCGGGTTTCTAGGTAGCTCCATAAGGCAACGTTTTTCTTCTGGGAGGGCAGTCAGAGTGCTGCATTGTGGCCCCAGTATTGCCAAATTGTAGGGCTTTCGGGACAGGGGTGTGAGGACGGTAGTCTGAGAACACAAGCTAGGCTTAGTTTTTGGGGTGAGGGCACAGAAGGCACACTCTGCAGACCTGAATCAAGATCTCATGCACCTGATCCAGGGCGAATATCAGACGTTTGCTCAGGTTGGAGTTTCTGTCCATGATGGCCCCTTCATAAAGTGGAGCGTCTCAAGAGGCCATGAAGATTTTCCCACAATGGGAGTTGTGAGATGCACCAGACTGCAAAGATTCCTTCTGTGGGACACTTGAGACCTGTTGGATGGCTCTAGGATGTCCCATATGGAACGACTCCAGAGTAGGGTTCTAAGGATGGATGCCTGGGCAGCCCGCCTCCCATTCTAGTTGTCTCCTAGCAACAAGGCAGGTTTGATCTGCAGGCCCTGGGGGAGAAACCAAGGGGGATGAGTTGACATGGACTCTACCGAGGATAGATCATAATGTGGGTTTAAGTCCATGGAGACCTTGGAATGGGGCGCTTGATCCGGGGCCCTGAAAGATTCTCCTAAACAGAGGTTTTTATAGAGCTCCAAAGAGTACATTTCCTATGTGGAGACGAGATTTTTCTATGAGTGCCTCAGTAATCCCCCATATGCTGGTATTGGTAACCAGGCCTCTGAAGAGAGATGCCTGGAAACAAAAGCAATGGATCTGATTAGGGCCTTAGTGCCTGTCCAGTTCAATCTTATTCTATGGGGATATCTGTCTCTGGGTCTGAGTGGAGGTAGTTTCCTAACTTGTGAAAGATCATCCCTGTTTGTCCTGGGAAGCCAACACTATTGGGATGGCCTCGGGGAGTTTGGAGGTTTCTCCTAATCTATAGGGTTGTGGCCAATGGAAATGGCAGAATTCCCCTGGAGAAGGTAGCCACAGTCCTCAGGTGTGGCTCCAGGGGGCCCAGCTTGGATGGTGTGTGGGACAGGACTGTGGGGACAGAAGTCTGAAAACACAAACTCAGCTTAGGTTTGTGGATATATGTATGAAGGCTCGATCGACAGACCGTGAGAATTTTCCGGGCTATGAACAAAGGGCGAGTATGTGGCATTTGCTCAGGCTTTTGTCTCTGGATTTTGTGCCTACGGTGGCCGTGGAATGTCGGGGTGTCCTCAAGGGCCATGGACAAGTCTTTCTCTGGTGAATTGGCCTGATCGCAAGTGGTTGGGATCATTCTGTAGATGGGAAGAGTCCTTTCTGTATTTTTTTTTTTACCTCAGGTGTCCCACCAAAGTGGGATTCCAGAGCAGTGCCTTGAGTAGGGGTGACTAGACATCTCTAACTCTGGTTGAGATTGGGGGACTAGGGGCTTGGCAAGCCCCATATGTGGGCTGTTGTTCCAGTCAATAAGAGGCTTTACATGAGGATAGGGCTCACTCTGAGGGTCACATTGTGTGTTTGTGCAAATTGTAGACCTCAGGGATAGGTGGGGCCTCATAGTCCATGCTGCTTTCTCCTACAATGAACGTTGGACTACATGCCAACCACAAGGTTTCTTGCCATGGCGAAGGAGAAGTTCTGATTCTTGTATCACGTTCACTCCTGAGCAGTGAGTGGAGATAAGGTCTAGGTTCTGAAGGTGAAAACTGAGGTTGGGTAGAGATGATGGCCGAAAGCCATTGTGGGTTTGATATGCTCAGTGTACGGCCAGCTGTCTGGGTGTTGGACTGGAGGTCTGCCTTCAGGCTGTGTCAGACAGGGTTTTAGTGCACAGGCTAGATTGTATAATTGGGGTATGGTCGTGTGGCATGCAGGTTGTTACTCATTTTTGGCGTTTCTGGTTAGCCCTATAGGGCAACATTTTTCTTCTGGAGGGCAGGCAGAGTGCTGCATTGTGTCTCCAGAATTGCCAAACTGGAGGGGTGTGGCCAGGATTGTGAAGACGGAAGTCTGAGAACACAAGTTAGGCTTAGGTTTCGGGGCGCGGGGCACAGCAGGCACACTCTCAAGTGCTGAATCAAGATCTCGTGCTTCTGAATTCAGGGCGCGGATCAGACTTTGGCTTAGGATGGAGTTTCTGTCCATGATGGCCCATTTATGAAGGTGTGGGGCATCATGAGGAAATGGAGGTTTTCTCACAGTGGGATTGTGTGATGCTTCAAACCACAAGGATTCATTCTGCGAGACAGTCACGACAGGTTGGTTGGATTCAAGACGTCCCGTAAAGAAATTCTCCAGAGCAGGATTCTAAGGATGGATGCCTGGGCAGCCCACCTCGCATTCCAACTGTCTCCTAGTGACAAGGCAGGTTTGATCTGCTGGCTCTGGGTGAGCAGCCGAGGTGGCTGATTTGAAATGGACTCTCCTGAGGATGGATCATAATGTAAGTTTGTGTCCTTGGCGACCTTGGAATTGGGCCATGGTGCCAGCGCCCTGAAGGATCCTCCTAACCTGAGGTATTGACACAGCTCCAAAGAGCAAGTTTCTCATGTGGAGATGAGATCTGTTCTGATTTTTCCCTAGGAAACCCCCATAATCTGATATTGGAAACCAGGCCTCTGAGGAGAGATACATAGAAACCAAAGCAATGGATCAGAAGTTGGCTCAGGTTGGAGTTTCTGTCCATGATGGCCCCTTTATAAAGGGGAGCATCTCATGAGGCCATGTAGGTTTTCCCACGATAGGAGTTGTGAGATGCTCCATACTGCAAGGATTCCTTCTGCAGGACAGTCAAGACCTGTTGGAAGGCTCCCAGGACATCCCATATGGAACGGCGCCAGAGCAGGATACCAACGATGGATGCCTAGAGAGTCTGCTTTGCATTCCAGTTGTCTCCTAGCGACAAGGCAGGTTTGATATTCTGGCTCTGGGGGAGTAATCAACGGGGCTGAGTTGAAATGTACTCTCCTGGCGAATGGTCATAATGCGCGCTTGTGTCCATGGAGACCTTGGAATAGGGCGGTGGCTCCGGTTACCTGAAGGTTTCTCCTAACTGGAGGTTTTTACAGAGCTCCAAAGGATAAGTTTCCCATGTGGAGACAAGATTTGTTCTGATTGGTATCTCTGGAATCCCCCATATGCTGGTATTGGAAAACAGGCCTCTGAGGAGAGATGCTTAGAAACAAAAGCAATGGAACCAATTACGTTCTAGGGGCCTGTCCAGTTTAACACCTTTCTCTTGGGATATCTGTCTACGGGTGAGTTGAGGTCGTTGCTCAGCTTGTGACAGATCACCCCTGTTTGTACTGGGCGGCCTACACTATTGGAATGGCCTCTGGGACTTTGGAGGTTTCTCCTAATCTGTAGGGTTGTGGCCAATGGAATGGGAAGAATTTCCTTGGAGAGGGCAGGCACAGTCCTGAGGTGTGGCTCCAGGGGCCTCAGCCTGGAGGGTGTGTGGGACAGGGATGTCAGGATAGAAGTCTAAAAACACGGTTTGGGGACGTAGGTATGGCAGGCCCGATCTACAGACTATGAGGAGAATTTTGGGGGCTATGACCTAAGGGTGAGGCTTATGTCTCTGGATTTTGTGTCAGTAGTGGCCGTGGAATGTCGGGCTGGCCTCATGCGCCATGGAGGAGTCTTTCTCTCTGGGGATGGCCTGATCCCAAGTGATTGGGTTCATTCTGTGGGTGGGAGGAATCCTTTCTGTGTTTACTTACCTCAAATGTCCCACCAAAGAGGGATTCCAGAGCAGAGACCTGAGTAGGGGTGACTAGATGTCTCTACCTCTGGTTAAGATTGGGTGACTTGGGGCATGGCAGGCCCCATATGTGGGTCATGGTCCAGCCACTGAGAGGCTTTACTTGAGGACAGGGCTCAAACTGAGGGTCCCAATGTGTGTTTGTGCCCACCGCAGCTCTTAAGCATGGGCAGGGCCTCAGGGACCCTACACTACCCTCAGGGTCCCTACTACTACTCCTGTAGGCCCTACAGGGGTCCTACACTGAACTTTGGAGAAGATGCCAACCACAAGATTCTGGCGAGAGGGAAGGAGGAGTTATAATTTCTGCATCACGTTCACCCATGGGAAATGAGTAGAGATAAGGTCTAGGTTTCTGTAGCCTGAAAACCAGGTTGGAAAGAGATGGGAACCTAAGGCCATGGCGGTTCAGATGTTCTCAGTGTACGGCATGCTGTCTGGGTGTCGGTTGGGAATTCAGGCCTCAGGTTGTGTCAGACAGGGCATTAGTGCACAGGCTAGACTATATAATTGGTGTACAGTTGAGTGGCATGCAGGTTTATCCTCATTTGAGGTTTCTGGGTAGACCCATAGGGCAACGTTTTTCTTCTAGAGGGCAGGCAGAGTGCAGCACTGTGTCATCGGAAATGCCAAAATGGAGGGCGTGTGGTCCAGGAGAGTGAGGACGGAAGTCTGAGAACACTAGCTATGCTTAGGTTTTGGGGTGAGGGCACAGCAGGTACACTCTGAAGAGCTTATTCAAGATCTCGTGCATCTGAAGTCAAGGCGAAGATCAGCCGTTGGGTCAGGTTGGAGTTTCTTTCCATGATCCGACATCATGAATATTGGGGGCATCATGTGACCTTGGAAGCTTTCCATGATATGAGTTGTGAGGTGGTCCATTCACAAGAACTCCTGTGGGACAGTCGAGACCTGTTGGATGGCTCAAGGATGTCCCATAAGGAACGACGCAAGAGCAGGATTCTAACGGTTCTAAGGATCTCTAAGGAGAGATGCCTGGAAACCAAAGCAATGGATCCGATAGGTGTCTATGGGTCTGTTCGTTCCTTTTTACCTCTGGGGACATCAGTCTACGTGTCTGAGTGCAGGTAGGTGCTCAGATGGGCCCAGATTGCCCCTGTTTGTCCTGGGAAGCCCCAAATATAGAGATGGCCTCAGGGACTTTGGAGGTTTATCCTCTTAGTAGGATTGTGGCCATTGGAATGGGCACATACAATTCCCTTGGAGAGGGCAAGCACAGTCGTCAGGTTTGGCTCCAGGGGCCTGAGCCTGTAGGGTGTGTAGGCCAGGGCTGTTTGGACAGTTGTCTGAAAACACAAACTCGGCTTATGTTTCAGGTCATAGGTATGGCAGGACTGATCTACAGACCATGAGGTAACTCTTCGGGATATGAAAAAAGGGCGAGTGTGAGGCTCTTCCTCAAGTTTTTGTCTCTGGATATCGTGTCACTCATGGTCGTGAAATTTCCGGGTGACTTCATGGGAAATGGACGAGTCTTACTCTCTGGGAGTTTGGCCCCGTACAAAGAGTTTGGGGTCATTCTGTGGGATGGAAGAAGTCCGTTGTTCTGTTGATGTTGATTTGTTTTGTTTTGTTTTTCAACCTCAGGTGTCACAGAAATGAGGGATTCCAGAGTAGAGCCCTGGGGAGGGGCGACTGGAAAACCAGAAATCTGGTTAAAAATTGGGGCCTAGGGACATGTCAAGCCAATTATGGCATCTAATGGTGCAGCCACTGAGAAGACGTACTAGAGGACAGGACTCACGCTGAGGGTCACAATGCGTGTTTATGCCTTCCTCGCACTCAGGAATGGGAGGGGCCTCAGGGTGATTGCTGGTTTCTCCTACAATGAACGTTGGACAACATGCCAACCACAAGGTTTCTTGCCATGGTAAGGAAGTGATCTGATTGCTGCAACACAGTGACCCGTTGGCAGTGATTTGAGATAAGGTCTAGGTTTGAAGCCTGAAAACTGTGGTAGGGAAGAGATGATGACCTAAGGCCATGGCGGGTTTGATGTGCTCAGTGTGCGGTCAGCTGTCTGGGTGTTGGTCACGAGATCCGGGCTCACGTTGTCAGACAGTGCATTATTGCCCAGGTTAGACTATATATTTTGGGTGCCTTCGAGTGCCGTGTAGGTTCTTATCTGAAGAACTTTTCAGGATATGAAGAATGAGCGAGTGTGAGGCGCATGCTCAGGCTTTTGTCTCTGGATTTTGTATCAGCGATGGCCGTGGAATGTTGGGGAGGCCTCATGGGCCATGGACGAATATTGCTCTCTGTGGATTTGGCCCGATCCCAATTGTTTTTCATCAATCTGTGGGATGGGAGGCCTCCTTTCAAGTTTGTTATCTCAGGTGTGTCACCAAAAGAGGAATTCAAAGCAGAGCCCTGGGGAAGAGTGAAGGGACAACCCGATCTATGTTTAAAACTTGCGGCCTAGGGGCATGGCAAGCCCAATATACTGTCTCTCCATCCAGCCACTGAGAGGCCTTACCTGAGGACTGGGCTCAGGCTGAGGGTCACAATATGTGTTTGTGACCAATATGGCCCGCAAGCATGGGCGGGGCCTCATGGGCCACACTGGTTTCAACGACACTGAACCTTGGACAACATGCCATCTGGAAATTTTCTTGCCATCGGGACAGAGTTCTGATTTCTGCATCATTTTCAAACCCGGGCCGTGATTGGAGATAAGGTCTAGGTTCTGAAGCCTGAAAACCGAGGTTGAGAAGAGATGATGACCTAAGGCCATGGCGGGTCCGATGTGCTCAGTGTGCGGCCAGCTGTCTGGGTGGGGCCAGGAGGTCCAGGCTCAGGCTGTGTCAGAAAGGTTATTAGTGCCCAGGTCAGCCGATATATTTCGGGTACAGCCGAATGGCGTGCAGGTTGATCCTCATGTAGGGTTTCTGGTAGCCCCAGAGGGCAATAATTTTCTTGTTAGGGCAGGCAGAGTGCTGCATTGTAGTTCTGGATTGCCAAACTGGAGGGCTTGGGGAGCAGTAGTCTGATCACGGAAGTCTGAGAACCCAAGCTAGGCCTACGTTTCTGGGTGAGGATATGGCAGGCACAATCTACAAACCTGAATTGAGATCTCGTGCATCTGAAGTCAGGGCGGGTATCAGACGATCGCTCAGTTTGGACATTCTGTCCCTGGTGGCCCCTACTTAAAGGGGGGGTGGATCACGAGGCCATGCGGGTTTTCCCAGATGGGACTTCTGAGAAGCTCCCAACTGCAAAGATTCTTCTGCAGGAAAATTGAGACCTGTTGGTTGGCTCCAGGACAACGATTCCGAGCAGGGTTCTAAGGATGGATGGCTGGGTAGCCCACCTCGCATTCCAATTGTCTCCAAGCAACAAGACAAGTTAGATCCTCTAGATCTGGGGGAGCAACCGAGGTGGCTGAGTTGAAATGGACTCTCCCGTGGATGCGTCCTAATATGATTTTGCGTCTATGGAGTCCTTGGAATGAAGCGGTGGCTCTGGGGCCCTGAAGGGTTCTCCTAAAGAGAGGCTTTCACACAGCTCCATCGTGCAAGTTTCCCATATGTAGATGAGATTTGTTCTGATGGGTGAGTCAAGAACCAGCCATATGCTGTTAATGAAATCCAGGCCTCTCCTCCCATGTGTAGATGAGATTTGTTTTGATGGGTGAGTCAAGAAACAGCCATATGCTGTTATTGAAATCCAGGCCTCAGAGGAGAGATGCCTGGACACCAAAGCAATGGATCCGATAGGTGCCTAGGGTCCTGTTCGTTCCTTTTTACCTCTGGGGATATCAGTCTATGGTCTGAGTGCAGGTAGGTGCTCAGATGGGCCCAGATTGCCCCTGTTTGTCCTGGGAAGCCCCAAATATTGGGATGGCTTCAGGGACTTTGGAGGTTTAACCTATTAGTAGGGTTGTGGCCATTGGAATTGGCACATACAATTCCCTTGGAGAGGGCAAGCTGAGTCGTCAGGTATGGCTACAGGGGCCCGAGCCTGTAGGGTGTGTAGGCCAGGGCTGTTTGGACAGTTGTTTGAAAACACAAACTCGGCTTTTGGTTCGGGTCATAGGTATGGCAGGACTTATCTACAGACCATGAGGAGAACGCTTCGGGATATGAAAAAAGGGCGAGTGTGAGGCTCTTTCTCAAAATTTTGTCTCTGGACATCGTGTCACTCATGGTCGTGAAATTTCCGGGTGACTTCAGGGGAAATGGACGTTTCTTACTCTCTGGGGGTTTGGCCCCGTCCAAAGAGTTTGGGGTCATTCTGTGGGATGGAAAAAGTCTGTTGTTCTGTTGTTGTTGATTTGTTTTGTGTTGTTTTTCAACCTCAGGTGTCCCACCACATGAGGGATTCCAGAGTAGAGCCCTGGGGAGGGGCGACTGGACAACCAGAAATCTGGTTAAAAATTGGGGCCTAGGGACATGTCAAGCCCATTATGACATCTAATGGTCCAGCCACTGAGAGGACGTACTAGAGGACAGGACTAACGCTGAGGGTCACAATGCGTGTTTATGCCCTCGTCGCACTCAAGAATGGGCGGGGCCTCAGGGTGAATGCTGGTTTCTCCTACACTGAACGTTGGATAACATGCCAACCACAAGGTTTCTTGCCATGGGTAAGGAAGAGTTCTGATTTCTGCAGCACAGTCACCCCTGGCCAGTGGTTGGTGATAAGGTCTAGGTTCTGAAGCCTGAAAACAGAGGTAGGGAAGAGATGAGGACCTAAGGCCATGGCGGGTCTGATATGCTCCAGGTGCGGTCAGCTGTCTGGGTGTTGGTCACGAAGTCCGGGCTCAGGTTGTCAGACAGTGCATTAGTGCCCAGGTTAGACTACATATTTTGGGTGCCTTCGAGTGCCGTGTAGGTTCTTATCTGAAGAACTCTTCAGGATATGATGAATGAGCGAGTGTGAGGCACATGCTCAGGCTTTTGTCTCTGGATTTTCTATCGTCGATGGCCGTGGAATGTTGGGGAGGCCTCATGGGCCATGGAAGAATCTTGCTCTCTGTGGATTTGGCCAGATCCCAATTGCTTTTCGTCAATCTGTGGGATGGGAGGACTCCTTTCAGGTTTGTTACCTCATGTGTCCACCAAAAGAGGAATTCCAAAGCAGTGCCCTGGGGAAGGCTGAAGGGACAACCCGAAATATGGTACAAAATTGGGGCCTAGGGGCATGGCAAGCCCAATATGCTGTCTCTCCATTCAGCCACTGAGAGGCCTTACCTGAGGACTGGGCTCAGGCTGAGGGTCACAATGTGTGTTTGTGACCAATGTGGCCCACAAGCATGGGCGGGGCCTCATGGGCCACACTGGTTTCAACAACACTGAAACTTGGACAACATGCCAACCACAAGGTTTCTTGCCATGGGGAAAGAGTTCTATTTCTGCATCATTTTCAAACCCGGGCCGTGATTGGAGATAAGGTCTAGGTTCTGAAGCCTGAAAACCGAGGTTGAGAAGAGATGACAACCTAAGGCCATGGTGGGTCCGATGATCTCAGTGTGCGGCCAGCTCTCTGGGTGGGGCCAGGAGGTCCAGGCTTAGGCTGTGTCCGAAAGGGCATTAGTGCCCAGGTCAGCCTATATATTTGGTGTACAGCCGAATGGCGTGCCCCGTTCATCCTCATTTGGGGTTTCTGGGTAGCCCCAGAGGGCAATGTTTTTCTTCTGGAGGGCAGGCAGAGTGTTGCATTGTTGTTCTGGATTGCTAAACTGGAGGGTTTGTGGGCAGTAGTCTGAGGACGGAAGTCTGAGAACCCAAGCTAGGATTAGGTTTCTGGGTGAGGATATGGCAGGCACAATCTACAGACCTGAATCGAGATCTCGTGCATCTGCAGTCAGGGCGAGGATCAGACGATCCCTCAGGTTGGACATTCTGTCCCTGATGGCCCATTATTGAAGAGGGGGTGGATCACGAGGCCATGGGGTTTTCCCACGATGGGAGCTGTGAGAAGCTCCCAACAGCAAAGATTCTTCTACAGGACAATTGAGACCTGTTGGTTGGCTCAAGGACAACATTTCTGAGCAGGGTTAGAATGATGGATGGCTGGGTAGCCCACCTCGCATTCCAGTTGTCTCCAAGCAACACAACAGTTTAGATCTGCTGGATCTGGTGGAGCAACCGAGGAGGCTTAGTTGAAATGGACTCTCCCGTGGATGTGTCCTAATATGATTTTGTGTCTATGGAGACCTTGGGATGAAGCGGTTGCACTGGGGCCATGAAGGGTTCTCCTAAAGAGAGGCTTTCACACAGCTCCATCGTGCAAGTTTCCCATGTGCAGACGATATTTGTTCTGATGGGTGAGTCAAGAAACAGGCTTATGCTGTTATTGAAATCCAGGCCTCTGAGGAGAGATGCCTGGAAACCAAAGCTATGGATCCGATAGGTGCCTAGGGGCCTCTTCGTTCCTTTTTTCCTCTGGGGACATCAGTCTACGGGTCTGAGTTCCGGTAGTTGCTCAGATGGGCCCAGATTGCACGTTTGTCCTGGGAAGCCACAAATATTGGGATGGCCTCAGGGACTTTGTTGGTTTATCCTATTAGTAGGGTTGTGGCCATTGGAGTGGGCACATAAAAAATCCCTTGGAGAGGGCAAGCACAGTCGTCAGGTTTGGCTCCAGGGGCCTGAGCCTGTAGGGTGTGTAGGCCAGGGCTGTTTGGACAATTGTCTGAAAACACAAACTCGGCTTATGTTTCAGGTCATAGGTATGGCAGGACTGATCTACAGACCATGAGGAGAACTCTCCGGGATATGAAAAAAGGGCGAGTGTGAGGCTCTTGCTCAAGTTTTTGTCTCTGGATATCGTGTCACTCATGGTCGTGAAATTTCAAGGTGACTTTATGGGAAATGGACGTTTCTTACTCTCTGGGGGTTTGGCCCCTTCCAAAGAGTTTGGGGTCATTCTGTGGGATGGAAGAATTCCGTTGATCTGTTGTTGTTAATTTGTTTTGTTTTGTTTTTTCAACCTCAGGTGTCCCACCAATTGAGGGATCCAGAGTAGAGACATGGGGCAGGGCGACTGGACAACCAGAAATCTGGTTAAAAATTGGGGCCTTGGGACATGTCAAGTCCATTATGACATCTAATGGTCCAGCCACTGAGAGGACTTACAAGAGGACAGGACACACGCTGAGGGTCACAATGCGTGTTTATGCCCTTATCGCACTCAAGAATGAGCGGGGCCTCAGGGTGAAAGCTGGTTTCTCCTACAATAAACGTTGGACAACATGCCAACCACAAGGCTTCTTGCCATGGGTAAGGAACAGTTCTGATTTCTGCATCACAGTCACCCCTGGGCAGTGATTGGAAATAAGGCTAGGTTATGTAGCCTGAAAACTGAGGTAGGGAAGAGATGATGACATAAGGCCATGGCGTGTCTGATGTGCTCAGTGTGCGGTCAGCTGTCTGGGTGTTGGTCACGAGGTCCGGGCTCAGGTTGTCAGAGTGTGCATTAGTGCCCAGGTTATACTATATATTTTGGGTACCTTCGAGTGCCGTGTAGGTTCTTATCTAAGGAACTCTTCAGGATATGAAGAATGAGCGAGTCTGAGGCGCGTGCTCAGGCTTTTGTGTCTGGATTTTGTATCAGCGATGGCCTTGGAATGTTGGGGAGGCCTCATGGGCCATGGACGAATCTTGCTCTCTGTGGATTTGGCCCGATCCCAATTGTTTTTCGTCAATCTGTGGGATGGGAGGGCTCCTTTCAGGTTTGTTAACTCAGGTGTCCCACCAAAAGAGGAATTCCAAAGCAGAGCCCTGGGGAAGAGTGAAGGGACAACCCGAACTATGGTTAAAAATTGGGGCCTAGGTGCATGGCAAGCCCAATATGCTGACTCTCCATCCAGCCACTGAGAGGCCTTACATGAGGACTGGGCTCAGGCTGAGGGTCACAATGTGTGTTTGTGACCAATGTGGCCCGCAAGCATGGGCGGGGCCTCATGGGCCACACTGGTTTCAAGTACACCAAACCTTGGACAACATGCCAACCACAAGGTTTCTTGCCATGAGGAAAGAGTTCTGATTTCTGCATCATTTTCAAACACGGGCAATGATTGGAGATAAGGTCTAGGTTCTGAAGCCTGAAAACCGAGGTTGAGAAGAGATGACAACCTAAGGCCATGGCGGGTCCGATGTGCTCAGTGTGCGGCCAGCTGTCTGGGTGGGGCCAGGAGGTCCAGGCTCAGGCTGTGTCAGAAAGGGCATTAGTGCACAGGTCAGCCTATATATTTGTGGTACAGCCGAATGGCGTGCAGGTTGATCGTCATTTGGGGTTTCTGGGTAGCCCCAGAGGGCAATGTTTTTCTACTGGAGTGCAGGCAGAGTGCTGCATTGTAGTTCTGGATTGCCAAACTGGAGGGCTTGTGGGCCAGTAGTCTGAGGATGGAAGTCTGAGAACCCAAGCTAGCCTAGGTTTCTGAGTGAGGATATGGCAGGCACAATCTACAGACCTGAATCGAGATTTCATGCATCTGATGTAAGGGCGAGGATCAGACGATCCCTCAGGTTGGACATTCTGTCCCTGATGGCCCCTTCTTGAAGGGAGGGTGGATCACGAGGCCTTGGGGGTTTTCCCCCGATGGCATCGCTTGGCCTTTTACTCTGGCACTCAGGCGAACTCGCGGACTAGGCCAGTGCTTTCCCACAGGAAAGGAGAGGTGACATTATCCCTGCACACCGCCCGTATACTGAATAGGGAGCTTTGGGGGACTGTCCCCACTCCTTCCCCTTAAACCCCGTGCCTCCTCCAAGCTTCCACATCCTGGAGGAAGACGGCATCTGACTCCCCGTTATTTCAGGGAGCTCTTTCTGCGAGTTCAGGGTAGGCCCCTGGTTGCTAGAGCATGTCTGCCCCAGGGACAGATGGCCAAGGAGCTGCTGTCTCCTTGGCCCTTAGGCTCAGGACAGGCATACTTTCTACCCAGACACCTTCCTAAGAGTGGAGCACGCGCCCTGCCATTCTCATCTCTTCCTGTCTCCTTAGCAGCCAGGCTTCCGTCTCTCTGCACAGGGAACGTGAGACACTTGTATTGCCACCGGCCGCTGTGCCTGCCAGGGCCGGCTCTCCTGCTTCGCAACCGTTTGCAGAACAGAAGGCCAACGGCTCCTGCTCTTCTCCCTGGGCAGCGTGCTGCACCTTCCACAGATGCTCCTGGGGAGCCCAGTGAAAGACATGTCCCTTTCCTTAAGGCTCTTTCCACAGGCGCAACCGCGCTTCTCTCTCAGGCAGAGGGGATGCCCAGGCAAAGAGGATTTCGCTCCATGCGGGTTTATTACACCGTGCTGTGGAGACCAGCTCAGGCAAGCGGGAGCATCCCTCAGACTGGACTCTGATTTCCCAAAGAATGCTGTGCTTTCCCAGAGGGGATGCCGGACAAAGAGGCTTTCGCTCTATGCGGGTTTCTCCCATCCTGCTATGAATACTTGGCTAAGGCAAGCAGCAACAGCAGCCCACAGAACCGACTCTGATTTCCCAGCGACTGTTATGCTTTCGCAGAGGTTTTCAGCTTGGCATGAACCGCACTTCACTGCTGCTTCCTCAGCAAGAATTTGGGTTTTCGCTCTGTCGCGGCAGGGAAGAAGAGCCGCGGGAGAGCTGGTGCCTCTTGGCACTTGCTTTCCCGGCCTCCAAGTTCACGCCCGGGGTTCACCTTGCTAATCCGAACTAAGCAGACACAGTCACAACCCTGCAGCTGCGTGCGTGTCCTAGCATGGCACTCTATGCCTATTACCATCTCCTGGGGTAGGTAAGGCTTTGTCTTTTGTCCAGTGCTCAGGCAGACTCGGTGTCTAGGCCAGTCCTTCACCACAGGGGAGAGGAGGCGACAGGATCACTGCACACGACCCGTGCACTGGGATGGGGAACTGTGGGGGACTGTCTCCAATCCCTGCCCTAGTCGTCCCCTCATGTCTCCTTAGCAGCCAGGCTTCCATGTCTCGGCACAGGAGCAGGTGACACTTGTCTTGCCAGCGGTCTGCTGTTCGTGCCACGGCAGCCTATCCTGCGTCCCGAGTGTTTCCCGACCCCAAGGCCAACGGCTCTTTCTCTTCTCCGGGGGCGGCGTGCTGCGCCTTCCCCACACTTGATTCCCTCTCAGGCAGAGGGGATGCTAGGGCAAAGGGTATTTCGCTTCATGCGGGTATCTTCCACCGACCTGCAGAGACTAGGCCAGGCAAGCAGCAGCAGCCCCAAACCCAACTCTGATTTCCCAAGGAATGTTGTGCTTTCCCAGGGGAGATGCCCAGGCAAAGAGGCTTTCGCTGTATGCGGTTTTCTCCCACCGCAAGTCAGGGCTCAGGCAAGCAGCAGCAGCCCGCAGAACATTTCTCAGCGAATTCTAGCTTTCGCAGAGGCTTTGGCTTGGAGCGAACAGCACTTCGCTGCCTCTTCCTCAGCAAGGCTTCAGTCGCGTCAGGGAAGAAGAGCTTCGGGAGAGCTGGTGCCTCTTGGGCCATGCTTTCCCTGGCTCATTGTTCACATCCTGGGTTCACCCTTCCAGGCGGAACTAAGCAGACACAGCCACAACCCTACAGTAGCATGCGTAGCCTAGGATGGCAATCTATGCACACTACCATCTCCCAGTGTAGGCATCGCTTGGCCTTTTACTCTGGCACTCAGGCGAACTCGCGGACTAGGCCAGTGCTTTCCCACAGGAAAGGAGAGGTGACAGGATCCCTGCACACCGCCCGTACACTGAATAGGGAGCTTTGGCGGACTGTACCCACTCCTTCCCCTTAAACCCCGTGCCTCCTCCAAGCTTCCACATCCTGGAGGAAGACGGCATCTGACTCCCCGTTATTTCAGGGAGCTGTTTCTGCGAGTTCAGGGTAGGTGCCCCGTGGCTAGAGCATGTCTGCCCCAGGGACAGATGGCCAAGGAGCTACTGTCTCCTTGGTCCACAGGCTCAGGACAGGCATGCTTTCTACCCAGACTCCTTCCTAAGAGTGGAGCTCGCGCCCTGGCATTCTCATCTCTTCCTGTCTCCTTAGCAGCCAGGCTTCCGTCTCTCTGCACAGGGAACGTGAGACACTTGTATTGCCACCGGCCGCTGTGCCTGCCAGGGCTGGCTCTCCTGCTTCTCAACCGTTTGCAGACCAGAAAGCTAACGGCTCCTGCTCTTCTCCCTGGGGAGCGTGCTGCACCTTCCACAGATGCTCCGGGGGAGCCCAGTGAAAGAAGTGTCCCTTTCCTTAAGGCTCTTTCCAGAGGCGCTACCACGCTTCTCTCTCAGGCAGAGGGGATGCCCAGGCAAAGAGGATTTCGCTCAATGCGAATTTATTACACCGTGCTGTGGAGACCAGCTCAGGCAAACAGGAGCATCCCTCAGAGTGGACTCTGATTTCCCCAAGAATGCTGTGCTTTCCCAGAGGGGATGCCGGACAAAGAGGCTTTCGCTCTATGCGGGTTTCTCCCATCCTTCTATGAATACTAGGCTAAGGCAAGCAGCAACAACAGCCCACAGAACCGACTCTGATTTCCCAGCGACTGCTATGCTTTCGCAGAGGTTTTCAGCTTGTCATGAACCGCACTTCACTGCTGCTTCCTCAGCAGGAATTTGGGTTTTCGCTCTGTCGCGGCAGGGAAGAAGAGCCGCGGGAGAGCTGCCTCTTGGCACTTGCTTTCCCGGGCTCTAAGTTCACGCCCGATATTTACCTTGGTAAGCCGAACTAAGCAGACACAGTCACAACCCTGCAGCTGCGTGCGTGTCCTAGCATGGCACTCTATGCCTATTACCATCTCCTGGGGTAGGTAAGGCTTTGCCTTTTGTCCGGTACTCAGGTAGACTCGGGGTCTAGGCCAGTACTTCACCACAGGAGAGAGGAGGCGACAGGATCACTGCACACGACCCGTGCACTGGGATGGGGAACTGTGTGGGACTGTCTCCAATCCTTCCCTGCCACACGCACTGCCACCCAATTCCCTGCCACATCTTCGTGGAAGACGGCATGTGACTGCCCGTTTCTCCTTGGGGCTGTTTCTGCGAGTTCCGGGAATGGCACCTGGTGGCAAGCCCAAGTCTGCCCTTGGGACAGGTGGCCAAGGAGATGCTGTCCCCTTGGGACCAGAGGCTCAGGACAGGCGTGCCTTCTGACCAGACTCCTGCCTTAGAGTGGAGCACGCGACCCTGCCCTAGACGTTCCCTCATGTCTCCTTAGTAGCCAGGCTTCCATCTCTCCACACAGGGAGCGGGTGACACTTGTCATGCCAGCGGCCTGCTGTTCGTGCCACGGCAGGCTATCCTGCTTCCCGAGTATTTCCCGACCCCAAGGCCAACGGCTCCTTCTCTTCTCCGGGGGCGGCGTGATGCGCCTTCCCCACACGTGGCCTCTCTCTCAGTCAGAGGGGATGCTAGGGCAAAGGGTATTTTGCTCCATGCGGGTATCTTCCACCGACCTGCAGAGACTAGGCCAGGCAAGCAGCAGCAGCAGCCCCAAACCCAACTCTGATTTCCCAAGGAACACTGTTCTTTCCCAGCGGAGATGCCCATGCAAAGAGGCTTTCGCTGTATGCGGGTTTCTCCCAACTCGAGACTGGGCAGCAGCAGCCCGCAGAACATTTCTCAGCGAATGCGCGAACAGTACTTCTCTGCTGCTTCCCCAGCAAGTCTTCTGTCGCGTCAGGGAAGTAGAGCTTCGGGAGAGCTGGTGTCTCTTGGGCCTTGCTTTCAGGGGTGCCATGTTCGCCTCTCCTTGGACCCAGAGGCTCAGGAAAGGCATGCTTTCTGCCCAGAGTTCTTCCTAAGAGAGGAGCACGTGCCCTGCCCACCTCATCCCCTCCTGTATAAAAAATTTTCAAATTTATATCTAGATAGATAGATAGATAGGTAGGTAGATGATAGATAGACAGATATCCCAGAAGCTGCAATCCTAGGCTAAGACCAGGCTTTAAGGGGCTTTTCTATGCTCTACTAAATACTTTAAACCATTCATTATATCATAGCTCAGTGTTCAAATCTCCATTTGTTTCCTCAGTTTCCTAATATTTATCTTAAGGTGACCTGATCCAGACTTTAGATCACCTTTGTCTGAATATTTCTATTTTAACAAAGTCCTTTTTAACACTCAGAGACTAAAACTTAGAAAAATACTCTGATTGTTATCTCACTAGAGTGGAAAATATATAGTTACCCATTAACTAATGACATCCATGTCTACATTAGATCCATGACGTTTTTAATTCTTGTGAGCTTTTGGCGAAATGAATTGTTTACGCTTCCTTTAAATGAAGCTTTAAGCCATCGCCACATGAATAAAATTAAAGAACTAAATGAAAACAAGCCAAGTATTTACAGAGTAATAGAATGTGCAGTGCAAAGAGTACAGTTCTGAAATCATAAAGCCTAAATTAGTGTGATGCATCTTTATCAGCCATGTAATCATAAACCAGTTATCTAAATGTGTTAGCCTCAGTTTTTTCACCCATGAAATGGTGATGATAATACTTATTATGCAGAGTTGTTGTGTGGATGTAATGAAGCATGGAGCATGAGAGTCTCTTATTCCATGCTAAAATGATAGCTATTTTTATACTTATAATAATTCTAATAATAGTAATTAAATTGTTCAAAATGATAATATTCATTTATATTGAGGCATTGTATTGACTATTCATAGACACATTTACCAAAATAAATTTCATTTTACTTTACCCCCTCTGAGGATATATATTCCTTAATTCAATACGAATCTCATTATGAAAAATAATTATCATAATAAATATGCTGATTTTTCTTCTATTTATTTTTGGGGAAGTGTCCTTTACTGTTGAACATAAAGAAACTTAAGCAAGTCTGTCTTATTCAAAATTTGCATGCTGCTTTCTTATGAAACTAGATTATAGAGTTGTATGAAATAAATTCATGCAGTTAAGACATTTAGGTTTGGAAAACTGGGTGGTCAGTTTAGTATTTCAAAAGAAGATTTTAAATTTAAACCTTAAAACTGAGCTCTTTCAGCCTTATTTATAGACCATCCTTCATGCTTCATAAGTATTCCTTCATTGTAAACTAACTAATAGTGTTTGTCACAGTGTATATAACTAAAATGGATGTTGTATTTCATTATTTCAGACTTAGTTGCAGTTTCTACTTCCTTAATTCCTTTTTTGAAAAATAGATTAATTCTACAAAAAGTTATTTCCAGCTTTATTGAAAAATAATTGACATATTATAATTTGTAAATTTAAGAAATGATTTCTTATAACACTGCAAA
This sequence comes from Mustela putorius furo, assembly GCF_011764305.1. Taxonomy (NCBI): domain Eukaryota; kingdom Metazoa; phylum Chordata; class Mammalia; order Carnivora; family Mustelidae; genus Mustela; species Mustela putorius. Next base: position 290,269 of record NW_025422164.1, on the reverse strand, counting down.
CTTTTAACATTGTGTAAATTTTGTACCATTTGATAAATTGGCATACATCTGTATTGCAATATAATCTACATAAAAATGTTAATACATCTACTATCTCATATAGTTGCCACTGTTTTTTATGCATGTATGGTAAGGAATTTTAAGATCTACTCTCTTAGCAACTTTTATGTATATAGTACAGTAGAGATGAACTTCAGAGGTCTTGTGGGATTTGTTCCAGACTGCCTCAATAAAGCGATTATCTCAATTAACTAAGTCAAATCATTATTATTTTTTTTGGTTTCCCAGTGCAAATAAAAAGTTATGTTTCCCAGTGCATATAAAAAATAAACACTATACTGTACTGTTCAATAGCATTATGTCTTTAAGGAAAAACAATGTATATACCTTAAGTAAACTAGTTCTGAGATTTCAGTGGGTCATAATTACTGATCACAGATCACCATAACAAATACAATAATGATGAAAAAACTTGAAATATTGCAAGATTTACCAACATGTGACAGAGAGACACAAAATGAACAAATGTTTAGAAAAATGGTGGCAGCAGACCTATTTTATACAAGATTGCTATAAACTTTCAACTTGTAAGAATGTGATATATGCAAAGTTTAATAAAGGGAAGCACAATAAAAAAGTATGTATATATTATTAACTATGATCATCATGCTGTACATTAGATCCCCAGAATTTTTCATATTATAGTTGCAAGTTTGTACCCTTTGACCACCTTATTCCACCCCAGGTTCACCTCTTGTCAACTCAACTCTAAGTTTCCATTAGTTTGCTTTTCCTTCAGATTCTGTATGTAAGGGATATCATAATACATAAATTAAAAAATATATAAAATCTTTGAAATATTTCAATTAGTATAATACCTTCAAGATCCATCCATGCTGTTGTAAATGGCATTATTTCTTAATTTTTCATGGTTAAGTAGTATTCCATAGTATATATTTACCATACTTTTTTATTCATTCATCCATTAATGGATACTGAAGTTATTTCCATCTCTTGCTTAGAGTTAATAATTTTATAATGAACATAAGAGTGCAGATATGTCTTCGAATAGTGACTTCGTTTCCTTTAGATATATACCTAGAGGTGGGATTACTGAATCATATGGTAATTTTACTTTTAATAATATGAATAATCTCCATACTGTTTTCCATACAAATTTATATCCCTATCACAGTGCATAAGTTCCGCATCTTACCCAATATTTACCAAAATTTGTTAGTTTTAATTTTTTGGTAGTATATATTCTAATAGGTAGTAATATATTGCTGTGTTTTTCAGAGGTAAACAACAACAACAACAACATAATGACTTTGCCCTGAGTTTTTACGTTGAGCACTTTTTAATGCTCCTGTTGGTCATTTATATAACTTTTTGGAAAAAAAATGTCTATTGAGATACTTTTGCTATTTTTTAATTATATATTATTTTCTATTTGTATCTGTTGGTTATTAACCTCTTTTCAGATATAAGATTTGTAAGTATTTTCTTCCATTCTGTGGATTGTGTTTTCATTCCCTTTTTTTTTTTTTTTTTTTGGCAATGCAGAAACTTTAGTTTGATGCATTTATTTTTGCTTCTTTTGCTTGTGTTTTTGGCCTGGTATCCACAAAACTATTGGCAAGACCAATGTCAAGGAGAATTTTTCCTATGTTTTCCTTTAGGAAATTTAGTTTCATGCATCACATTTAAGTCTTTAATCTATTTCAAGTTAAGATTTATGAGTAATATAAGGTTCCAGTTTCATGCTGGTTTATGTGACTATTCAGTTTTAAATATCATTTATTGAACAAACTATCTTTACCCATTATATATGTTGGCCCCTGTCAAATATTAGGTGACTGTATGAAAGGATTTATTTCCGGACTCTCAATTCTGTTCTACTTGTTTATGGGTCTGTTTTTATGCCAGTATACTTTATTGTTTTGAGCATGAGGGCTTTGTAGTATAGTTTCAAATCAAGAGTGTAATTTCGCTTCTTTATTCTTTCTCAGAACTGCTTTAATTATTTGTTGTCTTTTATGGTCTCATATAAATTTTAGGATTCTTTACTTACTTCTGTAAAAAAAAAATATTGGTTTTTTTAAAGATTATTTATTTATTTATTTCACTGAGAGAGATGACAAGCAGGCAGAGAGGCAAGCAGAGAGAGAAGAGATAGCAGCTTCCTGCTGAGCAGAGAGCCTGATGCAGGGCTCGATCCCAGGACCCTGGGATCATGACCTGAGCCAAAGGCAGCGACTTAACCCACTGAGCCACCCAGGTGCCCCTAACATTGGATTTTAGATAGGAATTGAATTTACAGATGGTTTTCGGTAGTATGGACATTATAACAATGTTAATTCTTACCATTCATAAATATGAGCTATCTTTCCATTTAAGTCTCCTTCAATTTCTTTATCAATGTCATAGTTTATGGGGTACAGATCTTTCATCTTCGTAGTTAAATCTTTTGCTAAGTATTTTATTAGTTTTGATGCTATTGTGAATTAGATTGTTCTCTTCATTTTTTCAGACAGTTCATCATTAGAGTGTTAAAATGCTCCTGTCTTGTGCTTACTTTGGCAGCACATATACTAAAATTGGAATGATGCAGAGAAGATTAGCTTGATCACTGGACAAGGATGACATGGAAAACTGGGAAGCATTCCATATTAAAAAAAAAAGAAACAAAACAAAATTCTTGTCTTTTATATATTGATCTTGTATTTCGCAGCTTTACTAAATTTGTTTATTCAAAATTTTTTGTGAATTTTTTAGGATTCTTTTACATGTAAGTTCATGTTATCCAAAAAAAGAAAATTTTACTTCTTCCTTTTTTTTTTAGTCTTTTATTTCTTTGTGTTCCTTTTTTCTCTGGCTAAGACATCCAGTACTATCTCAAATGAGAGTAGTGAAAGTGGACACACTTGTCTTTTTTCTGATCTTTAAGGGGAAAACTTTCAAACTTTTTTGATTGAATATGAGATTAGCTCTGGGCGTGCAATATGTCTTTTTTCTTTAATGGATTTTTTAAATTATTTTTTTTTAATTTTTTATAAACATATAATGTGTTTTTATCCCTAGGGGTACAGGTCTGTGAATCACCAGGTTTACACATTTCACAGCACTCACCATCACTCACCATAGCACCTGCCCTCCCCAATGTCCATACCCCCACCATCCTCTCCCAACACACCTCCCCCCAGAAACCCTCAGTCTGTTTTGTGAGATTCAGTCTTTTATGGTTTGTCTCCCTCCCAATCCCATCTTCTTTTATTTTTCTTTTCGTACGCCCAAAACCGCCTATGTTGCATCTCCACTTCATCATATCAGAGAGATCATATGATAGTTGTATTTCTCAGATTGATTTATTTCGCCAAGCATAATACCCTCTAGTTCCATCCACGTCATCACAAATAGCAGGATTTCATTTCTTTTGATGGCTGCATAGTATCCCATTGTACATATATACCACATCTTATTTATTGATTCATCTGTTGAAGGACATTTAGGTTCTTTCCATAGTTTAACTATTGTGGACATTGCTGCTATAAACGTTTGGGTGCATGGGCCCCTTCAGAATGCCATGTTTGTATCTTTAGGGTATATACCCAGTACTACAATCACTGGGTCATAGGCTAGTTCTATTTTCAGCTTTTTGAGGCACCTCCACGCTCTTTTCCAGAGTTGTTGCACCAGCTTGCATTCCCACGTACAGTGTAGGAGGGTTGCCCTTTCTCCACATCCTCGCCAGCATGTCATTGACTGACTTGTTAATTTTAGCCATTCTGAAAGGTGTGAGGTGGTATCTCATTCTGGTTTTGATTTGTATTTCCCTGATACCGAGTGATGTGGAGCATTTTTTCATGTGTCTGTTGGCCATTTGGATGTATTCTTTGCAGAAAAGTCTGTTCATGTCCTCTGCCCATTTCTTCATTGGATTATTTGGTCTTAGGGTGTTGAGTTTGAAGGCTCTTTATAGATTATGGATAGATACTGGCCCTTTATCTGGTATGTCATTTGCAAATATCTTCTCCCAGATAACTTCTGACAGTCATCTTTTGGCTTTGTTAACTGTTTCCTTTGATGTGCAAAAGCTTTTTGATCTGATGAAATCCCAATAGTTCATTCTTGCCCTTGCTTCCCTTGCCTTTGGCGATGTTCCTAGGAAGAAGTTGCTGCTGCTGAGGTCAAAGAGGTTGCTACCTGTTCTCTCCTCAAGGATTTTGATGGATTCCTTTCTCACATTATGCTTCTTCATCCATTTCCAGTCTATTTTCATGTATGGTGTAAGGAAAAGGTCCAACTTCATTTTTCTGCATGTTGCTGTTCAATATTCCCAACACCATTTGTTGAAGAGGCTGTCTCTTTTCCAGAGGACATTCCTTCCTGCTTTGTTGAAGATTAGTTGACCATAGAGTTGAGGGTGTATTTCTGGGCTCTCTATTCTGTTCCATTGATCTATGTCTGTTGTGGGGACAGTTCCCTACTATCTTGATGATGACAACTTTGTAATAGAGCTTGAAGTCTGGAATTGTGATGCCAACAACTTTGGCTTTCTTTTTCAATATTCCTCTGGCTATTCGAGATATTTTCTGGTTCCATATATATTTTAGGATGATTTGTCCCATTTCTTTGAAAAAAAATGGATGGGATTTTGATAGGGATTGCATTAAATGTGTAGATTGCTTTAGGTAGCATAGACATTTTCACAATATTTTTTCTTCCAATCCAGGAGCATGGAACATTTTTCCATTTCTTTGTGTCTTCTTCAATTTCTTTCATGAATACTTTAGAGTTTTCTGAGTATAGATTCTTTGTCTCTTTGGTTAGGTTTATTCCTAGGTATCTTAGGGTTTTGAGTGCAATTGTAAATGGGATTCACTCCTTAATTTCTATTTCTTCAGTCTTGTTGGTATTAAAAAAAATGCAACCAATTTCTGTTCATTGATTTATATCCTGAAAGTTCACAGAATTTCTATACAAGTTATAGCAGATTTGGAGTGGAGTCCTTTAAGCTTTCCACATACAATGTCATAACGTCTGCAAGCAGTGATAGTTTGACTTCTCTTTTGCCAATTTGGCAAAATTTGGATGCCTTTAATTTCTTTTTGTTGTCTGATTGCTGAGGCTAGGACTTCTGGTACGATGTTGAATAGCAGTGGTGATAACCGACATCCCTGCCGTGTTCCTAACCTCAGCGGAAAAGTATTCAGTTTTTCTCCATTGAGAATGATATTTGCAGTGGGTTTTTCATAGATGGCTTTGATAATATTGATAATATGTGCCCTCTATCCCTACACTTTGAAGAGTTTTAATCAGGAAGGGACACTGCACTTTGCCAAATGATTTTTCAGCATCTATGGAGAGTATCATATGGTTCTTGTTCTTTCTTTTATTAATGTGTTGTATCACATTGATTGATTTGCAGATGTTGAACCAACCTTGTAGCCCTGGAATAAATCCCACTTGGTCATGGTGAATAATCCTTTTAATGTACTGTTGAATCTTATTGGCTAGTATTTTGGTGAGAATTTTTGCATCCGTGTTCATCAAGGATATTGGTCTGTAGTTCTCTTTTTTGATGGGATCCTTGTCTGGTTTTGGGATCAAGGTGATGCTGGCCTCAGAAAAAAAAGAGTTTGGAAGTTTTCCTTCCATTTCTATTTTTTTGGAACAGTATCAGGAGAATAGGAATTAATTCTTCTTTAAATGTTTGGTAGGATTCCCCTGGGAAGCCATCTGGCCTGGGGCTTTTGTTTGTTTGGAGATTTTTGATGACTGTTTCAATCTCCATACTGGTTATGGGTCTGTTCAGGTTTTCTATTTCTTCCTGGTTCAGTTGTGGTAGTTTATATGTCTCTAGGAATGTATCCATTTCTTCCCGATTGTTGAATTTGTTGGCGTAGAGTTGCTCATAGCATGTTCTTATAATTGTTTGTATTTCTATGCTCTTGGTTGTGATCTCTCCTCTTTCATTCATGATTTTATTTATTTGGGTCCTTTCTCTTTCTTTATCAATCTTATTAATTCTTTCAAAGAACCAGCTCCTAGTTTCGTTGATTTGTTCTATTGGTTTTTTTCTTTTGTTTTGTTTTGTTTGTGTGTTTTTTTGTTCGTTTGTTTCTATTTCATTGATTTCTGCTCTGATCTTTATTATTCCTCTTCTCCTGCTGGGTTTAGGCTTTCTTTGTTGTTCTCTGACCCCTTTAGGTGTAGGGTTATGTTTTGTATTTGAGATCTTTCTTGATTCTTGAGAAAGGCTCATACAGCTTTATATTTTCCTCTCAGGACTGCCTTTGCTGTGTCCCACAGATTTTGAACACTTTTGTTTTCATTATCATTTGTTTCCATGAATTTTTTCAATTCTTCTTTAATTTCCTGGTTGACCAATTCATTTTTTAGAAGGATGCTGTTTAGTCTCCATGTATTTGTGTTCTTTCCAAATTTCCTCTTGTGATTGAGTTCTAGTTTCAGAGCATTGTGGTCTGAGAATATGCAGGGGATGATCCCAATCTTTTGATAATGGTTGAGATCTGATTTATGACCCAGGATGTGGTCTATTCTGGAGAATGTTCCATGTGCACTATAGAAGAATGTGTATTCTGCTATTTTGGGATGGAATGTGTTGAATATACCTGTGATGTCCATCTTGTCCAGTGTGTCAATGTAAGGCCTTTTTCCTTGTATATCTGTTGCTTGCATGATCTGTTAATTTCAATGAGGGGAGTGTTATATTCCCCTACTATTATTTTATTATTTTCGATGTGTTTCTTTGATTTTGTTATTAATTGGTTTATATAGTTGGCTGCTCCCATGTTCAGGACATAGATATTTAAAATTGTTAGGTCTTCTTGTTGGACAGACCCTTTGAGTAAGATATAGTGTCCTTCCTCATCTCTTATTATAGTCTTTGGCTTAAAATCTAATTGATCTGATATAAGGATTGCCAACCCAGCTTTCTTCTGATGTCCATTAGCATGGTAAATTGTTTTCCACCCCCTCTCTTTAAATCTGGGGGTGTCTTCGGGTCTATGATGAGTTTCTTGGGCAGCATATTGATGGGTTTTGCTTTTTATCCATTCTGATACCCTGTGTCTTTTGATTGGTGCATTTAGGCCATTTACATTCAGGGTAACTATTGAGAGATATGAATTTAGTGGCATTGTATTGCCTATAATGTGACTGCTACTGTATATTGTTTCTGTTCCTTTCTGATCTACTATTTTTAGGCTCTCTCTTTGCTTAGAGGACCCCTTTCAATATTTCCTGGAGAGTTGGTTTGATGTTTGCAAGTTCTTTCAGCTTTTGTTTGTCCTGGTAGCTTTTTAATATCTCCTTCTATTTTCAATGATAGCCTAGCTGGATATAGTATTCCTGGCTGCATGTTTTCCTCATTTAACACTGAATATATCATGCCAGTTCTTTCTGGTATGCCAGGTCTCTGTGGATAAGTCTGCTGCCAATCAAATGTTTTTACTGTTGTACAATACAGACTTCTTTTCCCAGGCTGCTTTCAGGATTTTCTCTTTGTTGTTAACAGTTGTAAATTTTACTATCAGGTTACGGGGTGTGGACCTATTTTTATTGATTTTGAGGGTCATTCTTTGCATCTCCTGGATTTTGATGTTGTTCCCTTTGCCATATTAAGGAAATTCTCTACAAAATTCTCTCCAATATACCTTCTGCTCCCCTCTCTCTTTCTTCTTCTTCAGGGACACCAATTATTCTAATGTTGTGTCATCTTATGGGTTCACTTATCTCTCAAATTCTCTCCTCGTGGTCCAGTATTTGTTTGTCTCTTTTTTGCTCAGCTTCTTTATTCTCCATCATTTGGTCTTCCATATCACTAATTCTTTTGCCTCATTTATCCTAGCAGTAAGAACTTCCATTTTTTATTGCACCTCATTAACAGCTCTTTTGATTTCAACTTGGTTAGGCTTTAGTTCTTTTATTTCTCCAGAAAGGGCGTTTATCTCTCTGGAGAGGGTTTCTCTAATAACTTCCATGCCTTTTTCGAGCCCAGCTAGAACCTTGAGAGTTGTCATTCTAAACTCTAGTTCTGTCATATTACCAATGTCTGTTTTGATTAGGTCCCTAGCCTTTGGTACTGCCTCTTGTTCTTTTTCTTGTGGTGAGTTTTTCCACCTTGTCATTTTGAGCAGATAAGAATACATAAAGGAGCAAATAAAATGCTAAAAGAGTGGTAAAGACCCCAGGAAAATGTGCTTTAACCAAATCAGAAGAAACCCAAGTTGTGGGAGAACGAAAGGGGATAAAAAAGTTCAAGGGGGAAAAAAAGGTTTAAAAAAAAGAAAAAAAGGAAAAAATATTAAAAAAGAATATATATATATATATATATATATATATATATATATATATATACTAGACTTGTGACTAGAACAGGGTCACTCACTTAATTTTGGGAGTATTTTGGTCTCTTAGAAGAAACTACCTCCCAAGATTTTAAAGGATGAAAAACATATAAGGGTAGGCACAATGAAGGGATGGAATAAACCTATAAAAATGAGGAAAAAAGGGACGCCTGGGTGGCTCAGTTGGTTAAGCAGCTACCTTCGGCTCAGGTCATGATCTCAGCGTCCTGGGATCGAGTCCCACATCGGGCTCCTTGCTCGGCAGGGCACCTGCTTCTCCCTCTGCCTCTGCCTGCCATTCTGTCTGCCTGTGCTCACTCTCTCCCCCCTCTCTCTGATAAATAAATAAAATCTTTAAAAAAATGATAAATAAATTTAATTTCTAAAAAATAAGTTGATAAAGCAAGTTGGTTGGGACAATAAAGAAAAATAAACTGGAGAGAATTTGCTAAGGCTGGACACTAGAACAATCTTGGAGATAGATTTAGGGTATATTTTGTTCTATTAGGAGAAGTTATACCCCAAATTTTTTAAAAGAAAAAACCCTATGTGTAAAAAAATATATAGTTAGGTACAATGGAGGATAAAATATGACTATAATAATGAAGGTTCAAAATAGATTATTATTTTTTGTAAGGTATTTTAAAAATAAACTAGTTAAAAATCATTAAAAGAGGAAAGGGTAAAAGTTAAAAAAATTTAGCAGAAGAAAAAAGAAAAAAATATATAACTGCAAGACTAATGAATCATTGGGAGAAAGCCACGAATTCCTTGTTTTGCTTTCTCCTCCTCTGGAATTCCACTGTTCTCCTTACTAAGTGAAGTTGATCTTGGCTGGGTTTCTTTTTCTTTTTTTTTTTTTTAAAGATTTTATTTATCTATTTGACAGAGAAAGATCACAAGTAGGCAGAGAGGCAGAGAGAGAGAGAGGGAAGCAGGCTCCCTGCTGAGCAGAGAGCCCGATGCGGGACTCGATCCCAGGACCCTGAGATCATGACCTGAGCCGAAGGCAGCGGCTTAACCCACTGAGCCACCCAGGCGCCCAATCTTGGCTGGGTTTCTTGTTGGTCTTCTGGCAAGGGGCCTGTTGTATTGATTCTCAAGTGTCTTTGCCCGAGATGGATTTGTCCTGCCCTTACCTGGGGTAAGGCTAAGTAATCCGGGAACTTTTGTTCCCTGAAGGCTTTCCGTAGAGTTCTGGATGAGGGAATGATAATGGCGGTCTCACAATCCTGCCCAGAGTAGTGGAGAGCTCAAGTCCCCGCTCCTCAGTGCACCCTTAGAGAAAAGTGCTTAATCACTCCCATCTTCCCAGCCTCTGGCCATGCTTGGAGATAAGCGCTCTGTCACTCGTACTTGGAGAAAAGTCCTTGGTCATTCTCATCTCCCTGGCCTCTGGCCATGCTTGGAGAAAAGAGCTCAATTACTCCCGTCTCCCTGGCCCTTGGCCATGCTCCAAGCTCATCCTGCCTATGCCTGGTTCATAGTAACCCTGGGTTGAGAGCTCACTCCTCAGCTTTTTCTCTGTAGCCGGCTTCCCCACTCTAATACCTGTGAGTTCTGTGACACTCAGATACCCCTGGTCCTTCTGTGACCCTGAGGGACCTGGGACTATGCTGAGCCCACTTGGGCTTCACTCTGGTTTAGCCTCTGGGGTGATATTCCTCAGTGGATCAAACTTTTAAAAAGTCCTGATTTTGTGCTCCGTTGCTCCACCGCTTGCCGGGAGCTGCACCCCCCCCCGTGGTCTACCTTCCTGTTCTTCGGGTTCACTTTTCTGCCGGCTCTACCTTTCAGAAAGTGATCAATTTTCTGTTTCTACAATAGTTGCTCTCTTTCTCTTTGATCTCCCATTGGATTTGTAGGTGTTTGCAATGGTTAGATAAGCTATCTAGCTGATCTCCTGCTACCTGATGTCGTCTCAGCCTGCTACTTCTCCGCCATCTTGAATCCTTCCACGGAATATGTGGTTTTTATTATGTTGATGTGTATTCTTTCTGTACCCAGTTTGGTGAGTATTTTTATTATGAAAGGGTGTTGAATTTTGTCAAATGCCTTTTCTGCATATATTGAGTTGATCATACGAGTTTTTATTGATCATTCTATTAATATAATGCATCACATTTACTGATATAGCTGGTGAATTCAGTTTTGTAGCATTTTGTAGAGAATTTTTACATTTTTATTTATCAGGAATATTATCCAGTAGTTCTTTTTGTTGCTTCTTTGTTTTTTTTTTTTTTTTTTTGTTTGTTTGTTTGTTTTTCTTCTGTAGTGCTCCTGTCTGGTTTTGATATCAAGATAATGCTGGCTTGTAAAATGTGCCTCGGAGTATTTCAACCTCTTCAACTCTTTGGGAAGGGTTTAAAAAGTATTTGTATTATTTTGCCTTAAAATGTTTGGTAGAATTCACTGTGGAAATCATCTGATCTGGACTTTTATTTGTTAGAAGGTTTTTATTACGGATTCAATCTCCTTACCCCTTATTGGTCTGTTCACATTTTTTATGTCCTTATGATTCAGTCTTGATTGGTTGTATGTGCCTAGGAATTTGTCCATTTCCTCTAGGCTTTTGATTTGCTGGCATTTAACTGTCTTTTATCCTTTATATTTCTATGGTATCTGTTATAATGTCTCCTTTTTCATTTATGATTTTATTGAATCTTCTCTCTTTTTTCTGAGTTAGTCTAGCTGTCTTTTTTTTTAATTTTTTATTTTTTATAAACATATATTTTTATCCCCAGGGGTACAGGTCTGTGAATCACCAGGTTTACACACTTCACAGCACTCACCAAAGCACATACCCTCCCCAATGTCCATAATCCCACCCCCTTCTCTCAAACCCCCTCCCCCCAGAAACCCTCAGTTTGTTTTGTGAGATTAAGAGTCACTTATGGTTTGTCTCCCTCCCAATCCCATCCTGTTTCATTTACTCTTCTCCTACCCATTTAAGCCCCCATGTTGCATCACCACTTCCTCATATCAGGGAGATCATATGATAGTTGTCTTTCTCTGCTTGACTTATTTCACTAAGCATGATACGCTCTAGTTCCATCCATGTTGTCGCGAATGGCAAGATTTCATTTCTTTTGATGGCTGCATAGTATTCCATTGTGTATATATACCACACCTTCTTGATCCATTCATCTGTTGATGGACATCGAGGTTCTTTCCATAGTTTGGCTATTGTGGACATTGCTGCTATTAACATTCGGGTGCACGTGCCCCTTTGGATCACTACATTAGTATCTTTAGGGTAAATACCCAGTAGTGCAATTGCTGGGTCATAGGGCAGTTCTATTTTCAACATTTTGAGGAAACTCCATGCTGTTTTCCAGAGAGGTTGCACCAGCTTGCATTCCCACCAACAGTGGAGGAGGGTTCCCCTTTCTCTGCATCCTCGCCAGCATCTGTCATTTCCTGACTTGTTGATTTTAGCCATTCTGACTGGTGTGAGGTGATATCGCATTGTGGTTTTGATTTGTATTTCCCTGATGCCGAGTGATATGGAGCACTTTTTCATGTGTCTGTTGGCCATCTGGATGTCTTCTTTGCAGAAATGTCTGTTCATGTCCTCTGCCCATTTCTTGATTGGATTATTTGTTCTTTGGGTGTTGAGTTTGCTAAGTTCTTTATAGATTCTGGACACTAGTCATTTATCTGATATGTCGTTTGCAAATATCTTCTCCCATTCTGTCAGTTGTCTTTTGATTTTGTTAACTGTTTCCTTTGCTGTGCAAAAGCTTTTGATCTTGATGAAATCCCAATAGTTCATTTTTGCCCTTGCTTCCCTTGCCTTTGGCATTGTTCCTAGGAAGATGTTGCTGCAGCTGAGGTCGAAGAGGCTGCTGCCTGTGTTCTCCTCAGGGATTTTGATGGATTCCTTTAACACACTGAGGTCCTTCACCCGTTTTGAGTCTATTTTTGTGTATGGTGTAAAGAAATGGTCCAATTTCATTTTTCTGCATGTGGCTGTCCAATTTTCCCAGCACCATTTATTGAAGAGGCTGTCTTTTTTCCATTGGACATTCTTTCCTGCTTTGTCAAAAAGTAGAGTTGAGGGTCTATTTCTGGGCTCTCTATTCTGTTCCATTGATCTATGTGTCTGTTTATGTGCCAGTACCCTGCTGTCTTGATGATGACAGCTTTGTAATAGAGCTTGAAGTCCGGGATTGTGATGCCACCAACGTTGGCTTTCTTTTTCAATATCCCTTTGGCTATTCGAGGTCTTTTCTGGTTCCATATAAATTTTAGAATTATTTGTTCCATTTCTTTGAAAAAGATGGATGGTACTTTGATAGGAATTCCATTAAATGTGTAGATTGGTTTATATAGCATAGACATTTTCACAATATTTATTCTTCCAATCCAGGAGCATGGAACATTTTTCCATTTATTTGTGTCTTCCTCAATTTCTTTCATGAGTACTTTATAGTTTTCTGAGTATAGATTCTGTGCGTCTTAGGTTAGGTTTATTCCTAGGTATCTTATGGTTTTGGCTGCAATTGTAAATGGGATTTACTCCTTAATTCCTCTTTCTTCTGTCTTGCTGTTGGTGTAGAGAAATGCAACTCATTTCTGTGCATTGATTTTATATCCTGACTCTTTACTGAATTCCTGTATAAGTTCTAGCAGTTTTGGAGTGGAGTCTTTTGGGTTTTCCACATATAGTATCATATCATCTGCGAAGAGTGATAATTTGACTTCTTCTTTGCCGATTTGGATGCCTTTAATTTCCTTCTGTTGTCTGATTGCTGAGGCTAGGACCTCTAGTACTATGTTGAATAGCAGTGGTGATAATGGACATCCCTGCCGTGTTCCTGACCTTAGCGGAAAAGCTTTCAGTTTTTCTCCATTGAGAATGATATTTGCGGTGGGTTTTTCATAGATGGCTTTGATGATATTGAGGTATGTGCCCTCTATCCCTACACTTTGAAGAGTTTTGATCAGGAAGGGATGCTGTACTTTGTCAAATGCTTTTTCAGCATCTATGGAGAGTATCATATGGTTCTTGTTCTTTCTTTAATTGATGTGTTGTATCACATTGACTGATTTGCGGATGTTGAACCAACCTTGCAGCCCTGGAATAAATCCCACTTGGTCGTGGTGAATAATCCTTTTAATGTACTGTTGAATCCTATTGGCTAGTATTTTGTTGAGTATTTTTGCATCTGTGTTCAGCAAGCATATTGGTGTATAGCTCTCTTTTTTGGTGGGATCCTTGTCTGGTTTTGGGATCAAGGTGATGCTGGCCTCATAAAATGAGTTTGGAAGTTTTCCTTCCATTTCTATTTTTTGGAACAGTTTCAGGAGAATAGGAATTAGTTCTTCTTTAAATGTTTGGTAGAATTCCCCCGGGAAGCCGTCTGGCCCTGGGCTTTTGTTTGTTTGGAGATTTTTAATGACTGTTTCAATCTCCTTACTGGTTATGGGTCTGTTCAGGTTTTCTATTTCTTCCTGGTTCAGTTGTGGTAGTTTATATGTTTCTAGAATGCATCCATTTCTTCCAGATTGTCAAATTTATTGGCATAGAGTTGCTCATAGTATGTTCTTATAATAGTTTGTATTTCTTTGGTGTTAGTTGTGATCTCTCCTCTTTCATTCATGATTTCATTTATTTGGGTCCTTTCTCTTTTCTTTTTGATAAGTCGGGCCAGGGGTTTATCAATTTTATTAATTCTTTCAATGAACCAGCTCCTACTTTCTTTGATTTGTTCTATTGTTTTTTTGGTTTCTATTTCATTGATTTCTGCTCTGATCTTTATGATTTCTCTTCTCCTGCTTGGCTTAGGGTTTCTTTCTTGTTCTTTCTCCAGCTCTTTTAGGTGTAGGGTTAGGTTGTGTACCTGAGACCTTTCTTGTTTCTTGAGAAAGGCTTGTACCGCTATATATTTTCCTCTCAGGACTGCCCTTGTTGTGTCCCACAGATTTTGAACCGTTGTATTTTCATTATCATTTGTTTCCATGATTTTTTTCAATTCTTCTTTAATCTCCCGGTTGACCCATTCATTCTTTAGAAGGATGCTCTTTAGTCTCCATGTATTTGGGTTCTTTTCAAACTTCCTTTTGTGGTTGAGTTCTAGCTTTAGAGCATTGTGGTCCGAAAATATGCAGGGAATGATCCCAATCTTTTGATACCGGTTGAGTCCTGATTTAGGACCAAGGATGTGATCTATTCTGGATAGCTGTCTTTTTTTTTATTTATTTACCATTACCAAGTTTAATTTTATTTACCATTTAAAAAAAACTTTCTAGTTTTTTAATTCTATATTTCATTTATTTCTGCCCTAATTTTTATTTTTTTTCCTTCCTTTTGCTACTTTTAAGCTTACTTTGTTCTTTTTGTATTTTTTTGAACTTTTATATTAAGTTCTTTATTTGAAATATTTTTTATATACATTTATAGCTATAAAATTTCCTTTTATAACTGCTTTGCTGCTTCTCATAATGTTTTGGTATATATTTTTTTATTTTCCTCAAGATGTATTTTTATTCCCACTTTGTCTTCTTTTTTTGATTTTTTGTTTGTTTAAAAATGTGTATGTCTGTCTATTTGTAAATTTTCCAAATTTCCTTCCGTATTGATTTCTAGTTTCATATTATTTTGGCTGGAAATATACTTGATATGCTTTCTATATTATTGATTTTGGGGGGACTCTTGTTTTGCGGTTTAAAATGTGATCCATCCTAGAAAATTTTCCACATGTGTTTGAGAAGAATATTTATTATGATACTATTGGATGGACTATCCTGTAAATATGTTAGGTTCATTTGACATAGTTCTTGTTTGTTTGTTTGTTTTGTTTGTTTGTTTGAGAGAGAGAGAGCAGGGCAGAGAGAATGAGCAAGGGGCAAGCGCAGAGACAGAGTGAGAAGACCCCCTCCTGAGCAGGGAGCCCAATGTGGGACTCTATCTCAGGACCCCGGGATCACGACCTGAGCCAAAGGCAAAGGCTTAACTGACTGAGCCACCCAGTTGTCCAGGCATAGTGTCTAAATTCACTATTTTCTTATTGATTTTCTGTCTGGATGATCTATCCATAGGTAAGAGTGGGGTATTATTGTCCCCAGATATTATTGTATTGCTATTTATTTCTCCTTTTTGTTTTGTTAGTATTTGTTTTATATATTTATGTGGCTCAATATTAGGTACATGATATTTACAATTACTGTATTGATGAATTGATGACACTTTTCTTATTTTATAATGACCTTCTTTGGCTCCTGTGGTGATTTTTAGCTTATATAAACTCTATTTTGTCTGTTATAGTTATTGCCACCCTTGTTTTTTTTTTTTTTTTGTTATCATTAGCTTGGAATATCTTTTTCCATCCCTTTACTCTCTGCCCATGTGTGTCCTTAAAGCTAAAGTGATTCTTTTATATGCAACATATTGTTGGATCTTGTGTTTTTTGTTTGTTTTTTTAATCTATTCTAGCCTTTCTATGTCTTCCAACTGATGATTCCATTCACTTACAGTTAAAGTAATTATGGATAGGTAAGGACTTAACTATTGCCTTTCATTCTTCTTATATTTCATGATTTATTTAAATTTTAGTTAATATATAGTGTAATATTAGTTTCAGGAGTAGAATTTAGTAATTCACCATTTACATATGCTCATCAATGCTCATCACAAGTGACCTCCTAATAATTATTACTGGCTTAGCCCATTCCCCTGCCCATCTCCCCTCCAGAAACAGTTTGTTACTTATAGTTAAGTGTATTATGGTTTGCCTTCCCCTCCCTTTTTTAAATTTTTTTTCTTTACCCAGTGTTTATCTGTTTTGTTTCTCTTTTGTAGATGCTCTGCTCTTTATTTCCTGTCTTGTTCTCTTTGTTTGTAATCTGATGACTTTTTGTGGCAGTATGTTTTAACTTCTTTATCAAAATCTTTTGTGAATCTACTACATATTTTTTTTATATTTACCATTAAGCTTATATAAAATACGTTAGTTATAACATTCCATTTTATTTTGAAAACAACTGAACTTCAATAGTTTACAGAAAATTTATACTTCTCCTATAACAATAGGTTATTGATGTTTTTACATTTTAGATCATTTTTATATTGTACTTTCAATAACAAATGATTGCAGTTATAGTTATTTTTAATAGGCTTGTTTTTTTAACTTTTAAACTAGACTACTAAATGATTTATATATCACCATTACAATATTAGAGAATCTGGTTTTGACTATACATTTACCTTTCGCAATAAATAAGGAGCCATCCATGCATCCATGTTGCCATCTTGATGACATCACCATCCCCAAATCTCCAGTAAGTGTTACTTTATATTTATCTTTTTTTTAAAGATTTTATTTGTTTATTTGACAGAGAGAGAGAGAGAGAGAGAGCTCAAGTTGGCAGAGTGGCAGGCAGAGGAAGATCGAGAGGCAGGCTTATTACCCAGCAGTGAGCCTGATGCAGGTCTTAATCCCAGGACCCTGGTATCATGACCTGAGCCAAATGCAGCTGCTTAACTGATTGAGTCACCCAGGGAGCCCTAAATTTTACTTTAATATATGACTATTTTTTATTTCTACTAATAGACATATCAATTTTATTGCTTTTAATATTAAGGTCTTCTCCTTAGCATTATCAATTTTATAAGTGTTGTTTACATTTGTGGTGGTAAGTATGTAATTCATGTATGTGGTGGTATGTAAGTAATTCAAATATGAATTTTAAACTCTAGATCATATGCTCCATTGTGGCAGATATTTGTCTTATTCATCCCACCCACAAAAAATTAGTACTAAATAGGTCTTTGTTGATTGACTGAATGAATTAAGTGTTCTGACACTAGCATAGCTGACCAAACCAGAGATAAAGGAGAAAATATAATGATTGTCAAATGGGTGAACCTGAGATAAAAAGACATTTTTTGCTTCGTCAGTTTGATATACACTCCGGATAACATTCCAACTTTGCATGGATTTTTGGAAAGCAAACAACTCCTCTCCTAAATAATAAATTTATTAATTGCCTTCCTTATGAGTCCTGACAGCAGTCAGCTTTGTGGGTTTCTGATTCCATTCCAAGAGGTTGAATGTCTGTTTGATTTATGTAATAGGCAACAGTGTCATGAGGAAAGACTTGTAGGATAAAATTTCTTAAAGATGGGAACACAGATAGCTGCCTATGGACTGTGAGGTGGGTGTTAATGAAAATGCATTGAGCAGTAAGGGAAGGGCAGCTCACAACCATAGGAAAGGTGCCCTGTGTTTTTGTTTTGTTTTGTTTTGTTTTACAAACAGATACCATTTCCCCTCCCCATGGAAATTTTCAAATTTACTTTGATCCAACAACCACAAATACTTAGGACATTATGAACACAAGATGGGCATTAAAGGATAAAAATAAACAAAAATTTAAGTAAATGTTAAGTGTTTATCATTATTTCAGCCATGTTTTTCTATGCTTAACTGCTCAAAGAAATTACACATGTTTCTAAATATTATACCAGGCTGTTAAACTAATGCGAAGGGTTTTATGGAATTTTCTATAACACCATCTCGATCTTCTACATTGGCTGTCACTCCTGAAAATTCTCAGTTTATAAATGTGCATATATTTACTATAATAATATTCACTGGTTATTTACCTGGTTTATTACTGTATTTTGATCCTTTCTAATTGTTCACTTTCTTCCATGTTTCCTCCTTATTTCTACAAATGTCAATCCATCACATGTTATGTAAAGTGAAAAAAAGAGGAACAGCTGTTAGTAGAAAGGATTAATAGTTACTCTGTGAGATATTAAGTACTAGGCAAGGTATTTCCATATCATCATTTTAATATATTTTTGGAATACAGCATAGTTATTATGCTTTAATTAAACCTTCATTAAGTCTTTATATATATTTTTTTTCTTAACTCACAAGTCCGCCCTTCATGTCCCATTCAAAACCCACTCATTTTATGGAATAATTGTTTCATCTTCCCAGTACAATCTTCACTTAACTTATAGCTCTGGTGTGCTCCTTTGGCAGCACATATATTAACTTATTGTTCTGGGTATACAAAAGGATAGGAATGGAATATTTTGTAATATATTTTGTCCTTTCTACACTACAGAGTCTGTGTAGCATTTTTTGGTCAGAGACCTAAGAAGGAGGTCCAAATTGAAGAAAAACAAATCGAAAAAAAGAAAATGTTCTCAGTCCTTTCTTGTAGTTTCATTTGCAGGAATCACAAAGGCAAAGACATTAAAATGTTTTATTCTTATTTTTTAAAATTATTTTTAATTTTTTATTGGATTATGCTCCCTTAAACTCATCTGATACCATGAATAGAAAATCAAAGCAATCCACCAAACCTTCTTTCATGATGTTGCCTTTAAACATGTAGCCTTTAAAAATTTTACAGTCTCATCTGTAGAGTAGATGAACCTTGACTCAAAAGTGTCATCATAGACTGTGGTGACACTTGTCTTGCCACCCGCCCGCTGTTCCTGCCATGGCAGGCTCTCCTGGTTCACGACCGTTTCCCAACAACAAGGCCAATGGCTCGTTCTCTTCTCCCAGGGCGGCGTTGCTGCGCCTTTCCCAGACATGCTCCTGGGGAGCACAGTGACAGACGTGTCCCTTTCCTTAAGGCTGTTTCCACAGGTGCAACCACACTTCTCTCTCAGGCAGAGGGGATGACCGGGCTAAGAGGATTTCGCTCCATACGGGTTTCTCCCACCATGCTTCGGAGACTATGTTCAGACAAGCGGCATCAGCATCCCACAGAACTGACACAGATTTCCCAAAGAATGCTGTGCTTTCCCAGAGGGGATGCACTTACAAAGAGGCTTTTGCTCTATGCGGGTTTCTCCCACCGTTCTGTGAATACTAGGTTAAGTCAAGCCGCAACAGCAGCCCACAGAACCGACTCTGATTTCCCAGCGCCTACTCTGCTTTTGCAGAGTTCTTGGGCTTGGCGCGAACTGCACTTCGCCTCTGCTTCCTCAGCAAAGCTTTGGGCATTAGCTCTGTCGCTTAAGAGAAGAAGAGCCGTGGGAGAGCTGGTGCCTCTTGGGCCTTGTTTTCCTGGGCTCCATGTTCCCGCCCTGGGTTCACACTGCCAGGCCAAACTAAGCAAAGCCACAACCCTGCAGCAGCATGTGAGGCCTAGGATTGCACTCTATGCACACTACCATCTCCGGTGACTTGGCCTTTTGCCCTGGCGCGCAGGCAGACTCGGGGACTAGGCCAGTGCCTTCTCCACAGGAAAGAAGAGGCGACAGGATCACTGATCACCGCCCATGCACTGGGATGGGGAGCTGTGGGGGACTGTCCCCCACTCCTTCCCCGGAAACCCCGTGCCTCTGCGAACGCTGCCACATCTTGGAGGAAGAATGCCTCTGACTGCCTGTTTCTCCAGGGAGCTGTTTCTGTGAGTTCTGGGTATTGCGCCTGGTGGCAAACCCAAGTCTGCCCTAGGGACAGGTGTCCAAGGAGATGCTGGCCCCTTGGGACCAGAGGCACAGGACAGGCCTGCCTTCTGCCCAGACTCCTTCCTCAGAGAGGATCACGAGCGCCCTCATGTCTCCTTAGCCACTCGTGTCTCCTCAACCGCCAGGCTTCATTTTATCCGCACAGGGAGCGGGTGACACTTGTCTTGCTACCTGCCTGCTGTTCCTGCTATGGCAGGCTCTCCTGCTTCACCACCGTTTCCCGACATCAAAGCCAACAGCTCCTTCACTTCTCCCAGGGCGGCGTGCTGCGCCTTATGCAGACATGCTCCTGAGGAGCGCGGTAACAGATGTGTCCCTTTCGTTAAGGCTGTTTCGACAGGTGCTCTCTCAGGCAGAGGGGGATGCACGGGCAAAGAGGATTTTGCTCAATGCGGGTTTATTACAACGAGCTGTGGAGACTAGCTAAGGCAAGCAGAAGCAGCATCCCACAGACCCGACTCTGATTTCCCAAAGAATGCTGTGCTTTCCCAGAGGGGATGCCCGGGCAAAGAGGCTTTCGCTCTATGCGGGTTTCTCCCACTCTGCTGCGAATACTAGGCTAAGGCAAGGAGCAAGAGCAGCCCACAGAACCGACTCTGATTTCCCAGCGACTGATATGCTTTCGCAGAGGTTTTCAGCTTGGCGTGAACCGCACTTCGCTGCCACTTCCTCAACAAGGCTTTGGGCGTTCGCTCGGTCCCGTCAGGGAAGAAGAGCTGTGGGAGAGCTGGTGCCTCTTGGGCTTTGTTTTCCTGGGCTCCATGTTAGCACCTCGGTTCACACTGCCTAGCTGAACTAACACACAGTCACAACGCTGCAAAATCGTGCGCGCCCTAGGATGGCACTCTATGCCCACTACCATCTCCTGGCATAGGCAAAGCTTGGCTTTTTGCTCTGGCGCGCAGGCAGACTCGGGGACCAAGCCAGTGCCTTCCCCACAGGAGAGGAGAGGCGTCACGATCCCTGCACACCGCACGCGCACTGGGATGGGGAGCTGTGGGGGACTGTCCCCAATCCTTCCCTGGACACCCCGTGCCTTTGCGAACGCTTCCACATCCTGGAGGAAGACGGAATATGACTGCCAGTTCTTTCAGGGAGCTGTTTCTGCGAGTTCAGGGTAGGCGCCTGGTGGCAAGCCCATGTCTCCACCAGAGACAGGTGGCCAAAGCTGCTGTCTCCTTGGGCCCAGAGGCTCAGGACAGGCATGCTTTCTGCCCAGACTCCTTCCTCAGAGTGGAGCCCTTTCCCCTGCCCTAATCTTCCCCTCGTGTCTCCATAGCAGCCAGGATTCCGTCGCTCTGCAGTGACAGACGTGTCCCTTTCCTTAAGACTCTTTCCACAGGCGTAACCACGCTTCTCTCTCAGGCAGAGGGGATGCCCAAGCAAAGAGTATTTCGCTCCATCCGGGTTTATTACACTGTGCTGTGGAGACTAGCTCAGGCAAGCAGCAGCATATCCCCAAACCCAACTCAGAATTCCCAACGAATGCTGTGCTTTCCAAGGGCAGATGACAAGGCAAAGAGGCTTACGCTCTATACGGGTTTCTCCCACCGCGAGACAGGGCTCAGGCAAGCAGCAGCAGCCCGCAGAACATTTCTCAGCGAATGCTGTGCTTTCGCAGAGGCTTTGGCTTGGAGCGAACATCACTTCGCCGCTGCTTCCTCAGCAAGGCTTCAGTCGCGTCAGGGAAGAAGAGCTGCGGGACAGCTGGTGCCTCTTGGGCCTTTTTTCCCGGGCTCCATGTTCGCGTCCTGGATTCACCCTGCCAGGCCGAACTAAGCAGACACAGCCACAACCCTGCAGTAGTGTGCGGAGCCTAGGATGGCACCCTATACACACTACCATCTCCCAGTGTAGGCATCGCTTGGCCTTTTACTTAGGCGCTCAGGAGGACTCGCGGACTAGCCCAGTGCTTTCCCCACAGGAAAGGAGAGGTGACAGGATCCATGCACACCGCCAATGCACTGAATAGGGAGCTTTGGGGGACTGTCCCCACCCCTTCCCCTTAAACCCCGTGCCTCCTCCAAGCTTCCACGTCCTGGAGGAAGACGGCGTCTGACTCCACGTTATTTCAGGGAGCTGTTTCTGCGAGTTCAGCGTAGGCGCCTGGTGGCTAGCGCATGTCTGCACCAGGGACAGGTGGCCAAAGCGCTGCTGTCTCCTTGGGCCCAGAGGCTCAGGACAGGCATGCTTTCTGCCCAGACTCCTTCCTAAGAGTGGAGCACGCGCCCTTCCCTACTCATCCCCTCCTCTCTCCGGAGCAGCCAGGCTTCCGTCTCTCTGCACAGGGAGCGGGTGACACTTGTATTGCCACCGGCCGCTGTGCCTGCCAGGGCCGGCTCTCCTGCTTTGCAACCGTTTCCAGACCAGAAGGCCAACGGCTCCTGCTCTTCTCCCTGGGCAGCATGCTGCACCTTCCACATATATGCTCCTGGGGAGCGCAGTGAAAGACGTGTCCCTTTCCTTAAGGCTCTTTCCACAGGCGCAAGCGCGCTTCTCTCTCAGGCTGAGGGGTGCTAGGGCAAAGAGGATTTTGCTCCATGCGGGTATCTTCCACCATGCTGCGGAGACTAGCTCAGGCATTCAGCTGTAGCATCACACACATCCGATTCTGATTTCCCAACGAATGCTGTGCCTTCCCAGAGGAGATGCCCGGGCAAAGAGGCTTTCCCTGTATGCGGTATCTCCCAACGCGAGACTGGGCTCAGGCAAGCAGCAGAAGAGACCGCAGAATCGACTCTGATTTCCCAGCGACTGCTATGCTTTCCCAGAGGTTTTCAGCTTGGCGCAAACCAAACTTCGCTGCTGCTTGGTCAGCAAGGCTTTGGTCGTTCACTCTGTCGCGGCAGGGAAGAAAAGCCGCGGGAGAGCTGGTGCCTCTTGGGCCTTGCTTTCCCAGGCTCCAGGTTTGCACCCGGGGTTCACCTAGCTAAGCCGATCTACGCAGGCACAGTCACAACCCTGCAGCAGCGTGCGTGGCCTAGCATGGCACTCTATGCCTATTACCATCTCCTGGGGTAGGTAGGCTTTGCTTTTTGTTCCGGCGCTCAGGCAGACTCGGGGTCTAGGCCAGTGCCTTCACCACAGGAGAGAGGAGGCGACAGGATCCCTGTACACGGCCCATGCACTGGGATGGGGAACTGAGGGGGACAGTCTCCACTCCATTCTCGGCACACTCCCTGCCACCCACATCGCTGCCACATCTTGGTGGAAGACGGCATCTGACTGCCCGTTTCTCCATGGGGTTGTTTCTGCGAGTTGCGGGTATGGCGCCTGGTGGCAAGCCCAAGTCTGCCCTTGGGACAGGTGGCCAACGAGATGCTGTCCCATTCGGACCAGAGGCACAGGACAGGCCTGCCTTCTGCCCAGACTCCTGCCTCAGAGTTGAGCACACGCCCCTGCCCTTGTGGTCCCCTCATGTCTCCTTAGCAGCCAGGCTTCCAACTCTCTGGACAGGGAGCGGGGGATACTTGTCTTGCCACCGGCGTGTTGTTCGTGCCATGGCAGGCTATCCTACTTCCCAGCGTTTCACGACCCCAAGGCCAACGGCTCCTTCTCTTCTCTGTGGGCCGCGTGCCGTGCCTTCCCCACACTGGCTCCTGGGGAGCGCGGTGACCGACGTGTGCAACCACGCTTCTCTCTCAGGCAGAGGGGATGCTAGGGCAAAGAGTATTTCGCTCCATGCGGGTATCTTCCACCGTGCCGCGGAGACTAGCTCAGCAAGCTGCAGCAGCATCCCCAAACCCAACTCAGATTTCCCAATGAATGCTGTGCTTTCCAAGGGCAGATGACAAGGCAAAGAGGCTTTCGCTGTATGCGGGGTTCTCCCACCACTAGACAGGGCTCAGGCAAGCAGCAGCAGCCCGTAGAACATTTCTCAACGAATGCTATGCTTTCGCAGAGGCTTTGGCTTGGAGCGAACATCACTTCGCCGCTGCTTCCTCAGCAAGGCTTCAGTCCCATCAGGGAAGAAGAGCTGGGGGAGAGCTGGTGCCTCTTGGGCCTTTTTTACCGGGCTCCTTGTTCGGGTGCTGGATTCACCCTGCCAGGCCGAACTAAGCAGACACAGCCACAACCATGCAGTAGCGTGCGGAGCCTAGGATGGCACCCTATACACACTACCATCTCCCGGTGTAGGCATCGCTTGGCCTTTTACTCTGGCGCTCAGGCGGACCCGCGGACTAGCCCAGTGCTTTCCCCACAGGAAAGGAGAGTTGACAGGATCCCGGCACACCGCCCGTGCACTGAATTGGGAGCTTTGGGGGACTGTCCCCACCCCTTCCCCTTCAACCCCGTGTCTGTTCCAAGCTTCCACATCGTGGAGGAAGACGGCGTCTGACTCCCCGTTATTTCAGGGAGCTGTATCTGCGAGTACAAAAGTCCTCTTTAAGAGACAGTTGGCTGTTTAAACCAAAAGTACAACTCACTGAGAGAATCGCTGCATTATTTATTGGGGTAGAAAGGACCTGGAATGTAGAAAGACCCATTCTGCAGAGGAAAAAATAGAATCACTAACAGGCCTCATGCCTTCCACAGCCAGTGGCAAGAATCCCTGCCTCATGAGACCCTGTGCTAGAAGGCCGCTATAACCATCTCAAGTATGTTAGTCGATCTTGGAAGCCAACAAGTGTTTGCCCATTTAAGAGCACGGTAACAATCATTCACTTTATGTTATAATGATTGTCGACATCTTTAAAAGCCTTTTCAAGTTCCTTTATGAGTAACCCTCAACCTACACTTAGACAAATTTATCTGTGGTTCACCTCTTTGAAATACCTCATTGTTGTTCCACATTTACCATAGCCAAAAAAAAAAAAAAAGCTTTTTATAAACAAAGTGTTCAGATGGGGCGCCAATGTAAACAATGAGAGTTTTCGCTGCCCAGAAAGCTTTTTTGTAGTAACAGCTGTAAGCAATCAGGTCAGACAGAGCCAAGGGCTGGAGGGGTTTTTAAAATTACAAAAACCAAACCAAATCAAACCAAAACAAAAATCAGAACCAATGGCCAAGATTTCAAGTTTGCTACTAAAGGTATGACATTCTCCTAAGACATGCGCGTGACTTGATCAATATATTTACATATTTATATTTGAAGAATAAGGAACTATTTATTGCAGCAAATCCAGTTGATTATAAATAACCACATATCGGGCTCCTAGGTGGCTCAGTGGTTTAGGCCTCTGCCTTCGGCTCAGGTCATGATTTCAGGGTCCTGGGATGGTACGCCACATCTGGCTCTCTGCTAATCGGGAGGCCTGCATCCCCCCCCCCTCTGCCTGTCTCTCTCCGTACTTGTGATCTGTCTGTCAAATGTGTAAATAAGATCTTTAAAAAAAGAAATACTAGGAGTGAAATACATCGAGGTTATGGGAAGGAAAATGATTTCACCTGATCTGACTAGTAAGTGGTTGAAGCCTGAATTAAAGTGCCATAAAAAGAGTAAAGACCTTGGAAATATATGGGGAAAAAAATTCCTAGAAAATCAGCATTAATAACTGGCTGCTCTTTAATGATCCAGATCCAGCGGTAGGCAAAGAAGAGCTGGTTTTAGCCAGAGGATGAACTCTGTTTGTCTTCATGATCTGGCATTTCTTGAAAGCCAGGCATGGGGCTCTGCACTAGAGCTGCAAATGCTGGGGGGCCCTCACTGTCCCTTTTCTCTTCTCAGCGGGACAACGGGCATGTCTATGGTGCAGTGTGACAGGCTTTACCACAGGGAGATAAAAGACTGCCAAGGGAAGGTTGGAGCTGGGAAAAGCCACTTAGGAAGGGGAGGTGATAGACAAGGGCAAAGCGAAGAATGAGGATCAGTGTGTCAAGTTTCAAAGTGCCAGGAGGCAGCACAGTGCATTCGGGAAACTACAGCAAGTTCATGACAACTGACAGCTGATCTCACAGCATCACCTGCGGATGGAGGATGAGCCCGGGGGTTAACAGTGGTGCTGAGATGGCTTGTATACTATGCCGAGGAGGTGAGGTACTACACTGTGGGTGCACAGGGAGCTACCGGAGGATTTCAAAAATCAGAATCGTAACCATAATAGAGTATTTAATTGCATCCTAGCTTTCATCAAGGGTAAGATGCACTATAGTTTATGTTCGACTAAGAAAGAGAAATGCTGTCAGTTAAACTAAGATATGTCATCAAGTGCAACGTGAGTGCCACCTTAAGAGATATTAAAATAGGGGGGGTGGAAAAATCTTAGAAGAAGTAAACAGTGGAACTAGAATAATTAAGAAAGGTCGAACACTTGGATCAACAAAATAAGTGATTATTGCTTACTATGTGCCCCAATCTATATTAAGTCTTAGAACAAGAGACATTCTCATCCTGATGCCCCGCAGCTGTTAGACCCTAGGTACAGAGGGCAGTAGCCAACGACCAGCAGACTCCAAGTGCCATGTGCAGACTCTAAGAGCAATTGCCTTTGAGAGAGGAAAAGGTTGACCGTGGGCTTTCTGAGGTAGAGAATTATTAGCTGGGAAAGGAGGAAAATTGACACAGAATCGGAATTGATGCCCCTACTTGACAGAGTTGGTGAAACTTTCCTTCTCAGAGATCTTGAGGCTCCTCAGAAAAGTATTTTTCATTTTGGATGGAACATTCAGGATAAATATGATCTGTTCGAGTTCCTGGTTCTCTCATCAGGACTGTTTCTTAGGCATCAGTGGCACAAGAAAAGGGTTTTGATAGTCCAGAGTAAATCCTGACAAAAGCAAAGCACGGTATCTATGAAAAACTAACCACTCAGAAGAGAACAACAGATAAAAGGCCAGGCCGACCTGACCCTGCAGGATAGGTAAGGTTGGTCCGGCAACAGGGGTAGAGGGGAAGTGCCCATCTCCTGCTAGAAGAGCTAGAGAAGACCCCTTCTGGAGAGACCACCCTGAGAGGAGAGCAGTAGGTGCTGTTGATGAAGAATATTTTTATCAGCAGAGAAGGTCAAAATGACAAAGTTCCAGGATCAGAGTAAACCTATGGGATTAAAAAATTAAAAATTAGAAAAAAGAATTTTTTGAAAGGACTTTTTTTTTTTAAAGGACTTTAAACAAAAGTCCTTTTTAAGAGACAGTTGGCTGCTTAAACCAAAATTACAACTCACTGAGAGAATCGCCGCATTGTTTTTTGGGGTAGAAAGGACCTGGAATGTAGAAAGTCCCATTCTGCAGACGAAAAAATAGAATCACTAACAGGCCTCATGCCTTGCGCAGCCCGTGTCTAGAATCGCTGCCTCATGAGACGCTGTGCTAGAAGGCCGCTAGAACCATCTCAACTATGTTAGTCTATCTTGGAAGCCAACAAGTGTTTGCCCAGTTAAGTGCACGGTAACAATCAGTCACGTTATGTTATAATGACTGTCGATATCTTTAAAAGCCTTGTCAAGTTCCTTTTTGAGTAACCCTCACCCCACACTTAGAGAAATTTATCTGTGGTTCACCTCTTTGAAATACCTCATTGTTGTTCCAAATTTACCATACCCCCCCCCAAAAAAAAACCTTTTATTAACAAAGTGTTCAGAAGGGGGCGCCACTGTAAACAATGAGAGTTTTCACTGCCAGGACAACTTTGTTGCAGAAACAGCTGAAAGCAATCAGGTCAGACAGAGCCAAGGGCTGGAGGGATTTTTAAAATTACAAAAACCAAACCAAATCTATCCAAAACAAAAATCAATACCAATGGCCAAGGTTTCAAGTTTGCTACTAAAGGTATGACATTCTCCTAAGACATGCGTGTGACTTGATCAATATATTTATATATTTATATTTGAAGAAGAAGGAACTATTTGATGCAGCAAATCCACGTTGATTAAAAATTACCAGATATGGGGCTCCTGGGTGGCTCAGTGGTTTAGGCCTCTGCCTTTTGGCTCAGGTCATGATTTCAGGGTCGTGGGATGGAGACCCACATCAGGCTCTCCTCTCAGTGGCGAGCCTGCTTCCCCCTCTCTCTCTGCCTGCCTCTCTACCTACTTGTGATCTGTCAAATGGGTAAATAAGATCTTTAAAAAAAAAGTATTACTAGGTGTGAAATACATCGAGGATATGGGAAGGAAAATGATTTCACCTGATCTGAATAGGAAGTGGTTGAAGCCTGAATTAAAGTGCTATAAAAAGAGTAAAGACCTAGGAAATGTATGGGGAAAAAATCCCTAGAAAAACAGCAATAATAACTGGCTGCTCTTTATTGATCCAGATCCTGCAGTAGGTAAAGAAGAGCTGGTTTTAGCCAGAGGATGATCTCCGTTTGTCTTCATGATCTGGCATTTCTTGCAAGCCAGGCATGGGGCTCTGCACTAGAGCTGCAAATGCTGGGGGGCCCTCACTGTCCCTTTTCTCTACTCAGGGAGACAACGGGCATGTCCATGGTCCAGTGTGACAGGCTTTACAACAGGGAGATAAAAGAGTGCCAAGTGTAGGTTGGATCTAGTAAAAGCCACTTAGGAACTGATTTTCAGGGGAGGTGATAGACAAGGGCAAAATAAAGAATGAGGATGAGTGTGTCAAGATTCAAAGTGCCAGGAGGCAGCACAGTGCATTCGGGAAACTACAGCAAGTTCATGACAACCGACAGCTGATCTCACAGCATCACCTGCGGATGGAGGCTGAGCCCCTGGGTTAACACTGGGGCTGAGATGGCTTGTATACTATGCCGAGGAGGTGAGGTCCTACAGTGTAGGGGCACAGGGAGCTACCGGAGGATTTCAAAAATCAGAATCGTAACCATAATAGAGTATTTAATTGCATCCTAGCTTTCATCAAGGGTAAGATGCACTAAAGTTTATGTTCGACTAAGAAAGAGAAATGCTGTCAGTTAAACTAAGATATATCCTCAAGTGCAACGTGAATGCCACCTTAAGACATATTAAAATTGGGGGGGAGGACAAATTTTAGAACAAGTAAATAGTGGAACTAGAATAATTAAGAAAGGTCGAACACTTGGATCAACTTAAAAAGTGATTATTGCTTACCATGTGCCCCAAACTATATTAAGTCTTAGAACAAGAGACGTTCTCATCTTGATGCTCCGCAGCTGCTAGACCCAAGGTACAGAGAGTAGTAGCCAACGACCAGCAGGCCCCAAGTGCCATGTGCAGACTCTAAGAGCAACTGCCTTTGATAGAGGAAACGGTTGAGAGTGGGCTTTCCGAGGTAGAGAATTATTAGCTGGGAAAGTAGGAAAACTGACACAGAATCTGAATTGATGCCCCTACATGACAGAGTTGGTGAAACTTCCGTTCTCAGAGGTCTTGAGGTTCCTCAGAAATGTATTTTTCATTTTGGACAGAACATTCAGGATAAACATGATCTGTTCGAGTTCCTGGTTCTCTCATCAGGACTGTTTCCTAGGCTTCAGGGGCACAAGAAAAGGGTTTTGAAAGTCCAGAGTAAATCCTGACAAAAGCAAAGTACGGTATCTATGAAAAACTAACCACTCAGAAGAGAACAACAGATAAAAGGCCAGGCCGACCTGACCCTGCAGGATAGGTAAGGTAAGTCCGGCAACACGGGTAGAGGGGAATAGCCCATCTCCTGCTAGAAGAGCTAGAGAAGACCCCTTCCATAGAGACCATCAGGAGAGGAGAGCAGTAGGTGCTGCTGATGAAGAATATTTTTATCAGCAGAGAAGGTCAAAATGACAAAGTTCCAGATTCAGAGTAAACATATGGGATTAAAAAATTAAAAAAAAAAAAGATTTTTTTGAAAGGACTTTTTTTTTTTTAAAGGACTTTAAACAAAAGTCCTTTTTAAGAGACAGTTGGCTGCTTAAACCAAAAGGACAACTCACTGAGAGAATCGCCGCATTATTTATTGGGGTAGAAAGGTCCTGGAATGTAGAAAGACCCATTCTGCAGAGGAAAAAATAGAATCACTAACAGGCCTCATGCCTTGCGCAGCCAGTGGCTAGAATCCCTGTCTCATGAGACCCTTTGCTAGAAGGCCGCTAGAACCATCTCAACTATGTTAGTCTATCTTGGAATCCAACAATTGTTTGCCCTGTTAAGTGTACGGTAACAATCAGTCACATTATGCTATAATGACTGTCGATATCTTTGTCAAGTTCCTTGTCAAGTGCCTTGTCAAGTTCCTTTTTGAGTAACCCTCACCCCACCCTTAGAGAAATTTATCTGTGGTTCACCTCTTTGAAATTCCTCATTGTTGTTCCAAATTTACCATACCCCCCCCCCCAAAAAAAAGCTTTTTATAAACAACGTGTTCAGAAGGGGGCGCCACTGTAAACAATGAGAGTTTTCGCTGCCAGGACAACTTTGTTGCAGAAACAGCTGAAAGCAATCAGGTCAGACAGAGCCAAGGGCTGGAGGGATCTTTAACATTACAAAAACCGAACCAAATCAAACCAAAACAAAACTCAAAACCAATTGCCAAGATTTCAATTTTGCTACTAAAGCTATGACATTCTCCTAAGACATGCGTGTGACTTGATGAATATATTTATATATTTATATTTGAAGAAGAAGGAACTATTTGATGCAGCAAATCCACGTTGATTAAAAATTACCAGATATGGGGCTCCTGGGTGGCTCAGTGGTTTAGGCCTCTGCCTTCGGCTCAGGTCATAATTTCAGGGTCATGGGATGGAGCCCCATACCAGGCTCTCTGCTCAGCGGGGAGCCTGCTTCCCCCTCTCTCTCTGCCTGCGTCTCTAGCTACTTGTGATCTGTCAAATGGGTAAATAAGATCTTTAAAAAAAGAATTACTAAGTGTGAAATACATCGAGGTTATGGGAAGGAAAATGATTTCACCTGATCTGACTAGTAAGTGGTTGAAGCCTGAATTAAAGTGCTATAAAAAGAGTAAAGACCTGGGAAATATATGGGGAAAAAATCCCTAGAAAAACAGCATTAAAG
This sequence comes from Mustela putorius furo, assembly GCF_011764305.1. Taxonomy (NCBI): domain Eukaryota; kingdom Metazoa; phylum Chordata; class Mammalia; order Carnivora; family Mustelidae; genus Mustela; species Mustela putorius. The sequence continues at coordinate 259,580 of NW_025422164.1, read as the reverse complement.
CTGGCTGCTCCTTAATGATCCAGATCCTGCGGTAGGCAAAGAAGAGCTGGTTTTAGTCAGAGGATGATCTCCGTTTGTCTTCATGATCTGGCATTTCCTGCAAGCCAGGCATGGGGCTCTGCACAGAGCTGCAAATTCTGGGGGCCCCTCACTGTCCCTTTTCTCTTCTCAGCGGGACTACGGGCATCCGCGGTTCAGTGTGACAGGCTTTACCACAGGGATATAAAAGACTGCCAAGGGTAGGTTGGAGCTGGGAAAAGCCACTTAGGAACTGATTTTCAGGGGAGGTGATAGACAAGGGCAAAGCAAAGAATGAGGATGAGTGTGTCAAGTTTCAAAGTGCCAGGAGGAGGCACAGTGCATTCCGGAAACTACAGCAAGTTCATGACAACCGACAGCTGATCTCACAGCATCACCTGGGGATGGAGGCTGAGCCGCGGGGTTAACACTGGGGCTGGGATGGTTTGTATACTATGCCGAGGAGGTGAGGTACTACACTGAAGTGGCACAGGGTGCTAAAGGAGGATTTCAAAAATCAGAATCGTAACCATAATAGAGTATTTAATTGCATCCTAGCTTTCATCAGTTAAGATGCACTATAGTTTATGTTCGACTAAGAAAGAGAAATGCTGTCAGTTAAACTAAGAAGTGTCCTCAAGTGCAAGGTGACTGCCACCTTAAGATATATTAAAATGGGGGGGAGGACAAAGAATATTTTAATCAAAAGAGAAGGTCAAAATGACAAAGTTCCAGATTCAGAGTAAACATATGGGATTAAAAAAATAAAAAATAAAAATAAAGATTTTTTTTTGAAATTGATGAATTTCCAGATCCTAAGTCATGTTTGGTGGGGTGAGGTTCAGAGCTGACGACTAAAGAAAGAATTCTTAAGACATGTTTGGTGCAAAATGGTGGTTTATTAAAGCACGGGGACAGGACCCATGGGCAGGAAGAGCTGCTGCCCCGGGCATGTGAGGAGTGGCTGGTTATATACACAGGAGTTGGGTAGGTGAGGACAAAGGGTTGTTCAGAAGGGCTATTGGGATAAAGAAGACTGTCAGGATATGGAAGGCCTGGTTACTATCAAGCCAAGGCCACTTTCCCTCTAATGAGGCACTAAAATAAACTCAATTGGGAGTCTCCTGGTGGAATGTTACATTCCTGCTATCAAACGTCCTTGTTAGTGAGATTTAGGTCTTAAAAGAAATTTAACTTTATTTACTTTTCCTTCTACCTGCATCTCCTTCGGTTTTTTTATGGAGGGGAGGGTGACATTGGGGCTTGAGGAAATGAGTTATGTATCTTTGGAAATTGGGCTGTTGATAAGGCAACTTCTTTGTTGTAAATGTCAAGGACATTTGTAAACCAAGAGAGACTCCTGCCTTGCAGGACTGTGATCTCTGCAAGATAACCATTTGCTCTTCTTTTAGGGCAGTCAGGGGTGCCTGTGAAATGTGACACATATTACCAAGGGTAATGGGTAGAGAAGGGGTGCAAGGCGCCAGCCCCTGCTCGGTTCTCAGCCAGCCTCCTGCTCCCTCATCAAAAGGACGTTTTTTTAAAGGACTTTAAAGAAAAGTCCTTTTTAAGAGACAGCTGGCTGCTTAAACCAAAAGTACAACTCACTGAGAGAATCGCCACATTGTTTTTTGGGGTAGAAAGACCTGGAATGTAGAAAGACCCATTCTGCAGAGGAAAAAAATAGAATCACTAGCAGGCCTCATGCCTTGCACAGCCAGTGGTTAGAATCCCTGACTCATGAGACCCTGTGCTAGAAGGCCGCTAGAAACATCTCAACTATGTTAGTCTATCTTGGAAGCCAACAAGTGTTTGCCCAGTTAAGAGCACGGTAACAATCAGTCACGTTATGTTATAATGACTGTCGATATCTTTAAAAGCCTTGTCAAGTTCCTTTTTGAGTAACCCTCACCCCACCCTTAGAGAAATTTATCTGTGGTTCACCTCTTTGAAATACCTCATTGTTGTTCCAAATTTACCATACCCCCCCCCCCCCAAAAAAAAAACCTTTTATTAACAAAGTGTTCAGAAGGGGGCGCCAATGTAAACAATGAGAGTTTTCGCTGCCAGGACAACTTTGTTGCAGAAACAGCTGAAAGCAATCAGGTCAGACAGAGCCAAGGGCTGGAGGGATTTTTAAAATTACAAAAACCAAACCAAATCAATCTAAAACAAAAATCATAACCAATGGCCAAGGTTTCAAGTTTGCTACTAAAGGTATGATATTCTCCTAAGACATGCGTGTGACTTGATGAATATATTTATATATTTATATTTGAAGAAGAAGGAACTATTTGATGCAGCAAATCCACGTTGATTAAAAATTACCAGATATGGGGCTGCTGGGTGGCTCAGTGGTTTAGGCCTCTGCCTTTCGGCTCAGGTCATGATTTCAGGGTCCTGGGATGGGGCCCCAATCAGGCTCTCTGCTCAGCGGGGAGCCTGCTTCCCCCTACTCTCTGCCTGCCTCTCTACCTACTTGTGATCTGTCAAATGGGTAAATAAGATCTTTAAAAAAAGAATTACTAGGTGTGAAATACATCGAGGATATGGGAAGGAAAATGATTTCACCTGATCCGACTAGGAAGTAGTTGAAGCCTGAATTAAAGTGCTATAAAAAGAGTAAAGACCTGGGAAATGTATGGGGAAAAAATCCCTAGAAAAACAGCAATAATAACTGACTGCTCCTTATTGATCCAGATCCTGCCGTAGGCAAAGAAGAGCTGGTTTTAGCCAGAGGATGATCTCCGTTTGTCTTCATGATCTGGCATTTCTTGAAAGCCAGGCATGGGGCTGTGCACTAGAGCTGCAAATGCTGGTGGGCCCTCACTATCCCTTTTCTCTTCTCAAGGGGACAACGGGCATGTCCATGGTGCACTGTGACAGCCTTTACCACAGGGAGATAAAAGACTACCAAGTGTAGGTTGGAGCTGGGAAAAGCCACTTAGGAACTGATTTTCAGGGGAGGTGATAGACAAGGGCAAAGCAAAGAATGAGGATGAGTGTGTCAAGTTTCAAAGTGCCAGGAGGCAGCACAGTGCATTCGGGAAACTACAGCAAGTTCATGACAGCCGACTGCTGATCTGGTAGCATCACCTGGGAATGGAATCTGAGCCCTGGGGTTAACACTGAGGCTGAGATGGTTTGCATACTATGCCAAGGAGGTGAGGTACTACACTGTGGGGGCACAGGGAGCTACCAGAGGATTTCAAAAATCAGAATCGTAACCATAATAGAGTATTTAATTGCATCGTAGCTTTCATCAAGGGTAAGATGCACTATAGTTTATGTTCAACTAAGTAAGAGAAATGCTGTCAGTTTAACTAGGATATGTCCTCAAGTGCAAGGTGAGTGCCACCTTAAGAGATATTAAAATGGGGGGGAGGACAAATCTTAGAACAAGTAAACTGTGGTACTAGAATAATTAAGAAAGGTCGAACACTTGGATCAACAAAATAAGTGATTATTGCTTCCCATGTGCACCAAACTATATTAAGTCTTAGAACAAGAGACATTCTCATCTTGATGCACCACAGCTGTTATACCCAAGGTACAGAGGGCAGTAGCCAACGACCAGCAGGCCCCAATTGCCATGTGCAGACTCTAAGAGCAACTGCCTTTGAGAGACGAAACGGTTGATCGTGGGTTTTCTGAGGTAGAGAATTATTAGCTGGGAAAGTAGGAAAATTGACACAGAATCTGAATTGATGCCCCTACATGACAGAGTTGGTGAAACTTCCCTTCTCAGAGATCTTGAGGCTCCTCAGAAATGTATTTTTCATTTTGGACGGAATATTTAGGATATATATGATCGGTTCGAGTTCCTGGTTCTCTCATCAGGACTGTTTCTTAGGCTTCAGGGGCACAAGAAAAGGGTTTTGATAGTCCAGAGTAAATCCTGACAAAAGCAAAGCACGGTATCTATGAAAAACTAACCACTCAGAAGAGAACAACAGATAAAAGACCAGGACGACTGACCCTGCAGGATAGGTAAGGTTGGTCCGGCAACAGGGGTAGAGGGGAAGTGCCCATCTCCTGGTAGAAGAGCTAGAGAAGACCCCTTCCGGAGAGACAACCAGGAGAGGAGAGCAGTAGGTGCTGCCGATGAAGAATATTTTTATCAGCAGAGAAGGTCAAAATGACAAAGTTCCAGGATCAGAGTAAACATATGGGATTAAAAAATAAAAAATTAAAAAAAGATTTTTTTTAAAAGGACTTTTTTTTTTAAAGGACTTTAAACAAAAGTCCTTTTTAAGAGACAGTTGGCTGTTTAAACCAAAAGTACAACTCACTGAGAGAATCGCCGCATTATTTATTGGGGTAGAAATTACCTGGAATATAGAAAGACCCATTCTGCAGAGGAAAAAATAGAATCACTAATAGGCCTCATGCCTTGCGCAGCCAATGGGTAGAATCCCTGCCTCATGAGACCATTTTAAAAGCTGTACTCATAATGGAACGGTAGGTGTCATTTCCCTATAATTTTATATATGTCATTTATTTGCTGCAAAGCCCTGTAGCTCTGGGAGCAGAAACTGGGACCAAAGAGTGAGCACCCAGTTTGACAAGAGGGACCAGCCACCTCTTCTTCAGATGCAGGGGGAGCCCTGGAGTGCTGACTCCTCCCTTCTTCCTTTCCCCTTTCCTCCCTCCCTCCTTCTTCCCTTCCCCTTTGTCCTTCCCTGGTGGTGCCCTTTCCCGATGCCCACTTCATCCCTTTGCTTTTTTTCTTACATGCCTGTCTTCTAGAGTTTCTTCTCTCCTCCCAATTACTTCCCTTCCTCTGAATCTCCTCTTTGGTCCCTTCTTCCTGCTATCTGCTCCTCCTCCCCTTTCTTGGCCCTTGCTCAGCTCCATCCAGACTGCAGTCAGAGATGGACTAACATGCTCACTCGCTAGCTCAGCCACCCTCCAGAGAAGTCACTCTTCGGTGGCCACCTTCCTGATCCCCTCGTCCTTTCTCCACTTATTCAGCTATTGCTCTGAAGTCTGAGGAGGACAGAGCGGGGCTGCCGCAGAATCAGGCCAGAGGAGAAACCAAAACATGTGTCCACACTGTCCCCCAGTACTGCTGCTCTGAGAGCTTTCGGAGTCCTCAACAGGGTTAGGATTTAGGGGATTGTTCAGAACTGGGAGTGAAAACAGCCATAGGTCAAAAGAAAAGCTATGAACCCCACACAAAAATAATAATCACAAATGAAAACTAAGTTAACTCTGAAGTCCCAAAGTCAAAGAATTGCCTTGAATCTGTCACTAGAAAGCACCCAAGGCCTCACTCTCTGGGTTCTGGGTGCCCTGGGAATGGCAGGAGTCTCTCACCCCCTTCCATCTTCATTCACTCCCAAAGAACGTCCTCTGAGGTGGTCTTCAAACTTCCTCTGAGAAACTGTCTCTGGGAACTGTAGGCCCTCGGCTGCTGGGACGAATGAGGGTGATGTCAGGACCTGATGGGCAGCTTTACCAGGAGACTGTGGCTTCTGGATGCAGTCCTCAGGTCCCATGGTCTGGGTGAGATCTAGGTCTTTGAGTGACGGTGGACAGATGAGATTTCAGATTTTGAGTTGATTCTGGGATGATTAGTGCTTTGGAGGGCATTGGGTGAAGGTATTTTGCACACGGGAAGGACACGAATTTGGGGAGCCAGAGAGTGGACTGTTAAGAGCTGACCTTGCATTACCCCCAGAAACCTTGCTGCTGTCCTTACCTCTGGTACCACAGAACGTGACCTTATTTGGAACTAGAGTCCTTACAGATGCAATCACATTACAGTGAGGTCGTTAGAGTGGGCCCTAATCTCCTGTAACTGACCTCCTTATGTAAAGGGAAAATCTGGACAGAGAGATGCCCCCTACTGTCAGTGGTGGGCAGTGCATGAACTTCTAGAACCCTGACAGTAGTGGAAAACAGACTCAGGCTGGGCACTAGGTAAATGGGAGCTCTAGTGGAATTTCAGATGAAGATGCTGTGGACCTCGGCTTCCCAGGTCATAGTGACGTTAGGATTTCAAATTCAAGTCAGAGATGAAAGAAACATCTGGACTCGGTCCTCAGGTACACGCAGTATTCTGAACTGAGGCTAGAACCAGAGACCATTCTAATGAAAGGCCTCCACAGGTGGGCTCTCACAGGTGGGCTCCGACTTAGTTTCCAGTATATTCATTCATGAAATCGCTCTGCGGGTCAACATGGAGAACAAAACCATTTAATAAAAGTGACAATGAGGTGAGGAAAGGGAGGCCAGAAGGCATGTGAATGTGGAGAGAGGAAGAGCCAGGGTGGAAAAACCGAGAATCCCTCCCTGCGCTCCTTGATGCCAGGGAGGTCTGAGGGACTAGTTTCCACCTGGGATCCCAAGTCCAGAACAAAGTGGCGGGTCCAAGGCTCGGGATGAGAGAATGGGGTCCTCGGCACCCTCGCGTGGGGGTGACAAACGATGGGGGCTATTGCGCTCGCTGGCGGGGGGGGGGGGGTGGCACCACGCCAGGCTCCGTCCCCTGCCGACCCCGTGGGGTCCCGGGTGCGGTGTGTCGTCCGGGGTGGTCCTGCTGCCCCGGGGGTCGCGGGAGGCTGGGTCCAGACACCCCCACGAGCTCGCGGCCCGCGCTTTCTGCTCCAGATGAGAGCGCGGCGCGGTGTCACTTTACCTGCTAGCAGAGGGTCGTCCAGAGAAGCCATGGGGCGGGGCAGCGGGCCATGGGAGCGGGACAGCGCGTCCTCAGGGGCTGGGCTGGAGCGCGGGAGTGCAGGGGCGGCGAGGAAGGGGGCCCTGAGTCCTGACTGGGCCGAAGCACAGCACCTTGGCACTGCGCGCCCCTCCTCTGCCAGCCCCTCCACCTCCTCTCAGACTCTCCGCCACATCCTCCGCAAGCTCACTTCCCGCTTCCGCAATTAGCAAAGCCCCTTCTTCGAGCCGCCCCCGACCCCGACCCCCGCCCCCTCCGCCGTGAGCTGCGGGCCGGGTACAGGCGCCGGCAAAGCCCCGGGGGCCTGCGAGTGTGGCCAGCGCCAGCGCTGGGCAGCCTCCTAGCCTGGCTCCCTGTGCGGGTGTCCGAGTGCTGCCTGGCTGCAAAAAGATCATCAGCCCTAAACCCGGCTGCACTCTCGGGTCACTTCGCTGGCTTCCTGATTGTGCCCAAAGCCGGGAACCAGCTTCCCCAGCACAGGCCTGGGCTGAGATGACTGCCAGCGATCTCTTTGAGCAGTCTCCTAGTCTCCAGGCAGGGTCCGCCATTGCATGATGGCACGCGCGAATCACTTCGACCTGGATGTTTGGGTTTTTTGTTTGTTTTTTGGTTATTGGTTATTACATGACCTCCATGGTAGGTGCTCCACAAAGGGAGTGAAAAGAGGACGCCTGATACATATGCATATGGCCATTCTAGAAAAAGAGCTTGGGGTTCTCGCGGAAGCGTGGCATTGGTCCTTGCACTATGTTTTAATAGAAATGGGATTATGCACCAACTTACTTAAATGAGCATAGTTTGAAATAGTTTACTAAGAATAAATATTTAAAACCGTTATATTTTAACTAAATTTATCATCAATCATAAATCTATTACACTAATGTTACAGGCAATTTAAATGCAATAGCACTCTCTTCAGGGTTTTAAATAATCCGTGTCTGTCTTGGCACATGAGATTGCAAAGATAGGAAATGGTTTGTAAAAGATCATATAATAGCTTTTACTATACGGTATCAGCAATTTATCCTAAAGGAGCTGCCACCAGCTAAAAACTCAGATTTGAAAAATTCAGAAAAGCAGCAAACGTTTACATACCCTCTTGGTGACCAGAGGCATACTTTGTGCCCCTCATCATCTCTTTCGTGGTTCTGAGGCCCTTGGCGCTCAGTAGTTTAGTGTCTTATTCTCTGGAATAGGCCATTGAAGAAATACAAGGCCCAGAGAAGAAGGTCCTGCTGGGTGACTGAGGAAAGTACAACCTTTTAGATGAAGCTTTCTGGGGAATTTGTTAGTGGTTTGGTCTGCTTCTGATAGGAAGGGAAATTTTAGTATTAAAGATTGTATTTATTTATTTGATAGAGATCACAAGTAGGAAGAGAGGCAGGCAGAGAGAGAGGAAGAAACAGGCTCCCTGCTGAGGAGTGTGCCTGATGTGGGGACCCATCCCAGGACCCTGGAATAATGACCTGAGCCGAAGGCAGAGGCTTTAACTCACTCTGCCACCCAGGTGCCCAAGGGAAATTTTTTTTAAAGATTTTACTTATTTATTTGACAGACAGAGATCACAAGTAGGCAGAGAGCAGGCAGAGAGAGAAGTGGAAGCAGGCTCCCTGCTGAGCAGAGAGCCAGACATGGGGCTCAATCCCAGGACCCTAGGATCATGACCTGAGCCGAACGCAAAGGCCCAGTGAGCCAAACTCACTGAGCCACTCGGGTGCCCCAGGAAGGGAAATTTTTTTAAGAGTATTTTCTCTTTGAATCTATTTTGAGGTTTGGTTTGTGGTTCTTTCTGACTTCTCATGAAGATGGAATTTCTTCTGTGGTTGGTTTTCAGGAACCGCATATCAAATCGAGCTATCTTGTTAGCAATAAATAAATAAATAAATAAATAAATAAATAAAAGCTGAAGTTTTGGTATAAAGCTATTATGCTTTTCAAAATCCCGAACTATAATTCATGTATCGTGGTCATTCTTTATCATATCAAACAGGAGAGAGGTGGCAGAAACGCACTTTCAGGTTAATTTTTTTACAAGGAAGATTGACTTATGAACCTACTTTGTTATTCCCTTTCATTCAATTTCCCTGTACCTCCTTTTCTATGAATTGTAATGGTAAACCATCATTATTTTTATTGTTGGCCCGTGAGAATTAGAGATCAATGCCCAAGTGAAAGCAGAAGGCAAGTTTATTAAAGCAACAGCACTCTATCTAAGGGAGAGCAGGTGGTATTCCATGAGGTGGAGCTAGCCCTTACTTTGTTTTGGGATTGGATATTTCTTGGTCTTTTTGAAGTGGGAGGACCTTCAACATGCAGTGGATTGATCTCTAATGGAGGCTGCTTCCAATCATTTGGGGGACTCCTACCACATGTTGGGAAAAGGAGTTGTCATTTTTATTTTATTTTTTTCAGGGTTCCAAAATTCACTGTTTATGCACCACACCCAGTGCTCCATGCAATATGTGCCCTCCATAACTCCCATTAACAGGCTTACCCAACCCTCTGCCCCCTCCCCTCAAAACTCTCAGTTTGTTTCTCAGAGTCTCTCATGGTTTGTCTCCCCCTCCAATTTCCCCCCACTCACTTCTCCTCTTGATCGCCCAGTGTCTTCTGTGTTATTCTTTATGCTCCACAATTAAGTGAAACCATATGAAATTTGACAATCTCTGCTTGAATTATTCCACTCAGGATTATCTCCTCCTGTCCCGTCCATGTTGATACAAAAGTTGGGTATCCTTCCTTTCAGAAGGAAGCATAATACTCCATTGTAAAAATGGATCATATCTTCTTTATCCATTCATCCACTGAAGGTCATCTTGGTTCTTTCAATGTTTAATGACTGTGGCCATTGCTGCTATAAACATTAGGGTACAGATGTCCCTTCTTTTCACTGCATCTGTATCTTAGGGGTAAATACTCAGTAGTGCAATTGCAGGGTCAATTTTAATTTCTTAAGGAGTCTCCACACTGTTTCCCAAAGTAGCTGCACCAACTGGCATTCTCACCAATAGTGTAAGAGGGTTCCCCATTCTCCACATCCTCTCCAACACTTGTTGTTTATTGCCTTCTTAATTTTGGCCATTCTAACTGTGTAAGGTGTTATCCCAATGTGCTTTTGATTTGAATCTCCCTGATGGCTAATGATGATGAACATTTTCTCATGCATCTGTTTGCCATTTGTATGTCTTCTTTGGAGAAGTGTCTGTTCATGTCTTCTGCCCATTTTTTGACATGATTATCTGTTTTTTGTGTGTTGAGTTTGAGGAGTTCTTTATAGATCTTGGATATCAGCCCTTTATCTCTAATGTCATTTGTGAAAATCTTCTCCCATTCCGTGGGTTGTCCCTTCATTTTGTTGACGGTTTCCTTTGCTGTGCAGAAACTTTTGATCTTGATGAAGTCCCAAAAGTCCATTTTTGCTTCTGTTTCCTTTGTCTTTGGGGACATGTCTTGAAAGAATTTGCTGTGGCCAGTGTCCAAGAGGTTACTGCCTATGTTCTCCTCTAGGATTTTGATAGATTCCTGCCTCACGTTGAGGTCGTTTGTCCATTGCGAATTTATCTTTATGTATGGTATAAGAGAATGGTTGAGTGTCATTCTTCCATACATAGCTGTCCAATTTTTCCAGCACCATTGATTGAAGAGGCTGTCTTTTTTCCACTGTGTAATTTTCTCTTCTTTGTCAAAGATTTTTTGACCATAGAGTTGATGGTCCATATCTGGGCACTCTAATCCACTGGTCTACAAGTCTTTTTAACCCACTGAGCCACCCAGGTGCCCCTTTTAAGCTATTATTTAAAAGTAGAGTCATTCTTTTTTTGTTAAGAATTTATTTATTATTTATTTGACAAATAAAGATCACAAGTGGACGGAACACATACAGAGGGTTAGGGTTAGACGTCGTTGGGGTCAGGGTTAGCGTAAGGCTTAGGGTAGGGGTCAGGGTTAGGGTTAGGTTCATGGTTAGGTTTAGGGTCAGGCTCACAGTAGGGTCACGGTTAGCGTTACGCTCAGAGTCAGGGTCAGGGTCAGTGTTAGGGTGACAGGTTTAGGGTCAGGTTCAGGGTCATGCTCAGGTTTAGGGTCAGGTTCAAGTTTTGGTTTTGGGGCAAGGTTCATGTCCCGGTCAGGGTTAGGTTTGGGACAGGTTTAGTGTCAGGGTTATGGTTAGGTCAGCTTTATGTTTAGGTTCTGTTTTATAAGTAGGTTCAGGATCAGGGTTAGATTTAGGGTTACGATTCTGTTCAGAATCACGGATTGGGTCAGAGTTAGGTTTACAGACAGGGTTAGGGTCAGTGTTAAGGTCAAGGCCAGGGTCAGGTTTAAGGTTAAGGTCTGACATAGGCAAAGTTCACACTTAGGGTTATGATCAGGGTCAGGGACAGGGTCAGGTTTATTGTTAAAGTGGGGTTATGGTTAGGGTTAGAGATATGTTGAGGGTTAGGGTTAGACAGGGTTAGGGTCAGTGTCAGGGATAATGTTAGGGGTTAGTTTTAGGGTTAGGTTCAGCGTTAGGTTTCGGTTCAGGGCCCGTGTTAGTGTCAGGGTCAGGGTTACGTTTAGGGTTAGAGTTAGGGTCAGGCTCCCATTCAGTGTCAGGGTTAGTGTTAGGGTCAGGGTCAGGGTCACTGTTAGGGTCAGGGTAAGGTTTATGGTCTTTGGCTTGGTCAGGGTCAGGGTGAAGTCTAGGGCCAGTGACAGCTTTACGGTCAAAATCAGATATTGGTTTAAAGTCCACATTCGGGTGGTTGACAGGGTTATGTCGTGTTCAATGTTAGGAACATGGTTATGTTTATGTTCAGGGCCAGGTTCAGGTATAGGGTCAGGGTCTTGTATAGGCAAAGTTCAAGGTTAGCGTTATGATCATAGTCAGGTATAAGGTCAGGGTTATTGTTAAAGTTTAGGGTTAGTGTTAGGGTTAGCGTTTGGTTGACGTTTTGGGTTATAACTTGCTAGGATTAGGGTCCGTGGTAGGGTTAGGGATTAGTGTTAGGTTTGGGTTCAGCGATAGGATTCGGGGAAGGGCCCGTGTTAGTGTCAGGGTCAGGGTTACATTTAGGGTTAGAGTTAGGGTCAGGCTCACAGTCAGAGTCAGGATTAGTGTTCAGGTGAGGATCGAGGTCACTGTTAGGGTCAGGGTTAGGTTTATGGTCATGGTCTGGGTCAGGGTCAGAGTGAAGTTTAGCGCCAGTGTCAGGTTTAGGGTCAGGTTCAGGTATTGGTTTAAAGTCCACATCGCGTCAGGGACAAGATTATGTAGTGGTCAGTGTTAGTGTCATGGTTAGGATTAGGGTCATGCTCAGGGTCAGGTCAAAGTCAGGGCCAGGTTCAGGTTTAGGGTCAGGCTTTGGTTTAGGGTCAATGTTCGGTTCAGTGTCACAGTTAGGTTTTGGGGGTAGGTTTTGGTATTGGGGTTAGTGTTAGAGTTAGAAATAGGGTTATGGTTAGTGTTAGGGTTAGACAGTGTAAGGTCAGGGTTAGGGTTTGGTTTAGGGTAGGGGTTAGTGTTAGGGTCAGGGTCAGCGTTAGGTTTAGGTTCAGGGTCCGTATTAGGGTCATGGTTAGAGTTAGCTTTAGGTTTAGTGTTAGCGTCAGGCTCATAGTCACGGTCAGGTTTAGGGTTAGGGTCAGGGTTAGGTCAGCGTCAGGGTTAGGATTAGGGTCAGGGTCAGGGTCATGGTTAGGTATGAGTCTGGGTTACAGTAATATCAGTATTAGGTTTAGGTTCAGGGTCCAAATTAGGGTGTGTTTCAGGCTTAGGTATAGGTTTAGGGTTCAGGTCAGGATCACATTCAGTATCAGGTTCAGGGTTAGTGGTTACTGTTGGGGTTAGCCCCGCTCCTGGGTATGGACCCAACCCTTCAAGGTCTCAGGATAAACCCTGGGCAGAAGGGTGTAGACCCTACAGCCAATCTCACTTAACCAGCCTTCAACTGGTGTGTGAACATGACTTGCCCACCAGACCTCTAACCCCTCATCAGCCTGATCCTGCTTGGGGCATTTCCACCCACGATGGCATGGCCAGCTCCTCTTTACACTCAGACTCACAAACACCCAGAGGCACACACATGCACACACACACACACAGTCACAGAGAGAGAGACGGGGAGGAGACCTAGGGCTACACCCATTGATCAGAAGGTGTGGGACTCTCTGACTCTGAGCCCCCTGTTTAGGGTCAGGGTCAGGGTTAGGTTCATGGTTATGGTAAGGTCAACTTTATGTTTAGGTTCTGTTTTATGCGTAGGTTCAGGAACAGGGTTAGCTTTAGGTCTAAGATTCTGTCCAGAATCACAGATTGGGTCCGAGTTAGGTTTACACTCAGGGTTAGGGTCAGTGTTAAGGTCAAGGCCAGGGTCAGGTAAGGTTAAGGTCTGACATAGGCAAAGTTTAGAGTTAGGGTTATGATCAGGGTCCGGGAGAGGGTCATGATTATTGTTAAAATGGGGTTAGGTTTAGGGTTAGAGGTAGGTTACTGGTTTGGGTTAGACCCGGTTAGGGTCAGTGTCAGCGATAATGTTAGGGGTTAGTTTTAGGGTTAAGTTCAGTGTTAGGTTTCAGATCCGGGCCCGTGTTAGTGTCAGGGTCAGGGTTACGTTTAGGGTTAGAGTTAGGGTCGGGATCACATTCAATGTCAGGGTAATTGTTAGGCTAGGGTCAGGGTCACTGTTAGGGTCAGGGTTAGGTTTCTGGTCTTTGCCTGGGTCAGGGTCAGGGTGAAGTCTAGGGCCAGTGTCAGGTTTATGGTCAGTATCAGGTTTGGTTTAAAGTCCACATTCGGCTGAGCGACAGGGTTATGTAGTGGTCAGTGTTAGGGTCATGGTTAGGTTTAGGCTCACGCCAGGGGCAGGTTTAGGGTCAGGGTCTGGTATAGGCAAATTTCAGGGTTATAGTTATGATCATAGTCAGGTATAGTGTCATAGTTATTGTTAAAGTTTGGGGTTAGTGTTAGGGTTAGCGTTAGTTTGACGATTAGGTTTAGAACTTGTTAGGGACATGGTCCTTGGTAGGGTTAGGGGTTAGTGTTAGGGTTAGGTTCAGCGATAGGATTCGGGGGAGGGCCCGTGATAGTCTCAGGGTCAGGGTTACATTAGGGTTAGAGTTAAGATCAGGCTCACAGTCAGGGTCAGGTTTAGTGTTCAGGTGAGGATTGGGTACTGTAAGGGTCAGGGTTATGTTTATCGTCATGGTCTGTGTCAGGGTCAGGGTGAAGTTTAGCGCCAGTGTCAGGTTTAGGGTCAGGTTCAGGTATTGGTTTAAAGTCCACATTCGGGTCAGGGACAAGATTATGTAGTGGTCAGTATTAGTGTCATGGTTAGGATTAAGGTCAGGTTCAGGGTCAGGTGAAAGTCAGGGCCAGGGTCAGGTTTAGGGTTAAGCTTTGGTTTAGGGTCAATGTTCTGCTCAGTGTCACAGTTAGGTTTTGGCGGTAGGGTTTGGGATTGGGTTTAGGGTTAGAGTTAGAAGTAGGGTTATGGTTAGGTTTAGGGTTAGACAGTTTAAGGTCAGGGTTAGGGTTTGGTTTAGGGTAGGGGTTAATGTTAGGGTCAGGGTCAGCGTTAGGTTTAGGTTCAGGGTCCATATTAGGCTCATGGTTAGAGTTACCTTTAGGTTTAGGGTTAGCGTCAGGCTCACAGTCGCGGTCAGGTTTAGGGTTAGGGTCAGGTTTAGGTCAGCATCAGGGTTAGGATTAGGGTCAGGGTCAGGGTCATGGTTAGGTATAAGTCTTGGTTACAGTAATTTCAACATTAGGTTTAGGTTCAGGGTCCACATCAGGGTGAGTGTCAGGCTTAGGTATAGGTTTAGGGTTCAGGTCAGGATCACAGTCAGGGCCAGGGTCAGGTTAAGGGCTTGGGTTAGTATTTGGCGCAGGCTCACAGTCAGTGTCAGGGTCAGGGTTAGTGGTTACTGTTGGGGTTAGCCCGCTCCTGGGTATGGACCCATCCCTTCAAGGTCTCAGGATAAACCCTGGGCATAAGGGTGTAGACCCTACAGCCGATCTCACGTAACCAGCCTTAAACTGGGGTGTGAACATGACTTGCCCACCAGACCTCTAACCCCTCATCTGCCTGTTCCTTCTTTTGGCATCTCCACCCATGATGGCATGGCCATCTCCTCTTTACACTCAGACTCACAAACACCCAGAGGCACACACATGCACACACACGCACACACTCACACACACACACACATAGACGGGGAGGATACCTAGGGCTACACCCGTGGATCATAAGGTGTGGTAGTCTCTGACTGAGCGCCCCATGTTGTCACCTTTTGATTTTATTAGCCAAAGGGCCTGAGGCGTTGGGAAACCTGAAATGACCTGCCAGGGAAGGGACCTGTCTGTCAGGCGAGCTCTCTTCTCCATGCATCCTCTGGGCTTCAGTACAGCAGAAGAACATGACCCTTTCTTTAGGATGTGCCTAGAAATGAGCTTGGCAGTCGGGTTTTCTATGTGAAGGGGTTCCTGGATACTTGGGTTCCAAGTCCGTTGGGCTCTGTCGTCAGGGAAGTGAGGTCACCACTGCCTGGGGGCTCCTTACCGAACTTCCTTCTCCAGCAGAGCTCCCTGAGCCACCCGTCCCCAAGCTGGTCAAGGCTCACACTCCACTCAATGCATTACCATCCAGTGACCCCTATATAGCCGCCCCAAACCCCTGGAGGCCTGGGTGCAGCTGTTGTCCCCGGCAGAGGGAACAGAGCTGGGTTTAGACCAGGTTAGTGTTAGGTTTAGGGTTAAGAAAGACTTAGGGTGATGGTTAGGGTTAGTCGTCTTTGGGGTCAGGGTAAGCGTTAGGCTTAGGGTAGGGGTCAGTGTTAGGGTTAGGTTCCTGGTTAGGTTTATGGTCAGGCTCACAGTAGGGTCACTGTTAGCTTTACGGTCAGAGTCAGTGTCAGGTTCAGTGTTAGGGTAACGGTTTGGTTTAGGGTCAGGCAGTGTTATGGTCAGATTTAGGTTCAGGTTCAAGTTTTGTTTTGGGGACAAGGTTCATCTCAGGGTCAGGGATAGGTTTGGCACAGGTTTAGTGTCAGGGTTAGGGTCAAGGTCAGGGGGTTGGTTCATTGTTATGGTAAGGTCAGCTTTATGTTTAGGTTCTGTTTCATGAGTAGGTTCAGGAACAGGGTTAGCTTTAGGTTAAGATTCTGTCCAGAATCACAGGTTGGGTCAGAGTTAGGTTTACAATCAGGGTTAGGGTCAGTGTTAAGGTCAAGGCCAGGGTCAGGTTTAAGCTTAAGTTCTGATATAGGCATAGTTCAGAGTTAGGATTATGATCAGGGTCCGGGAGAGAGTCAGGATCATTGTTAAAGTGGGGTTAGGGTTAGGGTTAGAGGTAGGTTGCAGGTTAGGGTTAGAACCGGTTAGGGTCAGTATCAGCGATAATGTTAGGGGTTAGTTTTGGGGTTAGGTTCAGCGTTAGGTTTCGGGTCAGGGCCCGTGTTAGTGTCAGGGTCAGGGTTACGTTTAGGGTTAGAGTTAGGGTCAGGCTCCCATTCATTGTCAGGGTTATTTTTAGGTTCAGGGTCAGGGTCACTGTTAGGGTCAGGGTTAGGTTTCTGGTCTTTGCCTGGGTCAGGGTCAGGGTGAATTCTAGGGCCAGTGTCAGGTTTACAGTCAGGATCAGGTATTGGTTTAAAGTCCACATTAGGGTGGGACAGGGTTATGTAGTGGTCAGTGTTAGGGTCATGGTTAGGATTAGGCTCACGCCAGGGTCAGGTTTAGGGTCAGGGTCTGGTATAGGCAAATTTCAGGGTTAGGGTTATGATCATAGTCAGTTATAGGGTCATGGTTATTGTTAAAGTTTAGGGTTAATGTTAGGGTTAACATTAGTTTGACAATAATGTTTAGAACTTGTTAGGGACAGGGTCCGTGGTAGGGTTAGGGGTTAGTGTTAGGGTTAGGTTCAGCGATAGGATTTGGGGTAGGGCCCGAGTTAGTGTCAGTGTCAGTGGTACATTTAGGGTTAGAGTTAAGATCAGGCTCACAGTCAGGGTCGGGTTTAGTGTTCAGGTGAGGGTCGGGGTCACTGTAAGGGTCAGGGTTAGGTTTATGGCCATGGTCTGTGTCAGGGTCAGGGTGAAGTTTAGCGCCAGTGTCAGGTTTAGGGTCAGGTTCAAGTATTGATTTAAAGTCCACATTCGTGTCAGGGACAAGATTATGTAGTGGTCAGTGTTAGTGTCATGGTTAGGATTAGGGTCACGGTCAGGGTCAGGTGAAAGTCAGAGCCAGGGTCCAGTTTAGGGTCAGGCTTTGGTTTAGGGTCAATGTTCTGTTCAGTGTCACAGTTAGGTTTTGGCGGTAGGGTTTGGGATTGGGTTTAGGGTTAGAGTTAGAAGTAGGGTTATGGTTAGGTTTAGGGTTAGACAGTGTAAGGTCAGGTTTAGGGTTTGGTTTAGGGTAGGGGTTAATGTTAGGGTCAGGGTCAGCGTTAGGTTTAGGTTCAGGGTCCGTATTAGGGTCATGGTTAGAGTTACCTTTAGGTTTAGGGTTAGCATCAGGCTCACAGTCGCGGTCAGGTTTAGGGTTAGGGTCAGGTTTAGGTCAGCGTCAGGGTTAGGATTAGGTTCAGGGTCAGGGTCATGGTTAGGTATGAGTCTTGGTTACAGTAATATCATCATTAGGTTTAGGTTCAGGGTCCACATCAGGGTGAGTGTCAGGCTTAGTTATACTTTTAGGGTTCAGGTCAGGATCACAGTCACAGTCAGGGTCAGGGTCAGGGTCAAGGCTTGGGTTACGGTTTGGCGCAGGCTCACAGTCAGTGTCAGGGTCAGGGTTAGTGGTTACTCTTGGGATTAGCCCCGCTGCTGGGTATGGACCCATCCCTACAAGGTCTCAGGAGAATCCCTGGGCAGAAGAGAGTGTAGACCCTACAGCCGATCTCACGTAACCAGCCTTAAACTGGGGTGTGAACATGACTTGCCCACCAGACCTCTAACCCCTCATCAACCTGATCTTGCTTGGGGCATCTCCACCCACAATGGTATGGCCAGCTCCTCTTTACACTCAGACTCACAAACACCCAGAGGCACACACACGCACACACACGCACACACACACACACACACACACACACACACACATAGACTGGGAGGAGACCTAGGGCTATACCCATGGAACAGAAGGTGTGGGAGTTTCTGACTGTGAGCCCCGTGTTGTCAACTTTTGATTTTATTAGCCAAAGGGCCTGTATCGTTGGGAAACCTGATATGACCTGCCAGGGAAGGGACCTGTCTGTCAGGCGAGCTCTCTTCTCCATGCATCCTCTGGGCTTCAGTACAGCAGAAGAACATGACCCTTTCTTTAGGATGTGCCTAGAAATGAGCTTGGCAGTCGGGTTTTCTATGTGAAGGGGTTCCTGGATACTTGGGTTCCAAGTCCGTTGGGCTCTGTCGTCAGGGAAGTGAGGTCACCACTGCCTGGGGGCTCCTTACCGAACTTCCTTCTCCAGCAGAGCTCCCTGAGCCACCCGTCCCCAAGCTGGTCAAGGCTCACACTCCACTCAATGCATTACCATCCAGTGACCCCTATATAGCCGCCCCAAACCCCTGGAGGCCTGGGTGCAGCTGTTGTCCCCGGCAGAGGGAACAGAGCTGGGTTTAGACCAGGTTAGTGTTAGGTTTAGGGTTAAGAAAGACTTAGGGTGATGGTTAGGGTTAGTCGTCTTTGGGGTCAGGGTAAGCGTTAGGCTTAGGGTAGGGGTCAGTGTTAGGGTTAGGTTCCTGGTTAGGTTTATGGTCAGGCTCACAGTAGGGTCACTGTTAGCTTTACGGTCAGAGTCAGTGTCAGGTTCAGTGTTAGGGTAACGGTTTGGTTTAGGGTCAGGCAGTGTTATGGTCAGATTTAGGTTCAGGTTCAAGTTTTGTTTTGGGGACAAGGTTCATCTCAGGGTCAGGGATAGGTTTGGCACAGGTTTAGTGTCAGGGTTAGGGTCAAGGTCAGGGTTAGGTTCATTGTTATGGTAAGGTCAGCTTTATGTTTAGGTTCTGTTTCATGAGTAGGTTCAGGAACAGGGTTAGCTTTAGGTTAAGATTCTGTCCAGAATCACAGGTTGGGTCAGAGTTAGGTTTACAATCAGGGTTAGGGTCAGTGTTAAGGTCAAGGCCAGGGTCAGGTTTAAGCTTAAGTTCTGATATAGGCATAGTTCAGAGTTAGGATTATGATCAGGGTCCGGGAGAGAGTCAGGATCATTGTTAAAGTGGGGTTAGGGTTAGGGTTAGAGGTAGGTTGCAGGTTAGGGTTAGAACCGGTTAGGGTCAGTATCAGCGATAATGTTAGGGGTTAGTTTTGGGGTTAGGTTCAGCGTTAGGTTTCGGGTCAGGGCCCGTGTTAGTGTCAGGGTCAGGGTTACGTTTAGGGTTAGAGTTAGGGTCAGGCTCCCATTCATTGTCAGGGTTATTTTTAGGTTCAGGGTCAGGGTCACTGTTAGGGTCAGGGTTAGGTTTCTGGTCTTTGCCTGGGTCAGGGTCAGGGTGAATTCTAGGGCCAGTGTCAGGTTTACAGTCAGGATCAGGTATTGGTTTTTAAAGTCCACATTAGGGTGGGACAGGGTTATGTAGTGGTCAGTGTTAGGGTCATGGTTAGGATTAGGCTCACGCCAGGGTCAGGTTTAGGGTCAGGGTCTGGTATAGGCAAATTTCAGGGTTAGGGTTATGATCATAGTCAGTTATAGGGTCATGGTTATTGTTAAAGTTTAGGGTTAATGTTAGGGTTAACATTAGTTTGACAATAATGTTTAGAACTTGTTAGGGGACAGGGTCCGTGGTAGGGTTAGGGGTTAGTGTTAGGGTTAGGTTCAGCGATAGGATTTGGGGTAGGGCCCGAGTTAGTGTCAGTGTCAGTGGTACATTTAGGGTTAGAGTTAAGATCAGGCTCACAGTCAGGGTCGGGTTTAGTGTTCAGGTGAGGGTCGGGGTCACTGTAAGGGTCAGGGTTAGGTTTATGGCCATGGTCTGTGTGTCAGGGTCAGGGTGAAGTTTAGCGCCAGTGTCAGGTTTAGGGTCAGGTTCAAGTATTGATTTAAAGTCCACATTCGTGTCAGGGACAAGATTATGTAGTGGTCAGTGTTAGTGTCATGGTTAGGATTAGGGTCACGGTCAGGGTCAGGTGAAAGTCAGAGCCAGGGTCCAGTTTAGGGTCAGGCTTTGGTTTAGGGTCAATGTTCTGTTCAGTGTCACAGTTAGGTTTTGGCGGTAGGGTTTGGGATTGGGTTTAGGGTTAGAGTTAGAAGTAGGGTTATGGTTAGGTTTAGGGTTAGACAGTGTAAGGTCAGGTTTAGGGTTTGGTTTAGGGTAGGGGTTAATGTTAGGGTCAGGGTCAGCGTTAGGTTTAGGTTCAGGGTCCGTATTAGGGTCATGGTTAGAGTTACCTTTAGGTTTAGGGTTAGCATCAGGCTCACAGTCGCGGTCAGGTTTAGGGTTAGGGTCAGGTTTAGGTCAGCGTCAGGGTTAGGATTAGGTTCAGGGTCAGGGTCATGGTTAGGTATGAGTCTTGGTTACAGTAATATCATCATTAGGTTTAGGTTCAGGGTCCACATCAGGGTGAGTGTCAGGCTTAGTTATACTTTTAGGGTTCAGGTCAGGATCACAGTCACAGTCAGGGTCAGGGTCAGGGTCAAGGCTTGGGTTACGGTTTGGCGCAGGCTCACAGTCAGTGTCAGGGTCAGGGTTAGTGGTTACTCTTGGGATTAGCCCCGCTGCTGGGTATGGACCCATCCCTACAAGGTCTCAGGAGAATCCCTGGGCAGAAGAGTGTAGACCCTACAGCCGATCTCACGTAACCAGCCTTAAACTGGGGTGTGAACATGACTTGCCCACCAGACCTCTAACCCCTCATCAACCTGATCTTGCTTGGGGCATCTCCACCCACAATGGTATGGCCAGCTCCTCTTTACACTCAGACTCACAAACACCCAGAGGCACACACACGCACACACACGCACACACACACACACACACACACACACACACACACATAGACTGGGAGGAGACCTAGGGCTATACCCATGGAACAGAAGGTGTGGGAGTTTCTGACTGTGAGCCCCGTGTTGTCAACTTTTGATTTTATTAGCCAAAGGGCCTGTATCGTTGGGAAACCTGATATGACCTGCCAGGGAAGGGACCTGTCTGTCAGGCGAGCTCTCTTCTCCATGCATCCTCTGGGCTTCAGTACAGCAGAAGAACATGGCGCTTTCTTTAGGATGTGCCTAGAAATGAGCTTGGCAGTCGGGTTTTCTCTGTAAAGGGGTGCTTGGATACGTGGGTTCCAATTCCATTGGGCTCTGTTGTCAGGGAAGTGAGGTCACCACTGCCTGGGGGCTCCTTACTGAACTTCCTTCTCCAGCAGAACTCCCTGAGCCACCAGTCCCCAAGCTGGTCAAGGCTCACACTCCACTCAATGCATTGCCCATACATTGACCCCCATATAGCATCCTCCAAACCCCTGGGAGGCCTGGGTGCAGCAGTTGTCCCGGCCAGGGGAACAGAGCTGGGTTTAGACCAGGTTAGTGTTAGGGTTAGGGTTACGAAATTCTTAGGGTGTTGGTTAGGGTTAGTCGTCTTTGGGGTCAGTGTTAGCGTTAGGCTTAGGGTAGGGGTCAGTTTAGGGTTAGGTTCCTGGTTAGGTTTATGGTCAGGCTCACAGTAGGGTCACTGTTAGCGTTACGGTCAGAGTCAGTGTCAGGGTCAGTGTTAGGATAAGGGTTAGGTTTAGGTTCAGGCAGGGTCATGGTCAGATTTAGGTTCAGGTTCAAGTTCAAGGTCATGGTTAGAGTTACCTTTAGGTTTAGGGTTAGCGTCAGGCTCACAGTCACGGTCAGGGTTAGGGTTAGGGTCAGGGTAGGTCAGCGTCAGGGTTAGGATTAGGGTCAGTTTCAGGGTCATGGTTAGGTATAACTCATGGTAACAGTAATATCAATCTTAGGTTTAGGTTCAGGGTCCACATCAGGGTCAGTGTCAGGCTTAGGTTTAGGTTTAGGGTTCAGGTCAGCATCACAGCCAGGGTCAGGGTCAGGTCTTGGTTTCAGGTTTGGAGCAGGCTCACAGTCAGTGTCAGGGTCAGGGTTAGTGGTTACTCTTAGGGTGAGCCCAGCTCCTGGGTCATGTACCCATCCCTTCAGGGTCACACGAAAAACTCTGGGCAGAAGGGTGTAGACCCTCCATGTGACCCACCTAAACAGCCTTAAACTGGGGTGTGAACATGACTTGCCCACCAGACATCTATCCCCTCATCAGCCTGATCCTGCTTGGGGCATCTCCACCCACGATGGCATGGCCAGGTCCTCTTTACACTCAGTGAGGTCACCACTGCCTGGGGTCTCCTTACCAAACTTCCTGCTGCACCAGATCTCCCTAAGCCGCCGGTCCCTAAGCTGCTCACGGCTCACACTCCACTCAATGCTGTGCCAATTCAATGACCCCCATACAGCCTCCCCCCAGCCCCTGGGAGGCCTGGGTGCAACTGTTGTCCCCGCTGAGGGAACACAGATGGGTTTAGACCAGATTAGTGTTAGGGTTAGGGTTAAGAAAGACTTAGGATCGGGGTTAGGGTTAGACGTCATTGGGGTCAGGGTTAGCGTAAGGCTTAGGGTAGGGGTCAGGGTTAGGGTTAGGTTCATGTTAGGTTTAGGGTCAGGCTCACAGTAGAGTCACGGTTAGGGTTATGGTCAGAGTCAGGGTCAGGTTCAGTGTTAATGACGGTTAGGTTTAGGGTCAGGTTCAGGGTCATGGTCAGATTTAGGGTCAGGTTCAAGTTTTGTTTTAGGGGCAAGGTTCATATCAGGGTCAGGGTTAGGTTTGGGACAGGTTTAGTGTCAGGGTTAGGGTCAGGGTCAGGGTTAAGTTCATGGTTATGTTAAGGTCAGCTTTATGTTTACGTTCTGTATTATGTGTAGGTTCAGGATCATGGTTAGCTTTAGTGTTAAGATTCTGTCAGGATCACGGATTGGTTAGGGTCAGTGTTAAGGTCAAGGCCAGGGTCAGGTTTAAGGTTAAGGTCTGACATAGGCAACGTTCAGAGTTCGGGTTATGATCAGGTTCAGGGAGACGGTCAGGATAATTTTAAAAGTGGGGTTAGGGTTAGGGTTAGAGGTAGTTTGAGGGTTAGGGTTAGACAAGGTTAGGGTCATGTCAAGGATAATGTTAGGGGTTAGTTTTAGGGATAGGTTCAGTGTTAGGTTTCGGGTCAGGGCCCGTTTTAGTGTCAGGGTCAGGGTTACGTTTAGGGTTAGAGTTAGGGTCAGGCTCACAGTCAGGGTCTGGTTTAGTGTTCAGGTCAGGGTCGAGGTCACTGTTAGGATCAAGGTTAGATTTATGGTCATGGTCTGGGTCAGGGTCATGGTGAAGTCTAGGGTCAGTGTCAGGTTTACGTTCAGGATCAGGTATTGGTTTAAAGTCCACATTCGGTTGAGCGTCATGGTTATGTCGTGGTCAGTGTTAGGGTCATGGTTAGGGTTAGGCTCAGGGCTAGGGTCAGGGTCCGGTATAGGCAAATTTCAGGGTTCGGGTTATGATTATAGTCAGGTTAGGGTCAGGGTTATTGTTAAAATTTTGGGTTAGTTCTATGTTTAGCGTTAGGTTGACGGTTAGGGTTAGAACTTGTTAGGGTCAGGGTCCGTGGTAGGGTTAGGGGTTAGTGTTAGGGTTAGGTTCAGAGATAGGATTCTGGGGAGGGCCCTTGTTAGTGTCAGGGTCAGGGTCCTGGTTAGGTTTGAGTCATGGTTACGGTAATGTCAGAGTTAGGTTTAGGTTCAGGGTCCACATCAGGGTCAGTGTCAGGCTTAAGTTTAGGTTTAGGGTTCAGGTCAGGGTCAGAGTCAGGGTCAGGGCTGGGTTAGGGTTTGGGGCAGGCACACATCAGTGTCAGGGTCAGCGTTAGTGGTTACTGTTAGGGTTAGCCCCGCTCCTGGGTCATGGACCCATCCGTTCAGAGTCTCAGGATAAACCCTGGGCAGAAGGGTGTAGACCCTACACGCGATCCCTCTTAACCAGCATTAAACTGGGGTTTGAACATGACTTGCCCATCAGACATCTACCCCCTCGTCAGCCTGATCCTGCTTGGGGCATCTCCACCCAGGATGGCATGGCCAGGTCCTCTTTACACACAGACACACAGACACCCAGAGGCACACGCACACACACACACACACACACACACACACAGACAGGGAGGAGACCTAGGGCTACACAAGTGGATAAGAGGTGTGGAACTCTCTGACTCTGAGCCCCCTGGTGTCACCTTTTGATTCTATTAGCCAAAGGGCCTGAGGCATTGGGGAAACCTGATATGACCTGCCAAGTAGGGGACGTGTCTGGCTGAGAGCTCTCTTTTCCCTACATCCTCTCGGCTTTAGTACAACAGAGAACATGTCGCTTCCTTTAGGATGTGCCTAGAAATAAGCTGGGCATGGCGGTTTTCTCTGTAATGGGGTGCCTGGATACGTGGGTTCCAATACCGTTGGGCTCTGTCATCAGGGAAGTGAGGTCACCACTGCCTGGGGGCTCCTTACCGAACTTCCTGCTCCACCAGAGCTCCCTGAGCCGCCGGTCCCCAAGCTGCTCAAGGCTCACACTCCCCTCAATGCAGTGCCCATCCAGTGACCCCCAGACAGCCTCCCCCCAGCCCCTGGGAGTCCTGCGTGCTGCTGTTGTCCCCGCTGGAGGGAACAGAGCTGGGTTTAGACCAGATTAGTGTTAGGGTTAGGGTTAAGAATGACTTAGGGTCAGGGTTAGGGTTAGACGTCTTTGGGGTCAGGGTTAGCGTAAGGTTTAGGGTAGGGGTCAGGGTTAGGGTTAGGTTCATGGTTAGGTTTAGGGTCAGGATCACAGTAGGTTCAGGGTTAGCATTACGGTCAGAGTCAGGCTCAGGGTCAGTTTAGGCTCAATGTTAGGTTTAGGGTCAGGTTCAGGGTCATGGTCAGTTTTAGGGTCAGTTTCAATTTAAGGTTTGGGGGCAAGGTCATGTCAGGGCATGGTTAGGTTGGGACAGGTTTAGTGTCAGGGTTAGGGTCAGGGTCAGGGTTAGGTCCATGGTTATGGTAAGGTCCGTTTTATGTTTAGGTTCTGTTTCATGAGTAGGTTCAGGATCAGGGTTAGCTTTAGGGTTACTAATCTGTTCAGGATCACGGATTGGGTCAGAGTTAGGTTTACAGTCAGGGTTAGGGTCACTGTTAAGGTCAAGGCCAGAGTCAGTTTTAAGGTTACGTTCTTACGTAGGCAATGTTCAGATTTAGGGTTATGATCAGGTTCAGGGAGAAGGTCAGGGAAATTGTTAAAGTGGGGTTAGGGTTAGGGTTATAGGTAGGTTGAGGGTTAGTATTAGACCGGGTTAGGGTCAGTGTCAGGGTTAGGATTAGGGTCAGGGTCTGGGTCATGGTTCAGTATTAGTCATATTTACGGTAATGTCAGAGTTAGGTTTAGGTTCAGGGTCTACATCAGGGTCCTTGCCAGGCTTAGGTTTTGTTTTGTGTTCAGGTAAGGATCACAGTCATGGTCAGGGTCATAGTCAGGGTCAGGGCTTGGGTTAGGGTTTGGGGCAGGCTTACAGTCAGTGTCAGGGTCAGGGTTAGCGGTTACTGTTAGGGTTAGCCCCGCTCCTGAGTCATGGACTCATCCATTCAGGGTCTCAGGATAAACCCTGGGCAGAAGGGTGTAGCCCCTACAGCTGATCCCACTTAACCAGCCTTAAACTGGGCTGTGAACATGACTTACCCACCAGACATTTAACCCCATATCAGCCTCATCCTGCTTGGGGCATCTCCACCCACGATGGCATGGCCAGGTCCTCTTTACACACAGACACACAGACTCCCAGAGGCACACACACACACACACACACACACACACACACACACGCAGAGACAAGTAGGACACCTAGGGCTACACCCATAGATCAGAAGATGTGGGACTCTCTGACTCTGAGCCCACTGGTGTCACCTTTTGATCTTATTAGCCAAAGGGCCTGAGGCGTTGGGGAAACCTGATATGACCTGCCAGGGAGGGGACGTGTCTGGCGGGTGAGCTCACTTCTCCCTGCATCCTCTGGGCTTCAGTACAGTAGAAGAACGTGGTGCTTCCTTTAGGATGTGCCTCGTTCGAGCTGGGGAGGGCGTTTCTCTGTAATGGGATGCCTGGATACGTGGTTTCCAATTGCGTTGGGCTCTGTCGTCAGGGATGTGAGGCCACCCCTGCCTGGGGGCTCCTTACCTAACCTCCTGCTTCACCAGAGCTCCCTGAGCCGCCGGTCCCCACGCTGCTCAAGGCTCACACTCCACTCAATTCAGTGCCCATCCATTGACCCACATACAGCCTCCTCCCAGACCCTGGGAAGCCTGGGTGCAGCTGTTTTCCCCGCTGAAGGGAACAGAGCTGGGTTTAGACCAGTTTAGTGTTAGGGTTAGGGCTAAGAAAGACGTAGGGTTAGGGTTAGGGTTAGACGTCTTTGGGGTCAGGTTTAGCGTAAGGCTTAGGGTAGGGATCAGGGTTAGGGTTAGGTTCATGTTTAGGTTTAGGGTCAGGATCACAGTAGGTTCAGGGTTAGCGTTACGGTCAGAGTCAGGGTCAGGGTCAGTGTAGGCTGACAGTTAGGTTTATGTCCAGGCAGAGTCATGGTCAGATTTACGGTCAGGTTCAAGTTTTGGTTGGGGGGCAAGGTTCATGTCAGGGTCAGGGTTAGGTTTGGGACAGGTTTAGTGTCAGGGTTAGGGTCAGGGTCAGGGTTAGGTTCATGGTTATGGTAAGGTCAGCTTTATGTTTCAGTTTTGTTTCATGAGTTGGTTCAGGATCAGGGTTAGCTTTAGGGTTACTAATCTGTTCAGGATCACGGATTGGGTCAGAGTTAGGTTTACAGTCAGGGTTAGGGTCAGTGTTAAGGTTAAGGCCAGGGTCTGGTTTTAGGTTCAGTTCTGACATAGGCAAAGTTCACAGTTAGGGTTATGATCAGGGTCCGGGAGAGGGTCAGGATTATTGTTAAAGTGGGGTTAGGGTTAGGGTTAGAGATAGGTTGAGGGCTAGGGTTAGACCGGGGTAGGGTCAGTGTCAGGGATAATGTTAGGGGTTAGTTTTAGGGTTAGGTTCAGCGTTAGGTTTCGGGTCAGGGCCCGTGTTAGTGTCAGGTTCAGGGTTACGTTTATGGTTAGAGATGTGTTGAGGCTCACATTCAGTGTCAGGGTTAGTGTTAGGTTCAGGGTCAGGGTCACTGTTAGGGTCAGGCTTAGGTTTCTGGTCTTTGCCCGTGTCGGGGTCAGGGTGAAGTCTAGGGCCAGTGTCAGGTTTATGGTCAGGTTCAGGTATTGGTTTAAAGTCCAGATTCGGGTCAGGGACAGGATTATTTAGTGGTCATTGTTAGGGTCATGGTTAGGTTTATGTTCCGGGCTAGGGTCAGATGTAGGGTCAGGGTCTGCTATAGGCAAAGTCCATTTAAGGGTAATGATCGTAATCAGGCATAGGGTCCTGTTTATTGTTAAAGTTTAGGGTTAGGTTTAGTGTTAGAGTTAGGTTGAGGGTTAGGGTTAGACCTCATTAGGGTCCAGGTCCGTAGTAGGGTTAGGGTTTAGTGTTAGGGTTAGGATCAGCGATAGGATTCGGGGTAGGGCCCACGTTAGTGTCAGGGTCAGGGTTACGTTTAGGGGTAGAGTTAGGGTCAGGCTCACATTCAGTGTTAGGGTTAGTGTTAGGGTCATGGTTAGGGTCACTGTTAGGGTCAGAGTTAGGTTTATGGTTATGGCCTGGGTCAGGGTCAGGGTGAAGTTTAGGGCCAGTGTCTGGTTTAGGTTATTGATTCAAAGTTTAGGATATTGGTTCAAAGTCCACATTTGGGTCAGGGACAAGTTTATGTAGTGGTCAGTGTTAGTGTCATGGTTAGGTTTAGGGTCAGGGCCAGGGTCACGTTTAGGGTCAGGGTCTGGTAGAGGCAAAGTTCAGGGTTAGGGTTATGATCATAGTCAGGTATAGGGTAAGGGTTATTGTTAAAGTTTAGGGTTAGTGTTAGGGTTAGAGTTAGTTTGAGGGTTAGGGTTAGACTTGATTAGGGTCAGGGTCTGAGATAGGGTTAGGGGTTAGTGTTAGGGTTAGCTTCAGCGATAGGATTCGGGGTACGGCCCGTGTTAGTTTCAGGGTCAGGGTTACGTTTAGAGTTACAGTAAGGGTCAGGCTCACAGTCAGGTTCTGGTTTATTGTTCAGGTCTGGGTCGGGGTTACTGTTAGGGTCAGGGTTAGGTTTATGGTCATGGTCTGGGTCAGGGTCACGGTGAAGTTTCGGGCCAGTGTCAGGTTTAGCGTCAGTTTCAGGTATTGGTTAAAGTCCACATTCGGGTCACTGACAGGGTTATGTAGTGGTCAGTGTTAAGATCATGGTTAGAATTCTGGTCAGGGTCAGGGTCACGTGAATGTCAGGGCCATGGTCAGGTTTAGGTTCAGGCTTTGCTTTATGCCCGGTTCAGGTTCACAGTTAGGTTTAGGGGAAAAGTTTGGGATGGGATTAGGGTTAGAGTTAGAAGTAGTGTTATCGTGAGGGTTAGGGTTAGACAGCGTAAGTTCAGGGTGAGGGTTTGGTTTAGGGTAGGTGTTAGTGTTAGGTTCAGGGTCAGCATTCGGTTTAGGTTCAGGGTCTGTATTTGGGTAAGGGTTAGGGTTTGGGGCAGGCTCACAGTCAGTGTCAGGGTCACGGTTAGTGGTTACTGTTAGGGTTAGCCCCACTCCTGGGTCATGGAACCATCCCTTCACGGTCTCAGGATAAACCCTGGGCAGAAGAGTGTAGACCCTACACCCGATCCCACTTAACCAGCCTTAAACTGGGGTGTGAACATGACTTACCCACCAGACATCTAACCCCTCATCAGCCTGATCCTGCTTGGGGCATCTCCATCCACGATGTCATGGCCAGGTCCTCTTTACACACAGACACATAAGCCCAGTGGCACACACACACACACACACACAAACACACAAGACAGGGAGGAGACCTAGGGCTACACCGGTCGAATAGAAGGTGTGGGACTCTCTGACTCTGAGCCCCCTCATGTCTCCTTTTGATTTTATTAGCCAAAGGCCTGAGGCATTGGGGAAACCTGATATGACCTGCCAGGGAGGGGACTTGTCTGGCCGGCGAGCTCTCTTCTCCCTGAATCCTCTTGGCTTCAGTACAGCAGAAGAACATGTCGCTTCCTTTAGGATGTGCCTAGAAATGAGCTGGGCAGGGGTGTTTTCTCTGTAATGGGATGCCTGGATACGTGGGTTCCAATTCTGTTGGGCTTTGTCATCAGGGAAGTGAGGTCATCACTGCCTGGGGGCTCCTTACCGAACTTCCTTCTCCAGCAGAACTCCCTGAGCCACCGGTCCCCAAGCTGCTCAAGGCTCACACTCCACTCAACGCAGTGCCCATCCAGTGACCCCCATATAGCCTCCTCCCAGCCCCTGGGAGGCCTGGGTGCAGGGGTTGTCCCTGCTGGAGGGAACAGAACTGGGTTTAGACTAGGTTATTGTTAGGGTTAGGGTTAAGAAAGACTTAGGGTCAGGCTTAGGGTTAGACGTCGTTGATGTCAGGGTTAGCATAAGGCTTAGGGTAGGGGTCAGGGTTAGGTTTAGGTTCATGGTTAGGTTTAGGGTCAGGCTCACAGTAGGGTCACGGTCAGCATTACACTCAAGGTCAGGGACAGGTTCAGTATTAGGATGACGGTTAGGTTTAGGGTCAGGTTCAAGTTTTGGTGTGGGGGCAAGGTTCATGTCAGGGTCAGGGTTAGGTTTGGGAGCAGGTTTAGTGTCTGGGTTAGGGTCAGGGTCAGGGTTAGGTTCATGGTTATTTTAAGGTCAGCTTTATGTTTAGGTTCTGTTTTATGAGTAGATTCAGGATCAGGGTTAGCTTTAGGGTTACGATTCTGTTCAGGATCACGGATTGGGTCAAAGTTAGGTTTACAGTCAGGTTAGGGTCAGTGTTAAGGTCAAGGCCATGGACGCCTGGGTGGCTCAGTGGGTTAAGCAGCTGCCTTCGGCTCAGGTCATGATCTCAGGGTCCTGGGATCGAGTCCCGCATCGGGCTGTCTGCTCAGCAGGGAGCCTGTATCTTCCCCTCTCTCTCTGCCTGCCTCTCTGCCTTCTTGTGATCTCTCTCTGTCAAATAAATAAATAAAATCTTTAAAAAAAAAAAAGGTCAAGGCCAGGGTCAGGTTTAAGGTTAAGGTCTGACGTAGGCAAAGTTCAGAGTTAGGGTTATGATCAGGGTCAGGGAGAGGGTCAGGATTATTGTTAAAGTGGGGTTAGGGTTAGGGTTATAGGTAGGTTGAGGGTTAGGGTTATACCGGGTTAGGGTCAGTGTCAGGGATAATGTTAGGGGTTAGTTTTAGGGTTAGGTTCAGCGTTAGGTTTCAGGGTACGGCCCTTGTTAGTGTCAGGGTCAGGGTTAAGTTTAGGGTTACAGTAAGGGTCAGGCTCACAGTCAGGGTGTCGTTTAGTGTTCTGGTCTGTGTCGGGGTCACTGTTAGGGTCAGTGTTAGGTTGATTGTCATGGTCTGGGTCAGGTTCAGGGTGAAGTTTAGGCCCAGTGTCAGGTTTAGCTTCAGGATCATGTATTGGTTTAAATTCCACATTCGGGTCAGGGACAGGGTTATGTAGTGGTCAGTGTTATTGTCATGGTTAGGATTAGTGTCAGGGTCAGTTTCAGGTGAAGGTCAGGGCCAGGGTCAGGTTTAGGTTCAGGCTTTGCTTTATGTTCGGTTCATGGTCACATTTAGGTTTAGGGGAAAATTTTGGGATGGGGTTACGGTTAGAGTTAGAATTAGTGGTATGGTGAGGGTTAGGGTTAGACAGCGTAAGGTCAGCGTTCGGGTTTGGTTTAGGGTAGGGATTAGTGTTATTGTCAGGGTCAATGTTCGTTTTGGTTTGAGGGTCCGTATTAGGGTCAGGGTTAGGGTTACCTTTAGGGTTAGGTTTAGGGTCAGGCACACGGTCACGGACAGGGTTAGGGTTAGGGTCAGGGTTAGGTCAGCGTCAGGATTCGGATTAGGTTCAGGTAGGGTCACGTTAGGGATGAGTCATAGTTAGGTTATCTCAGACTTAGGTTTAGGTTCAGGGTCCGGATCAGGGTCAGCGTCAGGCTGAGGTTTAGGTTTAGGGTTCAGGTCGGGATCACGGTCAGGGTTAGGGTCAGGGTCAGGGTCAGGGTTCGGGTTAGGGTTTGGGGCAGTCTCACAGTGTAAGGGTCAAGGTCAGGGTCAGTGGATACTGTTAGGGTTCGCCCCGCTCCTGGTTCATTGTCCCCTCCCTTTAGGTTCTCAGGATAAACCCTGGGCAGAAGGCTGTAGACCCCACACCTGATCCCACTTATCCAGCATTACACTGGGATGTAAACATGACCTGCCCACCAGGCATCTAACCCCTCATCAGCCTGCTCCTGCTCGGGACATCTCCACCCATGATGGCATGGCCAGGTCCTCTTTACACACACACACACACACACACACACACACACACACACACTCACACACACATGGGGAGGAGACTTAGAGCTATACCGCTCGATCAAAAGGTGTGGAACTCTCTGACTCTGAGCCCACTGGTGTCACCTTTTGATTTTATTTGCCAAAGGGCCTGAGGCGTTGGGGAAGCCTGATATGACCTGCCAGTGAGGGGACGTGTATGGCAGGTGAGCTCTCTTCTCCCTGTATCCTCAGAGCTTCAGTACAGCAGAAGAACATGTCGCTTCCTTTAGGATGTGCCTAGAAATGAGCTGGGCATGGCGGTTTTCTCTGTAATGGGGTGCCTGGATACGTGGATTCTAATTCCGTTGGGCTCTGTCGTCAGGGAAGTGAGGTCACCATTGAATGGGGGCTCCTTACCAAACTTTCTGCTCCCACCAGAGCACCCTGAGCACGCCCATCCCCAAGCTGCTCAAGGCTCACCAACCACCCCATGCCCTGCTCGTCCAGTGACCCCCACACAGCCAATCCCAGCCCCTGGGAGTCCTGGATGCAACTGTTGTCCCCACTTCTGGGAACAGAGATGGGTTCAGACCGAGTTAGGGTTAGGGTTAGGGTTAGGGTTAGGGTTAGTGTTAGCGAGAGACTTAGGGTCAGGGTTAGGGTGAGACATCGTTGGGGTCAGGGTTAGCGTTAGGGTTAGGGTAGGGGTCAGGGTTAGGGTTAGGATCATGGTTAGGTTTAGGGTCAGGCTCACAGTACGGTCTGGGTTACTGTTACGGTCAGAGTCAGGGTCAGGGTCAGTTTTAGGTTGACGGTTAAGTTAAGGGTCAGGTTAAGGATCATGGTCAAGTTTTTGTTTGGGGGCTAGGTTCATGTCAGGGTCAGGGTCTGTTTTATGGGTAGGTTCAGGATCAGTGTTAGCTTTAGGGTTACGATTCTATTCAGGCTCACGGATTGGGTCAGAGTTAGGTTTTCAGTCAAGGTTAGGGTCAGTGTTAAGGTCAAAGCCAGAGTCAGGTTAAGGTTAAGCTCTGACATAGGCAAAGTTCAGAGTTAGGGTTATGATCAGAGTCAGGCAGAGGGTCAGGATTATTGTTAAAGTGGGGTTAGAGTTAGGATTAGATTTAGTCTGAGGGTTAGGGTTAGTCGGGTTAGGGTCAGTGTCCGGGATAATGTTAGGCGTTAGTTTTATGGTTAGGTTCAGCGTTATTTTCGGGTCAGGTCCCATGTTAGTGTCAGGGTCATGGTTACATTTAGGGTTAGAGTTAGGGTCCTGCTCCCATTTAGTGCCAGGGTTAGTGTCAGAGTCAGGATCAGGGTCACTGTTTGGGTGAGGGTTAGGTTTATGGTCTTTGCCTGGGTCAGGGTCAGGTTGAAGTCCAGGGCCAGTGTCATGGTTAGGATTAGGCTCAGGGTCAGGATTAGGTGAAGGTCATAGCCAAGGTCAGGCTTAGGTTTGGGCTTTGGTTTAGGGTCAATGTTCGGTTCAGTGTCACTGTTAGGCTTTGGTGATAGGGTTTGGGATTGGGGTTAGGGTTAGATTTAGAAGTAGGGATATGGTTAGGGTGAGGGTTAGACAGCGTAAGGTCAGGGTATAGGTTGGTTTAGGGTAGGGGTTATTGTTAGGGTCAGGGTCAGCATTAGGTTTAGGTTCAAGGTCTGTATTAGGGTCATGGTTAGAGTTACCTTTAGGTTTAGGTTTAGCGTCAGGGTCACAGTCACAGTCATGTTTAGGGTCAGTATTAGGTCAGCGTCAGGGTTAGGATTAGGGTCAGGTTCAGGGTCATGGTTAGGTATGAGTCATGGTTACGGTAATGTCAGAGTTAAGTTTAGGTTCAGGGTCCACATCATGGTCAGTGTCAGGCTTAGGTTTAGGTTTAGGGTTAGGGTCAGGATCACAGTCAGGGTCAGGGTCAGGGTCATGGCTTGGGTTAGGGTTTGGGGCGGGCTCACAGTCAGTGTAAGGTCAGGGTTAGTGGTTACTGTTAGTGTTAGCCCGATCCTGGGTCATGGACCCATCCCTTCAGGGTCTCAGGATAAACCCTGGGCAGAAGGGTGTAGACCTAAACCCGATCCCACTTAACCAGCCTTAAACTGGGGTGTGAACATGACTTGCCCACCAGACAGACATCTAACCCCTCATTAGCCTGATCCTGCTTGGGGTATCTCCATCCACGATGGCATGGCCAGGTCTTCTTTACACACAGACACACAGACACCCAGAGGCACACACACACACACACACACACACACACAAACACAGAGACGGTGAGGAGACCAAGGGCTACACCGGTGGATCAGAAGGTGTGGGACTCTCTGACTCTGAGCCCCCTCATGTCACCTTTTGATTTTATTGGCCAAAGGGCCTGAGGCGTTGGGGAAATCTGATATGACCTGACAGGGAGGGGACGTGTCTGGCGGGCGAGCTATCTTCTCCCTGCATCCTCTCGGCTTCAGTACAGCAGAAGAACATGTCGCTTTCTTTAGGATGTGCCTTGAAATGATCTGGGCAGGGGGGTTTTCTCTGTAATGGGGTGCCTGGATACGTGGGTTCCAAATCCGTTGTGCTCTGTCATCACGGTAGTGAGTTGACCACTGCCTGGGGGCTCCTTACTGAACTTCCTGCTGCACCAGAGCTCCCTGAGCCGCCAGTCCCCAAGCTGTTCAAGGCTCACACTCCACTCAATGCAGGGCCCATCCAGTGACCCGCATACAGCCTCCACCCTGGGTGCAGCTGTTGTCCCCGCTGGAGGGAATGAGCTGGTTTTAGACTAGGTTAGTGTTAGGGTTAAGAAAGACGTAGGGTCAAGGTTAGTGTTAGACGTCATTGGGGTCAGGGTTAGCGCAAGGCTTAGGGTAGGGGTCAGTGTTAGGGTTAGGTATGGTTAGGTTTAGGGTCAGGCTCACAGTAGGGTCACGGTTAGCGTTACGGTCAGAGTCAGGTTCAGGGTCAGTGTTAGGTTGACGGTTAGGTTTAGGGTCAGGTTCAGGGTCATGGTTAGATTTAGGGTCAGGTTCTAGTTTTGGTTTGGGGGCAAGGTTCATGTCAGGGTCAGGTTTAGGTGAGGGACAGGTTTAGTGTCAGGGTTAGGGTCAGGGTCAGGGTTAGGTTCATGGTTATGGTAAGGTCAGCTTTATGTTTACGTTCTGTTTTATGAGTAGGTTCAGGATCAGGGTTAGCTTTAGGGTTACGATTCTTTTCAGGATCACGGATTGTGTCAGATTTAGGTTACAGTCAGGGTTAGGGTCAGTGTTAAGGTCAAGGCCAGGGTCAGGTTTAAGGTTAAGTTCAGAGTTAGGGTTATGATCAGGGTCAGGGAGATGGTCAGGATTATTGTTAAAGTAGGATTAGCATTAAGGTAGAGGTAGGTTGAGGGTTAGGGTTAGACTGGGTTCGATTAGTGTCATGGACAATGTTAGGCGTTAGTTTTAGGGTTAGGTTCAGGATTAGGTTTCGGGTCAGGCACTGTGTTAGTGTCAGGGTCAAGGTTACGTTTAGGATTATAGTTTGGGTCAGGCTCACATTCAGTATCAGGGTTAGTGTTAGGGTCAGGCTCAGGGTCACTGTTAGTGTCAGGGTTAGGTTTATGGTCTTTGCCTGGGTCAGGGTCAGGGTGAAGTCTAGGGCCAGTGTCAGGTTTACGGTCAGGATCAGATATTGGTTTAAAGTCCACATTCGGGTCCGCGACACGGTTATATAGTGGTCATTGTTAGGGTCATGTTAGGTTTAGTGTCAGGGCCAGCGTCAGGTTTAGGGTTAGGGTCTGGTATAGGCAAAGTTCAGGGTTAGGGTTATGATCATAGTCAGGTAAATGGTCAGGGTTATTGTTAAAGTTTAGGGTTAGTGTTAGGGTTAGCGTTTGGTTGACGGTTAGGTTGACTTGTTAGGATCAGGGTCCGTGGTAGGGTTATGGGTTAGTGTTAGGGTTAGGTTCAGAGATAGGATTCGGAGGAGGGCCCGTGTTAGTGTCAGGGTCAGGGC
Source organism: Mustela putorius furo (assembly GCF_011764305.1). Lineage (NCBI taxonomy): Eukaryota > Metazoa > Chordata > Mammalia > Carnivora > Mustelidae > Mustela > Mustela putorius. Next base: position 224,494 of record NW_025422164.1, on the reverse strand, counting down.
TACATTTAGGGTTAGAGTTAGGGTCAGGCTCACAGTCACGGTCAGGTTTAGTGTTCAGGTCAGGGTCTCGGTGACTGTTAGGGTCAGGGTAGTTTTATGGTCATGGTCTGGGTCAGGGTCAGTGTGATGTTTAGCGCCAGTGTCAGGTTTACTGTTAGGTTCAGTTATTGGATTAAAGTCCACAATCGGGTCAGGGACAGGATTATGTAGTGGTCAGTGTTAGTGTCATGGTTAGGCTTAGGGTCAGGGTCAGGGTCACGTGAAGTTCAGGGCCAGTGTCAGTTTTAGGGTCAGGCTTTGGTTTAGGGTCAATTTTTGGTTCAGTGTCACAGTTAGGTTTTGGCAGTAGGGTTTGTGATTGGGGTTAGGTTTAGAGTTAGAAGTAGGGTTATGTTTAGTGTTAGCGTTAGATAGCGTAAGGTCAGGGTTAGGGTTTGGTTTAGGGTAGTGGTTAGTGTTAGGTTTAGGGTCAGCGTTCGGTTTAGGTTCAGTGTCCATATTAGGGTCATGGTTAGAATTGCCTTTATGTTTATGGTTAGGGTCAGGCTCACAGTCACGGTCAGGGTTAGGGTAGGGTCAGTGTTAGGTCAGCGTCATGGTTAGGATTAGGGACAGGGTCAGGGTCATGTTTAGGTATGATTCTTGGTTACAGTAATTTCAACATTAGGTTTAGGTTCAGGGTCCACATCAGGGTGAGTGGGAGAGAGACAAACCATAACAACCTTAATCTCACAAAACAAACTGAGGTTTGCAGGGATGGAGAGGGTGGCTGGGTTATGAACATTGGGGAGGGTATGTGATATGGTGAGTTCTGTGAAATGTGTAACACAGATGAATCACAGACCTGCACCCTTGGGGCAAATAATACATTATATGTTAATTAAAAAAAAATTCACCTGTGCTTTATGCAGTCTGGGGGAGGATGGGCACACATAGAAACCCAAATAGTGATTGTTCCCCCTAGACCAATAGGACCAATCAGAGTCTCCCTGGGATTGATATGTAAATGACAGGAAGACAAAGTTCTCTCTTTAGGCGTGTGACTGGTCTTGCTGGATGGGATTCAGGAGCTGGCCATGGCCATCGTCCTGGACACTTGAAGAGTCTGACCAGAGAAGAAAGCAGCCCTATGGAGACGAGTAAACATGAGACACGGACAAAGAGAAAAGTGTTTTGCCATTTTCCAGTCCCTAGTTCTTGATTCTGAAATTTTAGTTCTGCAGCTCTTCTTTTGATTTTTTAAAAAGATTTTTTTTATTTATCTGACAGAGATCACAAGTAGGGAGAGAGTGGAGGAAGCAGGCTCCCTGCAGAGCAGAGAGCCTGATGTGGGGCTCGATCCCAGGACCCTATGATCATGACCTGAGCCGAAGGCAGAGGCTTAACCCACTGAGCCACCCAGGTACCCCATCTTCTTTTGGATTTTTATGAACTTCTGTGGTATCCACCCCTACAGGAACCTGGACATTCCTTTGTTTTTTGTTTGTTTGCTTCCTTTTCCCTTTTGGTTCCTCCAGTTTTCTTTGGATTGCTGCCACTTGCAAGTAAAGGGTCTTGTAAAAATACCACACCAAGGAAATTCACACGTCCTTAGGAGCTATTGAGTAAGTTCCTGTAGGGGAAGGACACAGTGAGATGCACATTTTAGAGTGATCATCTTAGAATAAGTTTAGAGGATGAATTGGTGTGAGGAGGGGAGGGAAAGGGGCATATTCCTGAAGATGAGATGACAGGTTTGAAGGCCGTTATGGTCATTCTGGCAAAGTATGGTGAGTGCCTGAAACAGAAGAGAAAAGGGGGCCGAGGAAAGATTAACCTTACACAAGGTGAGAAGACTAATGAGACTTTATGAAATCTGAGTTTGTGAAATCGGATATTGCTAGGCTTTTAGCACACTTACTTTGGGATCTAATCTTCAAAAATATTTAAATATCTCTGGTGGTGACAACACCATCGTCTTTCCAGTGATTAAGAACTCTGAAATCTTAATCTGGCCTGGTCTGTAGAATGTCAGCTGTGGCTTGAGCACAACGAAAAGCCGTTGAAGGGTTTTACACTGGTGGGTGGAGGGTGGTCATGGGATTCCTTTTGCATTTTTAAAATGTCATTTTTGGCTGCTGTGTAAAGAATGGATAGAGAAAAGGCAAAGATAGTAACAAATCATTCTCCAATATTTACAGAACATCTACTATGTGTCAGGTACTGTTCTAAACCCTAAAGACAGAATAGTTAACAAGAGACAAAATAAATTTGATGTCCTCTTGGAGTTTTCATTTTAGTTGTTGAGTGAGAAATGAAGCAAATAAATACACATACATATCAGGGGTTGATGTGGGGTAGGAAGGAAACTAAGCTGAGTGAGTGGACATGGGGTGTGGGGTTTAGGGGAGCAGGTTGGTATTTTCTATGGGACTGTGTCAGGGAAGTCTCCCTCATTTGAGGAAAGACCTGGAGGAAATTAAGGAACAAGCAGTTGTGCTGTTTCAGAAGAGCATCCCACACAAAGAAAACAGTAAGCCCAAGGTGGGAGCACATCTGGTGTGTTTAAAGAATGACACAGCGACCAATAATGCTGGGCAAAAAATGAGCAAGACGGCAAGTGGTAGGAGGTAGTTAAGGAAGGTAGTGGGGTCACATCACATAAAGTCTTGAAGGCCATTGTAAAGATTTGCCTTTAAATTTGTGCCAGCTGAGAAGAGCTTGGATGGTTTTGAAGAGGCTTGACTTGATTTAGATTAGAAAAGGATCGGGGCGCCTGGGTGGCTCAGTGGGTTAAGCCTCTGCCTTCAGCTCAGTTCATGGTCTTGGGGTCCTGGCATCAAGCCCCGCATTGGGCTCTCTGCTCATCAGGGAGCCTGATTCTCCCTTTCCCACTGCCTGCCTCTCTGCCTACATGGATCTCTCTCTCGCTCTGTCAAATAAATAAATAAAATCTTAAAGAGAAAAGAAAAGAATCACTCAGGCTGCTGTGTGCAGAATGGACTTGCGGGGTTGTGGGGTGGGGATGCTTCTTGCATTAATGTAGACTGAGATTTCTATACTGCTGACATTTGGGGCCACATTAATTTTTGTTATGGGGAGCTGTCCTGTGCACTGACCACTAGATCGCAGGAGCGCCCTTTCCCACTCTCAAGTTGTGACAATGAAAAGTGTGTCCAGACCCTGTCAAAATCCCCTGCGGAGGAGCAGGTACACAAAACTCTCCTGGTTGAGGACCACTGATCTGGGTGAGAAGGGGTATTGTCCCAGACCAGAGCAGTAGATGCAGGGGTGGGGAGAAGGGGGGAGATTCTGGGTGTATATTGAAGACAAAACACGCAGGATTTGTAAATATATTAAGGGTGGAGTGTGCGGAAAAGACAAGAGTTGGGATGATTTTACAATTTGGGGAGCCTGAATCCCTGGAACAGTGACGTTACCACTTGGTAAGATGGGAAAGACGACGGGAGAAGCAAGTTTGATGGGCAACAGGTGTTTGGTTCTGGAGATGGTCGTTGAATCCACATGGGGATGCCCAACCAGCAGCTGAACACACGAGTCTGCCATTCATGGGTGAGATCCAGGCTGGAGGCACAAATATGAGCACCGTTAGGACATAGGGTTCAAGCCCTGAGAAGAAGTGGGCTTACCTACGCAGTGAGTATGGACAGAGGTGTGTTTGGCAACATGATAAGGCAGCTTCATGATATATGTCCCCTGGTATTTGTCCTGTGAGTATGGATGGGAGTGTGTATGGGACTTAGGACTTGCTTTTAACCAGTAGAATTTGGCAAGGTAAGAAGATGTCACTATTATGATCTCATTATATTAAATCAGACTGTTTTACTGATTGGAGTGAGAGGCTGTCCTGGACTTGAAGAAGCAAAGAGCCAAATTCAGAATCACCTGTGGAGAGAGTTATATGGCAGGAAACCGCAAGCAGCCTCTGGGGGCTGAGGATGGTTTCCAGTTAACAGCCTGGAGAATCTCTCTGGCCCACCCCAGTATGGGCTGCCCCCCAAATCACACAGCTACAAGGAAATGAGTTCTTCCAACAACCCGAGTGAGTTTGGAAGCAGAGCCTTCCCTAGTGGAACCTGCAGGTGAGAACACAGCTTGGTGGGCTCCTTCTCTCCTCCTTTGAGTGTGAGACCCAGAGCCGAGGACCCTGGTTAAGCTGTTTCTGGCCTCCTGACAGCTAGAGATGGTAGGATAGTAAACTGAGCTGTTTAAAGTTACTAAACTTGTTATTATTTGTTATGAAGTAACTATTAAAAACAAAACAAGAGGCCCAAAATGGAGTTGCTTATGCTAAGCCCCATGTCCCCCAAACCAGACTTAATTATGATTTCAGCTGTCCCAGAAATGGAATCTGAGCCCAGGCAAGCAGACACCACCTGATCCCCACTCCCTCGGACCCCTGCCATCCCCAGAAGCCAAGTCACCTGGCCATAACCAACCTGCCTTGTTTGCCTGACGTGACTTCCTTGCTCCTCCTCTCTTCTGCCTATAAAAGTCTTTCGTTTTGTACTGCTCCTCCGAGCTCCTTTCAGTCTGCAAGCAGGATGCTGCCCATTTCGTGAATCATTGAATAAAGCCAGTAGGTTCTTTAAAATGTACTCAGCTGAATTTTTTTTTTAACACAACAGAAAACTCAAGCAGAAGGTCCGAGTCCCAGAGCACAGGACTGATGTCTAAAGGTCAGGAAGCTCAAAAAATCCCAGCCAGGAAAGGAGCCATCATCACTGACCAGTGTGGAAGAGGAAGGGAGAGCCAACATCACGATGAAAAAGATAGAATATTTGCAGAGAAGTGGAGGGAGTTCTATGTCTATAGGACTGACAGGTTGATTCATTTAGATCTGAAAGTTAATCATTGGATCTGGCAACTTGGTGGTGATTAGCGATCTTGTAAAATATCTGTGTAGGTGTAGTCGTGGGACCAATGACTGTTAACAGTGTCTGAAGTGCAAAAAAAATTTCAGGGTTTGGATTCAAATGGGAGCAATGGATATAAAGAGCAGTGAGCAAGTCTGACTTCTGTTTTGGAGGTCAAATCAGTTGGTTTTGCTGATGGATTAGATACGAGAAAAGGGAAAGGGGGAATTTATCCCAGGGGCTGAGGCTTTAGCCAGTAGGAGGTGGGGATGCTGTTTACTAAGATGGGGAGACTGGGACAGGAGCAGGTGAGGAGGGAGCAGGATAGAAATCATGGTGAAAATAAGACTCCTGTTACATATTCATGGAGAAATATGCTGCAGGCAGCTGGCCATGTGATTCTCAGCTCCAAGGGTGGATTAGGATTAAAGACATTAACTTCAGAGCCTTCAGCTTCTACAAAGAACTTAAATCAATGATGCTGAATGGAATCAGCCAAAGCAGTGGTTTTAAAACTGGGGCTGGGAGGCAAGGAGTTTTGCTCCCAGGGCCGATTGAACAATATCTGGCGACATTTTTGGTGGTCACCACTTGGGGGGGGTGCTTCTGGCATCTAGTGGCTAGAGACCAGAGATGCTGCTAACTGTCCTGCAGGGCACAGGACAGCCCCACAGCAGAGAATCACCCACCAGGTATCAATAGTGCTAAGTTGTGAAAGCCTGATCGAGGGAGAGGGAGAGAGAGAGAGAGAGTGAACGCATAGCTACAGAAGACCCAGAATCAAGCTCTTCAAAGGGGCAGAGATGAAATAGAGAAGCAAATTGAGAATACAGGTCCAGGATGGTAGGAAGAGAAACCATGTGATTAAGAGGGAACTAAGGAAGCAGGAACCTAGAGACACCGAGTACATCCACGTTTGCTAGTGATAGGCGTTTATGGTGCATGGACCGCCTATGAGAATTCACACACCTTGCACATTTTTAAGTGGACATCTGAAACTTTTTAATCATAAACTTTTCATCACAATATATGTATATTTTATTAACTAGGTGTTGAAAATATTAAGCATTTAAAAAATGAAATAGAGGGCACCTGGGTGGCTCAGTCACTAAGCAGCTGCCTTTGGCTCAGGTCATGATCCCAGGGGCCTGGGATGAAGGCCCACATTCCTGATCAGCAGGAAGCCTGCTTCTCCCTCCCCCGCTCTCCCTACTTGTGTTCTCTGTGTGTGTGTGTGTCTCTCTCTCTACCAAATAAATAAATAAATCTTTAAAAAGAAAATGAGAAAGAAAAGGATCGACTTCATTGGAATAACATTTGCCTGCTACAAGTTGATTTTTTTTAAGGCAGAACAGTCTCATTTTCTGTTATTTTATTTCCCAAACCATACTAGAATGGAATGAAACCATTAAAATCCTTACTTGTGCTTTTCCCTATTATGTCCCTAAAAATATGTAGTTTAATTTAAATATGAAGGAATGAGTGTCACTAACCAAAACTGATTGTTATTCTGAGCACTTCCAACATCTTCCCTAATCCCCTTTCCGATGTTAACCTTTACCCTTAATAAGGAGAGGAAGCTCTAAAGGTGGAGCCCCAGGACTGCCCACAGAAGGGCATTATTTGAAACAAAACTGGTATTTCAACTTTGGTATCAGCCCAAGTCCTACACTCTAATAAGATCTGAGAGGAGTGTCTTGATCTTCCAGGAAGGAGAGGAGTATCCTGATATCAGACCCAAGAATGGGCATATCACCTATCCTACAGAGCACACATGGAGTTTGGATCTGGAAATGGACTCCCTTAAAATGATCTGCACATAAGGATTCTTTATAGAGATTTTTCAACTACCCTTGGGGACATGGTACCCTACACCCACAGGTGTAGACAAATATTTTACAAGCTATGCTGGGAATGAGGTGGGGAGAGAAATATGGAGGTTGTTATAGGAAGGTAGAAGGTTAAAGGAAGTCTTTGTTTTGGGTTTTTCCTTTTGTTTTTAAGAAAAAGGTCATTTGTTTTCTGACTGGAAGGATCCATTGGAACGAGAACTTGATTTTGACCCTGGGAGTGGAGTCCTGGAGAGGGCTGGAAGGAACAAATCCCAGGCACAAGGAAGAACAAACCCTAGCTGGGGATGTCTGCTCTTCTCAATAAACCTGCTCTGTCTTCAACTCTTTCTGTGTTTCTTGTACATTTCTCCAATTACCATGTAAATTCCATGATGCCCAGGGACTTTTCTGTGTCGTTCGCCACAGACAGATTTACAAACACTCAGGGCAGTGTGTAGCACACAGTAGGTACTGACTAAATATTTGTTGAGTAAATGTCTAAAAACAAATTAAAAATGGATACAAATGTAGGTATAGATTTGATTGGGTGGTGGTAAGATAAGGGAATTCCTGCACAAAGGGCTTTTATTTTCTTGAAGTGTGACACTAGTGATGAAGTTTTGGAACACAGGTGAGGTTTGGTGGGGTGAGGTCCAGAGCCGATGACCAAGAAAGGATTCTTGAGACGTCTTAGGTGCAAATGGTGGTTTTATTAAAACACAGGGACAGGACCCAAGGGCAGAAAGAGCTGCTCATACAGAGGCATGGTTGACAGGGAGCTGAGGAAGGTGAGGACAAAGGGGGTGTCCAGAAGGACTGTCATATGCTAAAGAAGAATTTCAGGATAAGGGAGACCTGGTTATTGTCAAGTCAAGGCTGTTTTTGCCTCTAATGAGGGAAAGCATGAAGACAGTCGGGAGTTTCCTGGAGATATGTTACATTCCTCCTATCACACATCCTTGTCAGTGGGCTTTGGGCTTAGAAGAAATTCAGTTTTATTACACTTCCCTCCCCCTTAGCCTCCCTCAATTTTATGGAGGGGAGGGTGATGTTAGGGCTTCCGGAAACAGAGGTATGGGTGTCTGGAAGTCAGGCTATTGATGAGAAAGCTTCTTCCTTCCTTGTAAGTCACTAGGACATTCGTAGATGGAGGGATACTCCTGTCCTGCAGGACTGGGATCTCTATCAGTTAAGCATCGTTTTTCCTTTAGGGCAGCCAGGAGTGCATGAGGAATGTTACACATATGGCATGGGGAGAGGGTGTAGGGTGCCAGTTTCTGCTTTGTCCTAAGCTTGCCTTCTGCTCCCTCATCCCTAGGACAGGAGCTGGGAGTGAGGTGACATAGTTCAGAAGAGGTGGGGGTAGGGATTGTTGAGGCAAGTCTTGAAGGAGGGAAAGCAAACTCACCAGAGAGACAAGGGAGTTTTAAGGCAGGGTTGAGTATCCACTGGAGAATTGTGGTCAAGTGTTTTAAAGTACAGCAGGTTGGCTCAGCTGTATGATTCCTTCCTGGTTTCTGGTGCATGCCACTGGCATTGGTAGAATCATTTCTAAAGAAACAAAGCAAAAGAGGATAAGCCATTCTTTCACAAAATGATGATGAATCAAGTTTTGAACATGCTGGGTTTTGAGGCACAGGTGGGGCATCAGTGAAATAGCATGAGTAGGTAGTCAGTTACACGGGCCTGGTGGGTAGGAAAGAAACAGATGGTCGTGTATAAGTGGGAGAGATGTTGGCTAGGGAATGGGAGCTGAAACCAAGGGCACAGTTGATATCACTACAAGAGAGGGTAGCTTGGAAGAGAAAGGTTAACTGAACCCCCGGGGAAACCCTGATGGGAATGTCACATGCATTTCTCAGGCATGCCAATGTTGACACAGATTACTGTAACTCCTGGGGGCCAGAAGCCATGTCTTTGAGATTCATTCATTCTCTGCCTCTGGCATAGCGTGGGCCACATTGAAGGTCATTCTAAAATTCATTCCGATTTGATTTCATTGCACTTTTCATTTACCAGAATCTTGTCATGGTTTGCTAGTGTATCATTTTCTCGAAAAGATTAAATAAGGACCATTTTACAAATATGAGATGAATGCCTGAAGGGATTTTGTTTAATTCATTCATTAGCTCGGGAACCACTAAGATGTTACCACCACTTCAAGCAAGAATCTCAAGGCAGACACATATACAATCAGTAATACTTAAACGAATTTGCTTTGATAGATGCAAATAGATATGCAAATAGAATGCAAATGGATGCAAAACTGCCTTCTACCAAAGGAAAGGGGGTCAACTGTACTTCCAGTGGACAAAATTCATTTACATATAGCTAGACAAGATCATCTGCATCCACATCAATTATGGACAATCTATAGAGTTGCAAAATAGCTCAAAGACAAGAAAGGCACAGAATATCCCATAGAATTGGTCAGCCCAGGAGGGTACATGAGACAACACTTGTTTTCCCTTGGAAGACACTATAATCTTTTAGGTTCATTTCAATGTCTTTCATGATTTTGCGTATGCTTTAAAAGAAACAAAAGTTACCCTTATCATTCTTATTAGTTTGAAAAAAAAACTAATAAAATACTAGTCTGTTATAAAATACACATGGAAGAATGTTCTGGAACTATCATACCCAATTTGGGGTACTAACTGATTAGGAAGATGAGGCAGAATTTGGGAGCCCGTAGGATAAGTCTGTTTCCGGTTGGAATGGGAAACATTTAAGAATCAAACTAAATGATCTCAAATCCACTCTGGAATGAAACAGGTTATAAGGAAAATACAGAAGATGTTGAAATGGACCTGTTGGCTCATTGTGAGCTTTCCTGGTCGAATGGAGACCTCTACCATGATGCTTGTCCTCCATGTCCCACCCGTCCCATACCTGCTATCCTGGCACCAAAGGGCCACCAGACTTTAGGCTCAGTCTGCAGTTCCAAATGGAAACCCTCTGTTCCCACAGTAGTGGAGAGGATGACTCTGGTTGCTGGTGGAAGCATCAGCTGCTTTAGTCCAACAGTTCAAGAGAGGATCAGAAGAGCATAAGGACAATATTGGAAAAAAATGCTCGGGCGAATTTCCAGAACACAATATTTCTCTTTGCAATTTTTGAGTGTTCTGTAGCCAACCTGCCAAAAAAAATGTGAAAACTATAAATAGAGAGGAGTGGGAAGGAGAAATGAGGACCTGTCACAGTGCCAGCGAAAATAGGGAACTGAGAATTTTCCAGAGATTCAGAGTCAAAGGGGGTTAATATTTACTTAGAAAAGAAGTCGTGGGCACAAGTTCTAGGATGAAATGAAGGCAAGAGAGGGAAGTTAGGGAATCGAGAGAGAGAGAGAGACTTGAAGATAAAAAAAAAGTCAACTGAAAGTCTCATTCCTCCTTAAGGAAAGTACAGATCAGAGAAGAGGGGAGACTGGGATATAGTTGATCGCCGATTGTGTCTGGCTCTGATTAGAAGCTTTGTATCCACTTTTTAATTTCATCTTCCAGCCTGTTTCCTGGATTCCAGCTTCTAATTCCTATGAAATAGGTACCATTACCAAAGACGAGAGTCAAACATGTAACAGTAGTCAAATCTTTAATAGCGCGGACAACTAACTAACTAAAAGCTGGCCCGGGGACCCCTGCAGAGTCAAGTGTTATACGCCCAGTGCCTGGATCGCGAGGCCATGGTAGGGATCTTGGGAAGGGTTCAGGGTAGGGAGACACACAGCAGGTTCTGGCCAGAGGCTAGTCACCAAACTTTGTGTGGCTGAAGGGGTGTGTACCAGCTGAGTGTCAGCTCCCAGATGAAACTGAGGGAAATGTCCTTTGGGAAGGTTTCCGCTGACTCTCTGCCTTTCCTTCATCCTCCCCAGGGTGTTCCATTAGCATTTGGGGTCTGGGGTCTTGCCTGTTGCTCCTGGCTTTGGTGGGCCACGCCACTGCCACAGCCAGGGCTCCACGTGGCAGTGAACTGTATGGGGTCTTGACTGTTCCCTCCTGACTCTCGGAAGGAGAACAGGCAGCAGGGATTTTCATTCTTTGTTGGCACCTACTCTCTTCAGCAACCCCAAGATCAGTACCCCAGGCTGCACAAGCTCAGGTTCATGTCTTTACCAAAGGCCGGCAGTAATTTCAGAAAGGAATGACAATGAAGGTAAAAAACAGTTCAACTGCTCACTCATCTGGACTTCTAGGGCAGGTGGGGTTCCCAGACAACTTTGTTCCGTCGGTCTGGCACCCTTGCCACCCCCCCTCGGTGCCTTGGTGATGAGTGTGGGCCTTGCTGTTTGCGCTGCCTGAATTTGCCCTTGTCGCTTATTAGCACTGTGGCCCTAAAAGTCTGAGAGGCTAAAAGTCATGCCTCTCAGAGCCAATCGGAATAGCTTATTAGACCTATTGATTCTGGCATAGTGGGCCTGTGCGGAAATCTCTCTTCTTCATCCCTCCTCCTTCTCAGTCTTCCCCTCCTCTACCTCTTCCTCCTCCTTCTTTGATGTGTAAACCAAGGTATTTGGGGAGCAGGGAATGATGTGATGTTTGGGATTTACTTTAAAATATATTCCAGACCTCCCCTCTCTCCCCAAAACAAAAATACAGGCACTTTGGGGGCAGTAGAAGGAGGAGGGCCTATGAAACAGTTGGGGAAGCAGAGTGATAAGTACTTGGAAGGGCCGGGATCCTTCTGCTCTACACACTTTTGTGTATGCTTGAGAATTTTCATAATAAGAGTAAACAAACAAAGACCAAATAATGAGGCTTTCATTCCCTATATCCAAATGACCACAAAAGTGCATAGAATGCAATTTCATAGTTGTTCCCCTGGCAATTTATTCTGATTCTCCAAATAAGATTCCAGCTCTCATCCTACCAGTCATAGTCTCTGGATATTGACTGGGAACGTTTTCTTAAACAAGGCCTTGCCAGGCCCACTGCTAGGGAATGTATTGTTTCAGATTCTGTACTCAGGTTTTAAAGATTTTTTTTTTATTTATTTATCAGAGAGGGGGGGGAGAGCAAGCACAGGCAGACAGAATGGCAGGCAGAGGCAGAGGGAGAAACAGGCTTCCTGCTGAGCAAGGAGCCCGATGTGGGACTCGATCTGAGGATGCTGGTATCATGACCTGAGCCGAAGGCAGCTGCTTAACCAAGTGAGCCACCCAGGCGTCCCTGTACTCACGTTTTTTAAAAAAAGTGACCAGTTTCCCGTTTGGAGTGACTCGAATGCAAGACTCACTGCAAGCCATTGTCTTGCTGTGTCCCATCCCTTTCTAAGGACTGCTCATGCTATCTCTGGGAGATCACAGCATTGGGAGGGGCAGCCCAGGCCTGGGCTATTACAGCAAAGCTGCAGCCTGAAGGGCGCGCGTGAGAACTGTGGTTTGAGCTGTCAGAGTCTCACGGAGAAAAAAAAGAGAAATGAATCATCATTTGACCATGACATTCCCACTAAAGGGGAGGACAGTGGGAGAAAGAGCAAGGGAAGAGGAAAGAAAAATCTCAAAATAAATATGGGGTGGACGGCAGGAGGAGGAGGGGGTCTCGGAAATTGGGGGCAGGTGTGGCGATCGAACCAACGCTAGCCATAAACACACGATTCCGCCCATTAGTCTAGAGCGGACTGGACATAAACATGCTCGCACATCTACTTGTCGGCTGCGTTTTGTGGGCTGGCCGGTAGCGAGGTGATTCTTTAAGAGTTCTGAGAACCTAAACTTGTGGCCATCCCGCAGCTGAGCTGAAGTGGAGCTGGGAGCGGCCCAGACGACCCGAGGCTGCCAGCTGACCACCTTCCTCCCTACAGATCGCTGGAGCCAAGCTCAGCGGGGGAGAAGCCACGCTCGCGGGTGGGTGCCGGGACTAAGGGCGGAAGCCGGGTTCCCACAGAGGCCTCCGCGCCCAGGCGGCTGCAGCGGTGGCGCCCAGAGACAGGAGGCCTGACACCCAGACGCGCCCCCCTCTCTGGACAACCGGCCGCAGAAGTAAAGGGCCAGCATCACGCCACGGCTATGCTTCCCGCGGGACAATCTCGGGAGAAGGTCCTGGAAGAGGTTCGCAGGCCGATTTTCCGAGGGAAAGGGCGAGGTGGGGAGGGAGCGCCCCTGACCTTCCCCGCCCTCCCTTCTCCCGCTCACCCGGCATCAACAGCGTTGGGGCTGCCCTGCAGAAACGTAGGCGAGGTTGTAGTGTCGCCCTCCGCCGCACGGGGGCAGCATCACCTGCTGGCTCCACGGTAGGGCATGCGCGCTTCTCTTGGCCAAGGCAGGCGGAGGCGGGCCGCGGCGTCCTCTTTCATTGGCCCGGGGGGGGGGCGCTGCCATGTTGGAGGAAGCGGTGCCTTCTGTGCGGTGGAAACGCTGTGGCTTCACCGGTAGCGTCGGGGCGCGCAGCCTCCTACCTTTCCTCCTCGCTCGAGTGTCGGTGCTGAGAGGCGGCGGTCGGCGGGATGGAGAGAAGTAGGATGAACCTGCCCAAGGGGCCGGACTCGCTCTGCTTTGACAAGGACGAGTTCATGAAGGTGCACGGCTGGGCTCTGCTCCCCGGAGCCGGGCCGTGGGTGGCCTGCCCTCCTTGGCCCTCCGGGGCCTCTCCTCTGGCTTCTCCTGCGGGCTTCCTGGGCTGTCCCCGCCCCGGACGGGTCCTCGGCGGGGACCTCACTGCACTTCGCAGTGAGTCTCTTGGCCTCGGGTGGGCTAGGTGCAGCCTGGAGAAAGCACTCCTGTGAAATCGTGCACATTGAATGAAAAGGCCTGAAAGTTCAGGGAAAGTGGTTTTGAGCTAAACGTAAAAGCCCTGGACCCATAGGACCCGCCTCTGGTACCGTGCGGCACAGTCAGACCGCCGCTCCCCCAGCCTGACAGAAGCCTCCCAGTGCCTTGTGCCTAGAAGCTGAGCGACTGTGCGTTGAACACATCTCTGAACGCACGTACTTACCAGGAATTGGGTCCAAAAAGGCACTTAACCTAACGTTTATGCCTGACTTTCATCTTAAGCTCCCGGAATGAGAAATCTGAAAGACTGTACTCTCCTTACTGGTTCTGGTCCAGTACTACAAAGCATACCAAGCTCCTTTTCTAAAGTTGCCCTACTTCTCTTGGTGAGGTCAGCCTGAAGCTGGCAGCAGATAACTGTAGGACATAAACTTACAGAATAGAAATTTAAACTGAAAAGACTTTACTGACAGGAAAGGTTCATCAGACATAGCCTTGAAAATGTCCCAAGGTTTGAATCAGAGCCAGGAGGAGCTTGATCTGTTTTCTGTATCCCTCTGGGTCTGTACTTAAACTATCAAAACGTATATGTTTAATTTCTAAGGATTGGGATTTAGTAGCTGGTTCCAGTGTTAAAAAGTTTTGGCTCTGTAGGTACATAAAATTCTGAAAAGAGTTTCAATTTCTTACTTTTTTATGGCTTCAAGTCATAATATGTTTTTTTCTTTTTTGGGTTAACCAGCTAGTTCCTTTTTGATACTTGCATTCAGATCACATCTCCCAAACTCTGGCTTTAAAAGTGCTTATGTCTGGATCCTCTGCAGTGTGGCCATATCATTTTTAATATGTACGGATGTCTAGACGAAGGTATATTGTACTCTTGTTCTTGTATGGTGATGTTAAGCCACTGTAATAAAAGGTGTAAATTGAATGGAGTGTCTGAAGGAGAGCACAGAGTGAATTCTCGGATCCAGAAACCTTTTGTTAATGAAGGACACGTGATGAGGAGAGAGGTCATTGGAAGAAGAAAAGGCACACACACAGACTTAAAGAACCTCAAAGCACGGAAGTCTCTCTAGCTTGTCTGTCTTTGGACTTAGTCAGGCTTTCTTTGGGCCTAACACTAGCATTTTCTCGCACTTCCTTGCTCCGCCATCTTTCTCACTCTGAGCTGACAGAATGCCTTTGGTCAAAGCAGCTTCGGAAAATAGAAATCTCAAAATAGCAGTTCTAAAGTAGGACTTAGAGGTAGGAAGAGAGCAAACTGGGAAAGTGGCTAGAATGCCAGCAATTCCATATTCTTTCAAGACACTGACATTTCTGCATATAATGTGCAATTTGTAGTGTTAATGAACGTGACCCCTTCATACATAGAAGGAAAATACATGGAACAGCTGTTCTGTGTAAAGTGATATTGATCTTCTATGTGGGAGCTGGAGATAAAGGTTATATGCAATTTGTGTTTCCGTCAGAGAGATGTTTTGTTAAGTTACACTTCCGAGGCAGAAATGAGTGGAGAGCTTGCTGTCGGGGTTGTATTTCTACATAGGTGTCTTGTTTGGCACATTTTGGAATGAGACTGAGATGGTAGAAAGGGAGATGGGGTGGGGCTGCAGGTTGCACCTTGGACACTGCATACATTGAGGGGTCCACGTTGATGCAGTCTTCACGGTAGAGCTGCAGTCAGGTTTACAGCAGGAAGTTGCATGGTCATATCTGTTGAGTTCGAGCTGACTGGTGGCAGGAGACTACTTAAAAAGTCATGTTTATGAGATCTAATGAGAAATAGAAGGGGAAAGGTATTCAAAAGAGGTAGGTGATCAAAGTTCAGGAATGGTAGATGGGGAAGGGTCACCTGGGGCAGAGGCACTGGCAACATCATACTTTGTCGGCTTAGAAATATGAAAATCCTTTGGGTTGACAGCCAAATAATAGATGAGCAGGACATAAGGTATTGGTAGTAGGGGGAGAAAGTGTCATAACAGATAAATTAGACCATTTACATGGGTGTGCTATTGACATCACATGTAGCCTTCCTCTTCCATCTCAACATATGACTTCATCTCCAGTTGTACAGAAAAATTAGCAGCCATCCCACGGGACCTCCTCCATCCTGCTGATCATGATCCCATTCTTGTATTTGTCCCCTTCTCCTCCTCGCCTGGTACGGGGAGGGGTTCTCCTTCCTCCTCGGGTTCAGTCTCCACTCTGGCTCAGAGTCCATGCCCTCCCGCCCTTCCAGGAGCCTGCGAGGATCCTCTCCCCTGCACTCCTTCCCATCATGCGCTCCTGTTTGATTCTCTCCCACTTGACTGCCCCACCTCTAAGTATTGCCCTGTCACTGTTGCACATCACAGCCAGTGCTCAGGGGTTGACTTGACTTTCCCACCTTCCACCCTTCAGGCCCTGTTGTTCCACTAAAGAGTTCTTACCAAAACTGTTTCTAAGTCAGCGAACCCGACCTTTCTCTGTCTCCTTACTCAACATCGCAGTAGACCAAATGCTCTGCATTGCTTCCTGTCTTTCTTCTACCTCTCTGATGTGTCTCCTGTGCAAAGTCATGCTCCTGGTAGCCACTGAATGCTAATTATGGGCTCAGCCCCGTGTTCCTTTATTTCCCTAGATGACATTTTGTGTAGCTTCATGACCACCTATCAGCAGGTCAGGCAGATTCCTGTCTCTGGCACACACACCTCCTGAGCACCAGTTCTGTGTATCGGACTTGCTGACCTTTCTTCTCGGATGTGTCTGTGGCCCCTCAGACTCATCAGGTTCAAGACGGAATTCATGAGCACCTCCTCCACTGAAAACCACCTTTCTTATTCTATTGCCTCTCTCAGTAAACACTTCATCTGTTTAGCCTGGAGTCGGGAAACCAGAAGTCAACTCCTACTCTGTCACCTTTCCAAAATCTAGTCTGTCACACCAAGTCCTGTGGATTTCGCTTCCTAAACCTCTTGAGTCCATATACATCTTTCCATCTCTTCTCGTACCCTTGCAGTGCGCCCTTGCCATCACACCGTAGAAGCTTCTCACCCAGTCTCCATGCACCTTCCTTGTCTTTCTGGCCCCTGGTCTACACTGCAGGCAAGCCACTCTTGTCAGAATGCGGATGTGATCTTGTATGTACCAGGTGACTGGTCAGTCCACCAGCTCTTGAAAAACCATTTTCCCATGCACTCGAACGTATTTCAAAGAGAATCAGTCCCCCATGGGGTAGTTTTCCTTGGTAGACAGTTTGTTTCTGTGCTGAGCCAGTCTGCCTCCTTCGAACTTCTCTGTGTCAGTTCCTCTCTGGAACTTGTGGCTTCGTTGGCACCACGGGTATGCACATGAAGACCTTTTCCATGAGAAGTGAAGGCAGGAGCCCTCTGGACGGTGAATGTATGTACCCTCATGTTCCATAGGTAAAAGAACTGTGTGTGGGGGGTGGGGGGGGTAAGTCCTTGAGGCTCCTCCCTGTTCTAATTGGGTGAACTGGGAATTTTGAGACAGGCAGCAGGTCCTGTGTGTCCTTGTTTGCAGGGAGCATGCATTCTGATGGACAAAACGGAAAAGGGGAAGAATGAGCAGCTGCTCAGATCTGTTTGTACTGTGCTGGCTGATTAGCTGTGACCTGCAGATGTGGGTCCCTTCCTCGGCTCTGCTCTCTGCCTGCTTATGTCTGACTTGGGGCAAATCACTCGCCTCCGGCCTTCTGTTTGCTTGTTAGTATAATGAGGTGGTGCTTATCTATGTGATCTTTGCCGGCTCCTCTGAAAAGACTCTAGTCCATCCTGGCTTGCAGATAAGGAAACTGAGGCCTGAGGTGTGATGACTTCCTTTAAAGCCACACAGCTAGTTGGGGCCAATCACAGGCCAGATCTCCTGACCCCCACGCATCAGTCCTTGGAAATCCTACTGTAATATGTTCCTTTCCAGAGGCCACAGGTGGGAACTGAGGGAAGTGGGACAATCAGAACATTAAGAATAGCCCAGAAGATGGCACAATGTCCGCATGCCTTGGCACCTGCATTTTACCAATAGGGCCACCTCTTACCTTAGAAGAAGTTCCCACAGGGCTGGTGATCTGGATGCCTGGCCTGGAGCTTAGCTACAGTAAATGGGACCAGAGGGAAGTGATGGCTGTTTGAGGTGGACTTTGTTGACGGTGGCTGCAGATAGCAGCTGACAGAGGAGGAAGAGGGAAGGGTGACAGATGGCAGATAGACGCAGGCCTGCAGGTCAGCCACTGTTGCCCAGGGTCACCCATCCCCAGGAGCTGTCTTTGTATCACAGGAGCTGTGTGATTACCCTGTGGGTTTTTAGTTCGATGTCACGTCTTGATGACAAGATTCCATTCTCTTCCTCATCAGTTTGAGACAGACATCGTAATGAAATTGTAATTAGCCAAATATGGAATGTAAGCCTGGAACTCATTTTATAGAGATATTTTCTTATGTGAACTACTTTCCCTGATGATAGAGGAGTTGTGACGATGTAACATCAGATATAGTTTATCTGATTGGCACATGTAAGAAGGGTTCCAGGCAAAAAAGAACAGTTTTTTTGATGTTGTGTTCTCCTCCCTTTTGATCTTTTCCATTCCTTTTTTTTTTTTTTTTTTTTTTTTGTCTTGTGAGCGGTCATCTGATTTATAAAAAGAAGCAACAAAAAGCAAAATGGTACAAGATAATCAGTTTCAAAACATAAAAAAATGAGTGTCTTTAGCCATAGCTCAGAACAGAGGAACTGGGTAAGGAGAATTGCTTGTATGAACTGGCAACAGGAAAAGTTGGTAAAGGAGAGCTGAGGAACTCTATTAAGACATAGGCGTGAGGGGCTCCATCATCATCTGGCATTCGCTCAGTGTCGTCTATATGGTTAGAGATGTCCATGATGGGAACTCCAGCAATCTTCTGGGTCTGGGTCAGCTGATGCCACAGTGTAACTCTCTGAATTACTTCTGTACTGAGCAGTCATCTGCATAGATTGACTTGTGTGTACATGGTAATTGTTTGAATCTTGTCTCTTTCACAATCATTAGAGCCTCTTGATACTTTCACCCCGGTTTCTCAGTTTCAGCCACTACACAGTCAGTTGTACAACTGGTACAGTTGGCACACAGCCTGTCCGTACCTAAACCTGGCCTTGACCTTAATACTGACCGTAACCCTGACTGTAAACCTAACTCTGACCCAATCCGTGATCCTGAACAGAATCGTAACAGTAAAGCTAACCCTGATCCTGAACCTACTCATGAAACACAACATAAACATAAAGCGGACCTTACCGTAACCATGAACCTAACCCAGACACTGACCCTATTACTAACCATGATGCTGATCTAACCCTGACCCTAACACTAACCCTGACACTGAATGTGAGCCTGAACGTAACTCTAACCCTAAACGTAACTCTAACCCTAAACGTAACCCTGACCCTGACAGTAACACGGGCCCTGACCCGAAACCTAACGCTGAACCTAACCCTAAAACTAACCCCTAACATTATCCCTGATACGGAACCTAACCCAATCTAATCCTAACCGTCAACCTATCTCTAACCCTAACCCTAACCCCACTTTAACAATTATCCTGACCCTCTCACTGAACCTGATCATAACCCTAACTCTGAGTTTTGCCTACGTCAGACTTAATCTTAAAACTGACCCTGGCCTTAACCTTAACACTGACCCTAACCCTGACTGTAAACCTAACTCTGACCCAATCCGTGAGCCTGAACAGATTAGTAACCCTAAAGCTAACCCTGATCCTGAACCTACTCATAAAACAGAACCTAAACATAAAGCTGACCTTACCGTAACCATGAACCTAACCCTGACCCTAACCCTGACACTAAACCTGTCCCAAACCTAACCCTGACCTGACATGACCTTGCCACCAAACCAAAACTTGAACCTGACCCTAAAACTGACCATGACCCTGAACCTGACCATAAACCTAACCATCAGCCTAACACTGACCCTGAGCCTGACTCTGACCGTAACGCTAACCCTGACCCTACTGTGATCCGGACCCTAAACCTAACCATGAACCTAACCCTAACCGTGACCCCACCCTAAACCTTACGCTAACCCTGACCCCAAAGACGTCTAACCCTAACCCTTACCCTAAGTCATTCTTAACCCTAACCCTAACACTAAGCTGGTCTAAACCCAGCTCTGTTCGCTCCAGCGGGGACAACAGCTGCACCCAGGCCTCCCAGGGGCTGGGGGGAGGATGTATGGGGGTCACTGGATGGTCACTGCATTGAGTGGAGTGTGAGCCTTGAGCAGCTTGGGTACTGGCGGCTCAGGGAGCTCTGGTGGAGCAGGAAGTTCGGTAAGGAGCCCCCAGGCAGTGGTGACCTCCCTTCCCTGACGACAGAGCCCAACGGTATTGGAACCCACGTATCACGGCACCTCATAACAGAGAAAACCCCCTGTGCAGATCATTTCTAGGCACATCGTAAAGGAAGCGACATGTTCTTCTACTGTACTGAAGCCCAGAGGATACAGGGAGAAGTGAGCTCGCCCGCCAGACACGTCCCCTCCCTGGCAGGTCATATCATGTTTCCCCAACCCCGCAGGCCCTTTGGCTAATAAAATGAAAATGTGACACCACTGGGCTCAGAGTCAGAGAGTCCCACACCTTCTGATCTATGGGAGTAGCCCTAGGTCTCCTCCCTGTTTCTGCGTGTGTGTGTGTGTGTGTGTGTGTGTGTGTGTGCCTCTGGGTGTCTGTGTGTAAAGAGGACCTGGCCATGCCATCGTGGGTGGAGATCCCCCAAGCAGGATGAGCTGATGAGGGTTAGATGTCTGGTGGGTAAGTAATGTTCACACCCCAGTTTAAGGCTGCTTAAGTGGGATCGGTGGTAGGGTCTACACCCATCTGCCCAGGGTATATCGTGAGACCCTGAATGGATGGTCCATGACACAGGAGCTGGGCTAACCCTAACAGTAACCACTAAGCCTGACCCTGACACTGACTGTGAGCCTGCCCCAAACCCTAACTCAAGCCCTGACCCTGACTCTGACCCAGACCCTGAGTGTGATCCTTACCTGAACCCAAAACAAAACCTAAGCCTAGCAAGGACCCTGATGTGGACCCTGAACCTAAACCTAACTCTGACATTACCGTAAATATGACTAATACCTAACCATGACCGAGACCCTGACCGTAATCCTAACCCTGATGCTGATCTACCCCTGACCTAACACTAACCCTGACACTGAATGTGAGCCTGAAACTAACTCTAACCCTAACTCTGAACTTTGCCTACGTCAGTACTTAACCTTAAAACTGACCCTGGCCTTGACCTTAACACTGACCCTAACCTGACTGTAAACCTAACACTGACCCAATCCGTGATCCTGAACAGATTAGTAACCCTAAAGCTAACCCTGATCCTGAACCTACTCATAAAACAGAACCTAAACATAAAGTTGACCTTACTATAACCATGAACCTAACCCTGACCCTCACCCTAACCCTGACACTAAAACTGTCCCAAACGTAACCCTGTCCCTGACATGAACCTTGCCCCCAAACCAAACTTGAACCTGACCTTAAATCTGACCATAACCCTTAAACTGACCCTAAAACTAACCGTCACCCTAACACTGACCCTGACCCTGACTCTGACCATAACACTAATGCTTATCCTACTGTGAGCCTGTCCCTAATCCTAACTATGAACGTAACCCTAAAAGAGATCCCTACCCTAAGGCATCCGCTAACCCTGACGCCAACAACGTCTAACCCTAACCCTGATCCTAAATATTTCGAAACCCTAACCCTAACACTAACCTAGTCTAATCCCAGCTCCGTTCCCTCAGCGGGGAAAACAGCTGCACCCAGGCCTCCCAGGGGCTGGCGGGAGGCTGTATGGGGGTCATTGGATGGGCACTGCATTGAGTGGATTGTGAGCCCTGAGCAGCTTGGGGACCGGTGGCTCAGGGAGCTCTGGTGCAGCAGGAAGTTTGGTAAGGAGCCCCCAGGAGTAGTGAACTCACTTCCCTGACAACAGAGCCCAACGGAATTGGAACCCACGTATCCAGGCACCCCATTACAGAGAAAACCCCCCTGCCCAGCTCATTTCTAGGCACATCCTAAAGGAAGCGACATGTTCTTCTGCTGTATTGAATCCTAAAGGATGCAGGAGAAGAGAGCTGGCCCTCCAGACACGTGCCCTACTTGGCAGGTCATATCAGATTTTCCCAATGCCTCAGGCCCTTTGGCTAATAAAACCAAAAGGTCACACCAGGGGGCTCAGAGTCAGAGAGGCCCACACCTTATGAACTACCAGTGTAGCCCTAGGTCTCCTCCCCGTCTCTGTGTGTCTGTGTGTGTGTGCGTGTGTGTGTGTGTGTGTGTGTGTGCGCCTCTGGGTGTCTGTGTGTCTGTGTGTAAAGAGGACCTGGCCATGCCATCATGGGTGGAGATGCCCCAAGCAGGATCAGGCTGATGAGGGGTTAGATGTCTGGTGGGCAAGTCATGTTCACACCCCAGTTTAAGGGTGGTTAAGTGGGATCGGTTATAGGGTCTACACCCTTCTGCCCAGGGTTTATCCTGAGACCCTGAAGGGATGGGTCCATGACCCAGGAGAGGGGCTAACCCTAACAGTAAGCACTAACCCTGACCCTGACACTGACTGTGAGCCTGCCCCAAACCCTCACCCAAGCCCTGACCATGACCATGACCCTGAACCTGACTCTGATCCTGACGTGAACCCTAAACATAAAACCTAAGCCTGACACTGACCCTGATGTGGATCCTGAACCTAAACCTAACCCTGACATTACCGTATCCATGACTCATATGTAAACATGACCCTGACCTTGACCCTAATCCTAACCGTGACGCTGACCTAACCCTGACCCTAACACTAACCCTACCCCTGACCGTGACTGTGAGCCTGATGCTAACCCTAAACCTAAAGGTAACTCTAACCATGACCTTCTACGGACCCTGAACCTAATCCTAACGATGACCCTGACCCTATTACTAACTCCTACCCTAAACCAAACCCTAACCCTGACCTTCCGCTGTCTATCCCTAACCCTAACCATAACCCTACTTCTAACTCTCACCAAAACCCCAATCCCAAAACCTACTGCCGAAACCTAACTGTGACACTAAACCGAACATTAACCCTAAACCAAAGCCTGACCCTAAACCTGACCGTGGCCCTGACCTTCACCTGAACCTGACCCTGACCCTAATTCTAACCATGACACTAACACTGACAACTACATAACCCTGTCCTTGACCCGAATGTGGACTTTAAACCAATACCTGAACCTGACCCTAAACCGGACACTGGCGCTAAACTTCACCCTGACCCTGACCCAGACCATGACCATAAACCTAACCCTGACCCTAACAGTGACCCCGACCCTGACCTGAACACTAAACCTGACCCTGACTGTGAGCCTGACCCTAACTCTAACCGTAAATGTAACCCAGACCCTGACACTAACACGGGCCGTACCCTGAATCCTATCGCTGAACCTAACCCTAACACTAACCCCTAACCCTACCATGGACCCTGACCCTAACAAGTTCTAACCCTAACAGTCAACCTAACGCTAACCCTAACACTAACTCTAAACTTTAACAATAACCCTGACCCTATACCTGACTATGATCATGACCCTACCCCTGAACTTTGCCTATACCAGACCCAGACCCTAAACCTGACTCTGGCCCTGACCCTAAACCTAACCATGATTCTAACACTTACCATTACATAACCCTGACCCTGACCCGAATGTGGACTTTAAACCAATATCTGATCTTGACCATAATCTTGACACTCGCCCAAGACTTCACCCTGACCCTGACCCAGGTAAAGACCATAAACCTAACGCTGACCCTAACAGAGACGCTGACCCTGAACCTAACTCTAACCCTAACCGTAACCCTGACCCTGACACTAACACGGGCCCTGATGTGAAACCTAACGCTGAACCTAACCCTAAAACTAACCCCTAACATTATCCCTGACTCTGACCCTAACCCGGTCTAACCCTAACCCTCAAAATACCTTTAACCCTGAGCCTAACCCCACTTTAACAATAATCCTGACCCTCTCCCTGACCCTGATCATAACCCTAACTGTGAACTTTGCCTATGTCAGACCTTAACCTTAAACCTGACCCTGGCCTTGACCTTATCACTGACCCTAACCCTGACTGTAAACCTAACTCTGAACCACTCCGTGTTTCTGAAAAGAATTGTAACCCTAAGGCTAACCATGATCCTGAACCTACTCATAAAACAGAACCTAAACATAAAGCTGACCTAACCCTAACCCTCACACTAAACCTGTCCTAAACCTAACCCTGACCCTGACATGAACCTTGCCCCAAAACCAATAGTTGAACCTGAGCCTAAACCTGAGCATGACCCTAAACCTGACCCTAAACCTAACTGTCAACCTAACACTGACCCTGATCCTGACTCCGAGCGTAACTCTAACCCTGACCCTACTGTGAGCCTGACCCTAACCCTATCCATGAACCTAACCCTAAACCTGACCCCTACACTAAGCCTTACGCTAACCCTGACCCCAACGACGTCTAACTCTAACCCTGACCCTAAGTCTTTCTTAACACTAACCCTAACACTAACCTGGTCTAAACCCAGCTGTGTTCCCTCCAGTGGGGACAACAGCTGCACCCAGCCCTCCAGGGACTGGGCAAGGCTGCACGGGGGTCACTGGATGGGCACTGCATTGAGTGGAGTGTGAGCCTTGAGCAGCTTGGGGACCGGCGTCTCAGGGAGCTCTGGTGCAGCAGGAAGTTCGGTAAGGAGTCCCCAGGCAGTGGTGACCTCACTTCCTTGACGACAGAGCCCAACTGAATTGGAACCCACGTATCCAGGCACCCCATTACAGAGAAAACCGCCGTGCCCAGCTCATTTCTAGGCCAATCCTAAAGGAAGCGACATGTTCTTCTGCTGTACTGAAGCTGAGAGGATGAAGGGAGAAGAGATTTCGCCCACCAGACATGTCCCCTCCCTTACAGGTCATTTTGGGTTTCCCCAACGCCTCAGGCCCATTGTCTAATAAAATCAAAAGGGGACACAGGAGGTTCAGAGTCAGAGAGTCCCACACCTTCTGATGACTGGTATGGCCCTTGGTCTCCTCCCCGTCTCTGTGTGTGTGTGTGTGTGTGTGTGTGTGTGCTCGACTGGATGTCTGTGAGTCTGTGTGTAAAGAGCACCTGGCCATGCCATCGTGGGTGGAGATGCCCCAAGCAGGATCAGGCTGATGAGGGGTTAGATGTCTGCTGGGCAAGTCATGTTCACACCCAAGTTTAATGCTGGTTCAGTGGGATCGTGTGTAGGGTCTACACCCTTCTGCCTAGGGTTTTTCCTGAGACCCTGAAGGGATGGGTCCATGACCCAGGAGCGAAGCTAACACTAACAGTGAGCACAATCCCTGACCCTGACACTGACTGTGAGCCTGCCCCAAACCCTCCCCCAAGCCCTGACCATGACGCTGACCCTGAACCTGACTCTGATCCTGACCTGAACCCTAATCCTAAACCTAAGCCTGACACTGACCCTGATGTGGACCCTGAACCTAAACTTAACTCTGACATTACCGTAACCATGACTCATACCTAACCATGACCCTGACCCTGACCCTGACCCTAATCCTAACCATGACGATGACCTAACCCTGACCCTAACCCTAACCCTACCCCTGACCGTGACTGTGAGCCTGACGCTAACCCTAAACCTAAAGATAACTCTAACCATGACCTTCTACGGACCCTGAACCTAATCCTAATGATGACACTGACCCTAACACTAACCCCTACCCTAAACCAAACCCTAACCCTGACCTTCCGCTGTCTATCCCTAACCCTAACCATAACCCTACTTCTAACTCTCACCAAAACCCCAATCCCAAAACCTACTGCCGAAACCTAACTGTGACACTAAACCGAACATTAACCCTAAACCAAAGCCTGACCCTAAACCTGACCGTGGCCCTGACCTTCACCTGAACCTGACCCTGACCCTAATTCTAACCATGACACTAACACTGACAACTACATAACCCTGTCCTTGACCCGAATGTGGACTTTAAACCAATACCTGAACCTGACCCTAAACCGGACACTGGCGCTAAACTTCACCCTGACCCTGACCCAGACGATGACCATAAACCTAACCCTGACCCTAACAGTGACCTCGATCCTCACCTGAACACTAAACCTGACCCTGACTGTGTGCCTGACCCTAACTCTAACCCTAAATGTAACCCAGACCCTGACACTAACCCGGGCCGTACCCCGAATCCTATCGCTGAACCTAAACTTTCACTAACCCCTAACCATACCACGGACCCTGACCCTAACAAGTTCTAACCCTAACAGTCAACCTAACGCTAACCCTAACACTAACTCTAAACTTTAACAATAACCCTGACCCTATACCTGACTATGATCATGACCCTACCCCTGAACTTTGCCTATACCAGACCCTGACCATAAACCTGACTCTGGCCCTGACCCTAAACCTAACCATGATTCTAACACTTACCACGACATAACCCTGACCCTGACCCGAATGTGGACTTTAAACCAATACCTGATCTTGACCGTAATCCTGACACTGGCCCTAGACTTCACCCTGACCCTGACCCAGGTAAAGACCATAAACCTAACGCTGAAGCTAACAGAGACACTGACCCTCACCCTAACAATAACCCTGACCCTGAATGGGAGCCTGACCCTAACTCTAACCCTAACCGTAACCCTGACCCTGACACTAACACGGGCCCTGATCCCAAACCTAACGCTGAACCTAACCCTAAAACTAACCCCTAACATTATCCCTGACACTGACCCTAACCTGGTCTAACCCTAAACCTCAACCTACCTCTAACCCTAACCCTAACCTCAGTTTAACAATAAACCTGACCCTCTCCCTGAACCTGATCATAACCCTAACTGTGAACTTTACCTATGTCAGACTTTAACCTTAAACCTGACCCTGGCCTTGACCTTATCACTGACCATAACCCTGACTGTAAACCTAACTCTGATCCACTCCGTGATTCCGAAAAGAATCGTAACCCTAAAGTTAACCCTGATCCTGAACCTACTCATAAAACAGAACCTAAACATAAAGCTGACCTAACCCTAACCCTGACACTAAACCTGTCCCAAACCTAAACCTGACCCTGACATGAACCTTGCCCCAAAACCAAAACTTGAACTGACCCTAAACCTGACCATGACCCTGAACCTGACCCTAAACCTAACTGTCAACATAACACTGACCCTGACCGTAAATCTGAGCGTAACGCTAACCCTGACCATACTGTGAGCCTGACCCTAAACCTAACTATGATCCTAACCCTAACCCTGACTCCTACACTAAGCCTTATGCTAACCCTGACCCCAACGACGTCTAACTCTAACCCTGACCCTAAGTCTTTCTTAACCCTAACCCTGACACTAACCTGGTCTAAACCCAGCTCTGTTCCCTCAGCGGGGACAACAGCTGCACCCAGCCCTCCAGGGGCGGCGGGAGGCTGTATGGGGGTCACTGGATGGGCACTGTATTGAGTGGTGTGTGAGCCTTGAGCAGCTTGGGTACAGGCGGCTCAGGGAGCTCTGGTTAAGCAGAAAGTTCGGTAAGAAAACCCCAGGCAGTGGTGACCTCACTTCCCTGAAGACAGGGCCCAACGGAATTGGAACCCACATATCCAGGCACCCCATTACAGAGAAAACCGCCATGCCCAGCTCATTTCTAGGCACATCCTAAAGGAAGCGACATGTTCTTCTGCTGTACTGAAGCCCAGAGGATGCAGGGAAAAGAGAGCTCTCCGGCCAGACACGTTCAATCCCTGGCAGTTCATATCAGGTTTCCTCAACGCCTCAGGCCCTTTGGCTAATAATATCAAAGGGGACACCAGGGGGCTTAGAGTCTGAGAGTCCACACCTTCTGATCAACCAGTGTAGCCCTAGGTTTCCTCCCCGTCTCTCTTTCTGTGAGTGTGTGTGTGTGTGTGCATGTGTGTGCCTCTAGGTGTCTGTGTGCCTGTGTGTAAAGAGGACCTGGCCATGCCATCGTGGGTGGAGATGCCCCAAGCAGGATCAGGCTGATGAAGGGTTAGATGTCTGGTGGGCAATTCATGTTCACACCACAGTTTAAGGGTGGTTAAGTGGGATCGGATGTAGGGTCTACACCCTTCTGCCCAGGGTTTATCCTGAGACCCTGAAGGGATGGATCCATACTCAGGAGCACGGCTAAGACTAAGAGTAACCAATAACACTGACCCTGACACTGACTGTGAGCCTGCCCCAAACCCTCACCCAAGCCCTGACCAACAAACCATGACCCTGAACCTGACTGTGATCCTGACCTGAACCCTAAACCTAAACCTAAGCCTGACACTGACCCTGATGTGGACCCTGAACCTAAACCTAACTCTGACATTACCGTAACTATGACTCATACCTAACCATGACCCTGACCCTGACCCTAATCCTAACCCTGACGCTGACCTAACCCTGACCCTAACCCTATCCCTGACCGTGACTGTGAGCCTGACGCTAATCCTAAACCTAAATAAACTCTAACCATGACACTCTATGGACCCTGAACCTAAACCTAATGCTGACCCTGACCCTAACACTAACCCTACCCTAAACCAAACCCTAACACTGACCTTACGCTATCACTACCCCTAACCATAACCCTACTACTAACTCTAACCCTAACCCGAATCCCAAACCTTACCGACAAAACCTAACTGTTACACTGAAACAAACATTGACCCTAAACCAAAGCCTGACCCTAAACCTGACCCTGGCCCTGACCTTCACCAGAACATGACCCTGACCCTGACCCTAATCCTAACCATGACACTAACACTGACCTCCACATAACACTGTCCCTGGCCCGAATGTGGACTTTAAACCAATATCTGATATTGACCGTAAAGCTTTCTCTGGTCCTAGTCTTCACCCTGACCCTGACCCAGCCAAAGACCCTAAACCTTACCCTGACCCTAACAGTGACGCTGACTCTGACCGTAACACTAAACCTGACACTGAATGGGAGCCTGACCCTAACTCTAACCCTAAACGTAACCCTGACCCTGACACTAACACGGGCCCTGACCCGAAACCTAACGCTGAACCTAACCCTAAAACTAACCCCTAACATTATCCCTGACACTGACCCTAACCCGGTCTAACCCTAACCCTCAACCTATCTCTAACCCTAAACATAACCCCACTTTAACAATAAACCTGACCCTGTCCCTGACCCTGATCATAAACCTAACTTTGGGGACTTCATCAAGATCAAAAGTTTCTGCACAGCAAAGTATACCGTCAACAAAATGAAGAGACAACCCACGGAATGGGAGAGGATTTTCACAAATGACATTACAGATAAAGGGCTGATACCCAAGATCTATAAAGAACTCCTCAAACTCAACACACAAAAAACAGATAATCATGTCAAAAAATGGGCAGAAGACATGAACAGACACTTCTCCAAAGAAGACATACAAATGGCAAACAGATGCATGAGAAAATGTTCATCATCATTAGCCATCAGGGAGATTCAAATCAAAAGCACATTGGGATAACACCTTACAAAGTTAGAATGGCCAAAATTAAGAAGGCAAAAAACAACAAGTGTTGGAGAGGATGTGGAGAATGGGGAACCCTCTTACACTATTGGTGAGAATGCCAGTTGGTGCAGCTACTTTGGGATACAGTGTGGAGACTCCTTAAGAAATTAAAATTAGAGCTACCCTATGACCCTGCAATTGCACTAATGAGTATTTACCCCTAAGATACAGATGCAGTGAAAAGAAGGGACATCTGTACCCTAATGTTTATAGCAGCAATGGCCACAGTCATTAAACATTGGAAAGAACCAAGATGACCTTCAGTGGATGAACGGATAAAGAAGATATGATCCATTTTTACAATGGAGTATTATGCTTCCTTCTGAAAGGAAGGATACCCAACTTTTGTATCAACATGGACGGGATAGGAGGAGATAATCCTGAGTGGAATAATTCAAGCAGAGATTGTCAATTTCCATATGGTTTCACTTAATTGTGGAGCATAAAGAATAACACAGAAGACACTGGGTGATCAAGAGGAGAAGTGAGTGGGGGGAAATTGGAGGGGGAGACAAACCATGAGAGACTCTGAGAAACAAACTGAGAGTTTTGAGGGGAGGGGGCAGAGGGTTGGGTAAGCCTGTTAATGGGAGTTATGGAGGGCACATATTGCATGGAGCACTGGGTGTGGTGCATAAACAGTGAATTTTGGAACCCTGAAAAAAATAAAATAAAAATGACAACAACTCCTTTTCCCAACATGTGGTAGGAGTCCCCCAAATGATTGGAAGCAGCCTCCATTAGAGATCAATCCACTGCATGTTGAAGTGGGAGGCCACTTCAAAAAGACCAAGAAATATCCAATCCCAAAACAAAGTAAGGGCCAGCTCCACCTCATGGAATACCACCTGCTCTCCCTTAGATAGTGTGCTGTTGCTTTAATAAACCTGCCTTCTGCTTTCACTTGGGCATTGATCTCTAATTCTCACGGGCCAACAATAAAAATAATGATGGTTTACCATTACAATTCATAGAAAAGGAGGTACAGGGAAATTGAATGAAAGGGAATAACAAAGTAGGTTCATAAGTCAATCTTCCTTGTAAAAAAATTAACCTGAAAGTGCGTTTCTGCCACCTCTCTCCTGTTTGATATGATAAAGTATGACCACGATACATGAATTATAGTTCGGGATTTTGAAAAGCATAATAGCTTTATACCAACACTTGAGCTTTTATTTATTTATTTATTTATTGCTAACAAGATAGCTCGATTTGATATGCGGTTCCTGAAAACCAACCACAGAAGAAATTCTATCTTCATGAGAAGTCAGAAAGAACCACAAACCTCAAAATAGATTCAAAGAGAAAATACTCTTAAAAAAATTTCCCTTCCTGGGGCACCCGAGTGGCTCAGTGAGTTTGGCCCACTGGGCCTTTGCGTTCGGCTCAGGTCATGATCCTAGGGTCCTGGGATTGAGCCCCATGTCTGGCTCTCTGCTCAGCAGGGAGCCTGCTTCCACTTCTCTCTCTGCCTGCTCTCTGCCTACTTGTGATCTCTGTCTGTCAAATAAATAAATAAAATCTTTCAAAAAAAATTTCCCTTGGGCACCTGGGTGGCAGAGTGAGTTAAAGCCTCTGCCTTCGGCTCAGGTCATGATTCCAGGGTCCTGGGATCGAGCCCCCCATCAGGCTCACTCCTCAGCAGGGAGCCTGTTTCTTCCTCTCTCTCTGCCTGCCTCTCTTCCTACTTGTGATCTCTATCAAATAAATAAATAATGTCTTTAAAAATAAAATTTCCCTTCCTATCAGAAGCAGACCAAACCACTAACAAATTCCCCAGAAAGCTTTATCTAAAAGGTTGTACTTTCTTCAGACACCCAGCAGGACCTTCTTCTCTGGGCCTGGTATTTCTTCAATGGCCTATTCCAGAGAATAAGACACTAAACTACTGAGTGCCAAGGGCCTCAGAACCACGAAAGAGATGATGAGGGGCACAAAGTATGCCTCTGGTCACCAAGAGGGTATGTAAACGTTTGCTGCTTTTCTGCATTTTTCAAAGCTGAGTGTTTAGCTGGTGGCAGCTCCTTTAGGATAAATTGCTGATACCATATAGTAAAAGCTATTATATGATCTTTTACAAACCATTTCCTATCTTTGCAATCTCATGTGCCAAGACAGACACGGATTATTTAAAACCCTGAAGAGAGTGCTATTGCATTTAAATTGCCTGTAACATTAGTGTAATAGATTTATGATTGATGATAGATTTAGTTAAAATATAACGGTTTTAAATATTTATTCTTAGTAAACGATTTCAAACTATGCTCATTTAAGTAAGTTGGTGCATAATCCCATTTCTATTAAAACATAGTGCAAGGACCAATGCCACGGTTCCGCGAGAACCCCAAGCTCTTTTTCTAGAATGGCCATATGCGTATGTATCAGGCGTCCTCTTTTCACTCCGTTTGAGGAGCACCTACCATGGAGGTCATGTAATAACCAATAACCAAAAAACAAACAAAAAACCCAAACATCCAGGTCGAAGTGATTCGCGCGTGCCATCATGCAATGGCGGACCCTGCCTGGAGACTAGGAGACTGCTCAAAGAGATCGCTGGCAGGCATCTCAGCCCAGGCCTGTGCTGGGGAAGCTGGTTCTCCGCTTTGGGCACAATCAGGAAGCCAGCGAAGTGACCCGAGAGTGCAGCCGGGTTTAGGGCTGTTGATCTTTTCGCAGCCAGGCCGCACTCGGACACCCGCACGGGGAGCCAGGCTAGGAGGCTGCCCAGCGCTGGCGCTGGCCATGCTCGAGGCCCCCGGGGCTTCGCGGGCACGCGTGCCTGGGCCCGCAGATCAGGGTGGAGGGGGAGGGGGGGAAGGACGGGGGCCGCCCGGAGAAGGTGCTTTGCTAATTGCGGAATCTGGAAGTGAGCTCTCGGAGGTCCTGGCGAAGAGTCTGAGAGGAGGTGGAGGGGCTGGCAGAGGAGGGGCGCGCACCGCCATGGTGCTGTGCTGCGGCCCAGTCAGGACTCAGGACCCCCTTCCTCGCCGCCCCTGCACTCCCGAGCCCCTGAAGCCGCGCTGTCCCGCTCCCGTGGCCCGCGGCCCCGCCCCGCCCCATGGCTTCTCCGGAGGACCCTCTGCCAGCAGGTAAAGTGACACCGCGCCACGCCCTCATCTGGAGCAGAAAGCGCGGGCCCCGAGCTCGCTGGGGTGTCGGGACCCAGCCTCCCGCGACCCCCGGGGCAGCAGGACCACCGCGGACAACACGCCGCACCCAGGACTCCACGTGGTCCGGCCCGGGGACGGAACCATGCGAGGTGCCCCCCCGCCAGCGAGCGCAATAGCCCCCATCATTTGGCACCCCCACGCGAGGGTGCCTAGGACCCCCTTCCCTCATCCCGAGCCTTGGACCCGCCACTTTTGTTCTGGACTTGGGATCCCAGGTGGAAACTAGTCCCTCAGACCTCCCTGGCATCAAGGAGCGCAGGGAGGGATTCTCGGGTTTTCCACCCTGACTCTTCCTCTCTACACATTCACATGCCTTCTGGCCTCCCTTTCCTCACCTCATTGTCACTTTTATTAAATGCTTTTGTTCCGCATGTTGACCCGCAGAGCGATTTCATGAATGAATATACTGGAAACTAAGTCGGAGCCCACCTGTGAGAGCCCACCTGTGGAGGCCTTTCATTAGAATGGTCTCTGGTTCTAGCCTCAGTTCAGAATTCTGCGTGTACCTGAGGACCGAGTCCAGATGTTTCTTTCATCTCTGACTTGAATTTGAAATCCTAACGTCACTATGACCAGGGAAGCCGAGGTCCATCGCATCTTCATCTGAAATTCCACTAGAGCTCCCATTTACCTAGTGCCCAGCCTGAGTCTGTTTTCCACTACTGTCAGGGTTCTAGAAGTTCATGCACTGCCCACCACTGACAGTAGGGGCATCTCTCTGCCCAGATTTTCCCTTTACATAAGGAGGTCAGTTACAGGAGATTAGGGCCCACTCTAACGACCTCACTGTAATGTGATTGCATCTGTAAGGACTCTAGTTCCAAATAAGGTCAGGTTCTGTGGTACCAGAGATAAGGACAGCAGCAAGGTTTCTGGGTGTAATGCAAGGTCAGCTCTTAACAGTCCACACTCACTGGCTCCCCAATTCGTGTCCTTCCCGTGTGCAAAATACCTTCACCCAATGCCCTCCAAAGCACTAATCATCTCAGAATCAACTCAAAATCTGAAATCTCATCTGTCTGCCTCCACTGAAAGACCTAGATCTCACCCAGACCCTGGGACCTGAGGACTGCATCCAGAAGCAACAGTCTCCTGGTAAAGCTGCCCATCAGGTCCTGACATCACCCTCATTCGTCCCAGCAGCCGAGGGCCTAAGTTCCCAGAGACAGATTCTCAGAGGAAATTTGAAGACCACCTCAGAGGACGTTCTTTGGGAGTGAATGAAAAGGGAAGGGAGTCAGAGACTCCTGCCATTCCCAGGGCACCCAGAACCCAGAGAGTGAGGCCTTGGATGCTTTCTAGTGACAGATTCAAGGCAATTCTTTGACTTTGGGACTTCAGAGTTAACTTAGATTTCATTTGTGATTATTATTTTTGTGTGGGGTACATAGCTTTTCTTTTGACCTATGGCTGTTTTCACTCCCGGTACTGAAGAAGCCCCTAAATCCTAACCCTGTTGAGGACTCCGAAAGCTCTCAGAGCAGCAGTACTGGGGGACAGTGTGGACACATGGTTTGGTTTCTCCTCTGGCCTGATTCTGCGGCAGCCCCGCTCTGTCCTCCTCAGACTTCAGAGCAATAGCTGAATAAGTGGAGAAAGGACGAGGGGATCAGGAAGGTGGCCACCGAAGAGTGACTTCTCTGGAGGGTGGCTGAGCTAGCGAGTGAGCATGTTAGTCCATCTCTGACTGCAGACAGAATGGAGCTGAACAAGGGCCAAGAAAGGGAAGGAGGAGCAGAGAGCAGGGAGAAAGGGACCAAAGATGAGATTCAGACGAAGGGAAGTAATTGGGAGGAGAGAAGAAACTCTAGAAGACAGGCATATAAGAAAAGAAAAGGGATGAAGTGGGCATCGGGAAAGGGCACCACCAGGGAAGGACAGAGGGGAAGGAAGGAAGGAGGGAGGGAGGAAAGGGGAAATGAAGAAGGGAGGAGTCAGCACGCCAGGGCTCCCCCTGCATCTGAAGAAGAGGTGCCTGGTCCCTCTTGTCAAACAGGGTGCTCACTCTTTCATCCCAGTTTCTGCTCCCAGTGCTACTGGGCTTTGCAGCACATTAATGAAATATATAAAATTATAGGGAAATGACACCTACCGTTCCATTATGAGTACAGCTTTTAAAATGGTCTCATGAGGAAGGGATTCTAGCCATTGGCTGCGCAAGGCATGAGGCATGTTAGTGATTCTATTTTTTCCTCTGCAGAATGGGTCTTTCTACGTTCCAGGTCATTTCTACCCCAATAAATAATGCAGCGATTCTCTCAGTGAGTTGTACTTTTGGTATAAACAGCCAACTGTCTCTTAAAAAGGACTTTTGTTTAACGTCCTTTTAAAAAAAAAAAAGTCCTTTAAAAAAATCTTTTTTTAAATTTTTTTATTTTTTAATCCCATATGTTTTCTCTGATCCTGGAATGTTGTCATTTTGACCTTGACTTTTGATTAAAATAGTCTTCATCATCAGCACCTACTGCTCTCCTCTCCTGGTGGTCTCTCCAGAAGGGGTCTTCTCTAGCTCTTCTACCAGGAGATGGGCACTTCCCCTCTACCCGTGTTGCCGGACTTAACTTACATATCTTGCAGGGTCAGGTCGGCCTGTTGTTCTCTTCTGAGTGGTTAGTTTTTCATAAATACCGTGCTTTGCTTTTGTCAGGATTTACCCTTGAATTTCAAAACCCTTTTCTTGTGCCACTGAAGCCTAGGAAACAGTCCTGATGAGAGAACCAGGAACTCGAACAGATCATGTTTATCCTGAATGTTCTGTCCAAAATGAAAAATACTTTTCTGAGGAGCCTTGAGATCTCTGAGAAGGGAAGTTTCACCAAATCTGTCATGTAGGGGCAACAATTCAGATTCTGTGTCAATTTTCCTCCTTTCCCAGCTAATAATTCTCTACCTCAGAAAGCCCACTCTCAACCGTTTTCCTCTCTCAAAGGCAGTTTCTCTTACAGTCTGCACATGGCACTTGAGGCCTGCTGGTCATTGGCTACAGCCCTCTGTACCTTGGGTCTAGCAGCTGCGGGGCATCAAGATGAGAACGTCTCTTGTTCTAAGACTTAATATAGATTGGGGCACATGGTAAGCAATAATCACTTATTTTGTTGATCCAAGTGTTTGACCTTTCTTAATTATTCTAGTTCCACTGTTTACTTGTTCTAAGATTTGTCCACCCCCCCCCATTTTAATATCTCTTAAGGTGGCACTCACGTTGCACTTGATGACATATCTTAGTTTAACTGACAGCATTTCTCTTCCTTAGTCGAACATAAACTATAGTGCATCTTACCCTTGATGAAAGCTAGGATGCAATTAAATACTCTATTATGGATACGATTCTGATATTTGAAATCCTCTGGTAGCTCCCTGTGCCCCACATGTAGTACCTCACCTCCTCGGCATAGTGTACAAACCATCTCACCCCCAGTGTTAACCCCGGGGCTCAGCCTCCATCCCCAGGTGATGTTGTGAGATCAGCCGTCGGTTGTCATGAACTTGCTGTAGTTTCCCGAATGCACTGTGCTGCCTCCTGGCACTTTGAAACTTGACACACTCATCCTCATACTTTGCTTTGCCCTTGTCTATCACCTCCCCTGAAAATCAGTTCCTAAGTGGCTTTTCCCAGCTCCAACCTACCCTTGGCAGTCTTTTATCTCCCTGTGGTAAAGCCTGTCACACTTCACCGTAGACATGCCCGTTGTCCCGCTGAGAAGAGAAAAGGGACAGTGAGGGCCCCCCAGCATTTGCAGCTCTAGTGCAGAGCCCCATGCCTGGCTTGCAAGAAATGCCAGATCATGAAGACAAACGGAGTTCATCCTCTGGCTAAAACCAGCTCTTCTTTGCCTACCGCTGGATCTGGATCATTAAAGAGCACCCAGTTATTAATGTTGTTTTTCTAGGGATTTTTTCCCCATATATTTCCAAGGTCTTTACTCTTTTTATAGCACTTTAATTCAGGCTTCAACCACTTCCTAGTCAGATCAGGTGAAATCATTTTCCTTCCCATACCCTCGATGTATTTCACTCCTAGTAATTCTTTTTTTAAAGATCTTATTTACCCATTTGACAGACAGATCACAAGTACGGAGAGAGACAGGCAAAGAGGGGGAGGATGCAGGCTCCCCGCTGAGCAGAGAGCCAGATGTGGCGCTCCATCCCAGGACCCTGAAATCATGACCTGAGCCGAAGGCAGAGGCCTAAACCACTGAGCCACCCATGAGCCCCATATCTGGTAATTTTTAATCAACGTGGATTTGCTGCATCAAATAGTTCCTTCTTCTTAAAATATAAATATATAAATATATTGATCAAGTCAGGCGCATGTCTTAGGAGAATGTCATACTTTAGTAGCAAACTTGAAATCTTGGCCATTGGTATGATTTTTGTTTTGGATTGATTTGGTTCGGTTTTTGTAATTTTAAAAATCCCTCCAGTCCTTGGCTCTGTCTGACCTGATTGCTTTCAGCTGTTTCTGCAACAAGTTGTCCCAGCAGTGAAAACTCTCATGGTTTACAGTGGCGCCCCCTTCTGAACACTTTAATAAAAAGGTTTTTTTTTTGTTTGTTTTTTGTGTTTTTTTTTTTGTTTTGTTTTTGTTTTTTTTTTGCAATGGTAAATGTGGAACAACAGCTGCCGGGCATCAAGATGAGAATGTCTCTTGTTCTAAGACTTAATATAGTTTTGTGCACATGGTAAGCAATAATCACTTATTTTGTTGATCCAAGTATTTGACCTTTCTTAATTATTCTAGTACCACAGTTTACTTGTTCTAAGATTTGTCCTCCCCCCCATTTTAATATCTCTTAAGGTGGCACTCACCTTGCTCTTGATGACATATCTTAGTTTAACTGAGAGCATTTCTCTTTCTTAGTCGAACATAAACTATAGTGCATCTTACACTTGATGAAAGCTAGGATGCAATTAAATACTCTATTATGGTTACAATTCTGATATTTGAAATCCTCCGGTAGCTCCCTGTGCCCCTACAGTGTAGTACCTCACCTCCTCGGCATAGTATACAAACCATCTCACCCCCAGTGTTAACCCCGGGGCTCAGCCTCCATCCCCAGGTGATGCTGTGAGATCACAGAATCTCAATCAGTTGACATTTTTCTACTGAATTACCCAATAGTCTGATCATAACCCTAAGACTTCTTAAAATTATTTCACTCATAATCCCAAATCTGCTTTGCTTCCTCATCTGAGTACACTGTAATTTGATTTCAAAATGAGGACAGTTTTCAGTAATGCCACATTCATTAATCTATTTTACAATTCCATGTACTTAGAACTATGAAAATATGTTAATAACATCCATTCCAATAAGCCACCCTAAATTTATTATCATGAAACCAGACCTCAAGAAAGAGAATTCAAAATCATCCATGTATTTGCAATTTATTGCAATAAAGCCTTTATCAATAAACTTCCCCGTGCACATGGTGTTCAAATTGCTGGTGAAAACCAGCCAGATCTATTACAAGCTTTCTCATGGCTTCTAGGTAACCCAAGTGAGCCTTTATTGATACTGGGAAGGGATAAAGCAGGGAAGGGATAAACAGTGATGTAAGAATTGGCTAGACAAAAGTAATGACTCTCATTACAAAGTGAGTATTTTAAAGCAAAAGAGCCTGTTGGGAATATTGTTTTATAAAATAGTGGCTTTTTTATTAACTTTTTAAAATTCAATTAGTTAGCATATAGTGTACCATTAGTTTCAAATGTAGATTTCAGTTATTCATCCATAGCATATAATAGCTAATGCTCAGTACTTACTGTTATAGCTTCTTGAAAGCAGAGTTTTAACCCACTGAGCCACCCAGGTGCCCTTGAAAGCAGAATTTTAGATCATATTTTCTGATTACTTCCATGTAGTACAACACTTTTCTGCTAGCAACCTTCAAAACATACTGTTTGTTAGAGGAATTTCTTTAATAATAAATAAGTAGGAATTTATTATATTTATAAATACATAAAATAAATAGGAATTTATTTAAATTTATTTAAATATTGCACACTGTTTCATTGTTCATAAATAAGGTGATGATATTATAGCCATTAGTTGGTAGCACTGATATATCACTTTCTTTTTACTTCTCAGTGCATTCTATATCACAAAATAGATATATATTTTAAAAGAATCTGAATCTGTAGCAAACTTTTAAAAAAAACTATACAGTAAAGTTTATCATTTTAAGTAATCTCAATTATCTTCCTCAATTGTGATAGTATATCCTTCTATCTAGGCCAGATATTGTATGAGGGATTTGAAGAGACATACTTTTCTAAATTTCACTTTTCTCATCTGCAAAATGCTAATCATGATCCTACAATAAAATACACTTACAATTTTTTGATGAAATTTTATTTATTTATTTTAAGATTTTATTTATTTATCAGAGAGAGTGGGCGAGAGAGCAAGCACAGGCAGACAGAATGGCAAGCATAGGCAGAGGCAGAAGCAGGCTCCCGGCCGAGCAAGGAGCCCGATGCGGGACTCGATCCCAGGACGCTGGGATCATGACCTGAGCCAAAGGCAGCTGCTTAACCAACTGAGCCACCCAGGCGTCCCTTTTGATGAAAATTTAATCTGTATAAACAATATATTTGCTGTAATGCGTGGTTCATGGAAAACATCTTATTTAATTATAAGCAACAACAGTATTAGAAATTAAGTAAATGTATCTATAATATTTAAAGTTTTAACACATAATTCCAGTGCTTTGCCTTATTTTCTCAAATCCCTTTACCACTTTCACTGACAGAGTCAAATGTACTTTTTCTACTAGTAGCCGGCTCTTTGTCTTTTGTCAGAAAGATGCCCTTGTGAATTATTTATAATAGAGATATTAGCAATGATAATAATAATAATAATAAATAGCAATGAAAATGTTAAAAAAAAGTTTTCTTAACTAATTAGGGTTCTTAGACATCAATTAGAGGAACCACCTCTGGCAAGCAAATTAATCTGCAAGACATTCCCAGAATTAACAAGTCAGTCAGATACAGGGTCCGTAGACTGAAAGGTGAAGCAAAAGGACTAGGTTTGGAAAATAGGTAAGGACAGTGAAAAAAATGATCAAATTTTTGGGAAAAATAAATTTTTAGGTGTCCTTTTAATGGCGTCCTGGGCATTATGTAGCAGAAACTCTGGAGATTATCTCAATCCATTGGAGTCACCCCGTTTATTAGCTTGCTATTGACAAAGGTATTTACAAACTGTAGAGCAAGAGGTTATAATGTAGAAAACTGATGGTAATGCACAAGATTCTTGTTAACAATAATGCAAGTTAGTGATTTTTCATTAGAAAACATAAATTCTATAACCCAAATTATGGGCCCAGAGCACTTCTGCTGCACAACTCTGCTTATATCCCAAATAACCATGTGAACTAGTTTTAATATCTGCTTCTCTTATTAATTTTTGAATAAAAATTCTTGACACAAGTATTTTATAATTGTGTGATAATCATGCATTTAATTTCTTGGAGAAAAAAAAACTCACTTTAGAATAACTATGTTCGTTCACAGAACCAGCCTTGATAACACACTTCTATATGTTAGAAATGATGTAATAAATGTAGAATATTGGGTACTCGTTTGGTATTCTTTGCCATGTCTTGCACTATCTAAAAAGAGATCAGTGAACTTGGACTGGAGTTAGTAGACACGGAAGAAAATAAAATATTACAGAGAAGAATACTCTGTGGTCCACAACCTAAACGGGCTGGGATTCCCATCATTTGGATCCCTGTAGCTTTACAAAAGTCAATTAAATTTTTGTATCTCTGATTAAAGTTGATTCTCCAGTACTTTTTCAAACATCTCTTGTAAAGTATTGTTTCCCAGAAAAAAAAGGGATTTTGCACATGTATCTGCCTTTGTCTCTGGTCATGATCTCAGTCAGGATCCTGGGATCAAGCTCCATATCGGGCTTCCTGCTCATTAGGGAGTATACTTCTGTCTCTCTCTGCAGCTACCTCCCCCTGCCCCACTCATGCTCTCTCTCTCAAATAAATAAATACAATCTTTAATTTCTTAATTAAAAATAAGATAAAAAAAATAAAATAAAAAGTCTGGTCTTACTGCCCCATTTAGCTCCTTGTTTTTTTTTTTTGAGTTGTATTTAAAGCAGCATGAGAGAACATGAGGCTCTCAAAATTTAAAAAAAAAGGAAAAAATTGAGTTTTGTTAGGATTTAAGATCTTGTCTGCTAGACAAAAACGTTGGCTTTGTTAACATGTGAAAATTAGCAAAAGAGAATAAGATAGAATTCTAATAATTTTTGTAGAAATTAAAAATTTCTTCCAACCCAATTACATACAGACCCATTAAGTAAATTCATTCCAATGTCCCAAACCAACCTTTTCTAATAGTAATGCATCTGTGTAAACAGGTTCAACCCAAGGAATAAATAAATATTATTATTTTTTTCCTGTCTCTTCCACAGTCACATCTGGGTATATTGGTAGCAAGCCAATTATCTATCTTATAAGACATGATATCATAAGGAAGGGTATTCTGTCCATTTGGAACAACTGAAAATCATTGTAATTTTATCTTGGTGCAGTAACTTGAGATGGCACAGTGTGGGTTATGAATATATTTTATTTTTTTTTTTTTACTGGGAAGAAGAGATTATAGAGATATTGGTTATCCAAGAGAGACTGACAGGTGTTGATAGTTGCCAGGTCAATATCCATCTACTTTTTCCTTTAATATCAGAAAGCACTGAGGGATTGACAACAAGGAAACTTAAAACAACATCAAATATTTTATTCTCTCTTTTCTAGTTATATTGTAAGCATTTGACAAAGTATCAGTCGTACAAGATATCATTCTCTTTTACCTCTATCTTTCTGCCAGAAATGTGGGCTTAATAGTGAGAACTCCAACAGCAATCTTTGCAACTGTGAATAAAAAGCCATGAAAACCTCTAAGATAGTTCACTTGACTTTCTTAAGACTCTGAACCAACACCAGAGAAAACACTCTCTGTATTCTTCTTGTTAAATGAAAAAATATGGTTAAACCACTTTTGAAAGTCTACTACATACAGCAAAATGTAAAACTTAATTGAAATATATCCTCTCAGCTGTGCTTAAGCAACTGAGTCCTGAGCTTTTCAGGTTTTCAGTCTGAAAGTGTACACCTCTGGTGCTCTGAAAGGGAAGAGAAAGGAAACCCTGTTCTCCATATAAATTAAAGAAGAGAAATCTGTGCATTTAAGTGGGCCATATAAAATTTATCAAGCAATTATCTCCTAACTCCTTCCTATCCAAATTACCTGATATGCTCTCCCTACTCCTTTATTCCACGTTACTGCCTTTTCCAGGATTCTGTCTCACATCACAACATGTCTTCTGTTATTTCCTTCTTGCAAGCTAGTTTTGTTTTCTCCTTCTAAAAAAATCAACATCATTGTGTATTTCAATTCCCATTTTCCTCAAATGCTTTGATTCTTCTTATCTATTACTCTTTTCTCATACTCTGTGTCTTTGTCTTTATGGGTTTTATACTTTGCTTTTCCCCATCCTTTACTGCCACTATATAATCAAATCTAATAACTTCTTAGAGAAAGTTAAAAATTCCTGCATAGCCACATGTGAATACAAAGTCACTGATTTTTAGCAAACCTATAAGATAGTCAGACATCCATTCAATTTCTTTTTTTCAAGGTTTTATTTATTTATTTGACAGAGAGAGATGACAAGCAGGCAGAGAGGCAGGCAGAGAGAGAGGAGGAAGCAGGCTCACTGCTGAGTAGAGAGCCCGATTTGGGGCTCGATCCCAGGACCCTGGGATCATGACCTGAGCCGAAGACAGTGGCTTAACCCACTGAGCCACCCAGGCGTCCCTCCATTCAATTTCTTAACTGAGCCTCAAATGCATCCTGAGTTCTAACCTAAACCTAAGTTCTACTTCTTACACGTTGTTATATGACCAAATTCTTTCAGTTCAGTATTTTGTAACATTTAAATATTAATCAATTGATGCTTTGTCTGTGTATTTCTATGAAAATAATTTGAATACTGTAGATTTATTGTTATATTTATAGATTTATCAGTTGAAGTTTTTGGAAATTTCAGATATAATGATTAACCTAAAATGATACTGCCTCAAATCCCTCTGATATCAAGGCCCAACACCTGATTATAGCCAAACCTGTGGTGGATAGTTCCATGGGAAATTGCAGTTACTTAACACTGATAGCATCTCATGTTCTCTCTCTCATTTTAGAATGTCTCCAACACAACCCAAAAGTGTAGGAGAGTTAATGTCCTCTGAGGACAGCTCTCAGTGAAGTGGAAATAAGAACCATAGATAAAATTGTCAGTTTTCTGGTCTTCGTGAGGACAACTTAAAGAAGTTTCTCAGGACCTTTCAGTAAAAGCAAGCCTTCATTTTCTATCCATAACAATTATATCAACAATGTACCTCTTTGACAAAGTTGCTTCTTCACTGTATCACTTTCCCATTCTTTTCTACCTTGGATAATCTCCCAGATAAACTAACAGTACTCAAATCCTTTGTCCTACTCTTTGCTCTCAGGATAAATGGAGCCAAAAGACTTAGATTAATATCAAGTTCTGAATGGGATCTTAGAGCTATTTCTGTCCAGATTTTCATAAACATAGGGATCTTTGAATTATCAGGCTATAAATAAGTTCTAAATGGAGGGGGCAAAAGCAGAAAGTAGAAATTTTTATGTTTGATTTTTAATCATGATTAATTGACTTTATTGATTATTAAAAATACTAACATTATAAAAGTGTGGATCTTTGTAAAACAATGTCATAATGTTAGAAATAAGTTGCATAGTCCTTTGAGAATATTAAACCAAGTGTTCAGGTGCCATCCAATTTCTTGTTTAATCCAGAACTTTGGTGTGCATTAACTTGAGGAATAGGATTTTGAAGTCCAGACAGACTAACAGAAAACTGATCCAAATGTGTGTGTTTATATTTCTGCATTTGTTGTAAAAATCAAAGTGTGATTGCTGGTTTAAAATGGTAAAACTAATAATGTTCATGGACTCTATTATAAATTTTCTAACTGTATGGGAAGAATCCAATAAACATAGAATCAATTGATTTGCAAATCCTCAAAGAGCTACAGGATCAGGTAGTGGTATGTTCTGATTCAACAGCATCATAATGCAGCATTTTATATGTGTGGCTAATGGATATTTTCATGAATGTTTGCTAGCTAGTCAGCCAATACAGAGAAATATTAGGTAGGGTAATTACTCACAGTTGTGTTTAATAAAATGAGAGAAAATTATCAAATGACACTAATAATAATAATCCTATAGCAGGCTAAATAATTCAATGATAATTACAAGTATTAATCTAGCTTTCTTCCCTGATTATGACTCTTCTCTCCTTTATCATAATGGGAGTAGCAGATTGTCTGCAATGAATTGCGAAAACCCAGCAGTGACTTTGGCAGTGAAGGCCTCCCATCAATTTTGATAGGTTAAAATGATTCTGGTTGGTCTTGAACGAATGTGTCAATTTTTTTTTTTTCTGTGTGTGTCATAAAAGAAAGAAGCAATAGTAAATCCTTGCTGTTATTCCATGGAGCCAATAAAATCATTCTGCCAACAAGAGGCTGTTGACACCGTAAGTGTAGTTAACTGTCTTGAAATACTAGGCCTGGAAATAAAATTCCAATATTTAACATAACCTCTTTTTTTTTTAAAGAAAAAAACAACACAAAACAAAACAACTATACTGCTTACATTTAGGGCCCTGCTGTTGTGTAACTATTTTTGAACATGTCTACTGTAAGTGTATATATATTTTTTTTTCTGTGCAATAAATTCATTTAGAGATAAATTTGGATTGC
The DNA here is from genome assembly GCF_011764305.1 of Mustela putorius furo. Lineage (NCBI taxonomy): Eukaryota > Metazoa > Chordata > Mammalia > Carnivora > Mustelidae > Mustela > Mustela putorius. Next base: position 180,439 of record NW_025422164.1, on the reverse strand, counting down.
AAATTATTTTGGGGGAGGCATGGTATTTGTGGCTAGTCTTACAAGTAAAAAGGACTAAAAGAAAGAAGAAAAACATTTTTTATTACAGCATATTTACATCTGTCCAAAGTACTTATTTACTATAATACTGACTAATGTATAATACTGTACACAAAGAAAGAAGTTAAATGAGTTATAATTCAGTCGAAGTATAGCTGGCCATTTTAAAACTTACCACTGAATCTTTCTGGTATGAAATGTGATATCTGGCAAACTGGTCCAGTTCATTACATCAGGTCATTTGTATGTTCTTATTACCATTTTGCTAGCATAGCACATTTTATAACCCAGACATTTTACAATGGAACTATGATGCATGTATTTTCAAAAGTATAGACATACATGAAGCTATGAGGTCAAAAAAGATGAATGTCTATAGTACCATATAGACTCAACAAATAAAAGTGTCCAAGGCTCTGAGTGAGATTTATGAATATTGTATAAGATTGGGCCAACATGTGGTTTTGATCTAAATCATCTGTTCTTAAATTAGAATTACAATCGTTGAGTACAGTGTTGAAAATGGCAGATAGATTTTAGCTATCTTTGCTCACTAGGGAAAATGGAACAATGTTTAGTTTGGTCAGATTTTCACTAAACTTCTGAAAAATCTTATGTTTGAGGAAACCCTTCTGAAATAAGAATACTTAAAGACATAACCCCTTTGGCACAAGTTTTCAAGAAACTTGTTTGATGTTGTAGACAATTATATGGCACACGTACTGTTCTAGATGTTTCATGCCAATAATATATAAGCCATACCAAGGCTACATATACATATAGAGATCTTCCTCAGCTTACAAGGGGGCTATGTACAGAGAAACACATACAAAATTGAAAATGCATTTAATACCCCTAAACTATCAAATATAATAGCTTACCTTAAGCTTATTTAAACATACTCAGAACACTTACATTTGCCTGCATTTGGGCAAAATCATCTTAAGCAAAGCCTATTTTATAACAAAGTATCAAATATCACCTGCAATTTATTAAATATTACACTAGAAAAAGAAGAGTGGTTATATATAGAATGGTTGTAAGAATATCAGTTGTTCACCCCTGTAATCTTCTAGGTGACTGGGAGCTGTGGCTCACTGCCCCTGCCCAGCATCACAAGACGGCACCATACCACATGTCACTGGCCCTTTTTATAAAGACCCAAATTCAAAATTCAAAGGGGTAGTGTAAGAAATTAACAACTTCCATAAATCTCTTTAAATAATAAAGTATAAGATAGTGATACCTTTTTTTATGCCACATCACCAATTCTTGCAAGAATAGGGTCATATAAGAGAATTTACAACACATGCTAGCATTATCCTACTGGACCCAGATCATTTGTATGTTTCTCTGTCTCTGAGAAATGTAGTTATTTACATGACTGAAACCTACAAATTGTTTGATATGACTACTAATATCACCTACATTATTTTAAAGCCTGTTTAAGGCTTCTGAAATACATAGGTTTTGTAAACACTTATTAAGCATCTTGTATATATCAAACACTTTAAAAATCTCTGCTTTAAAAAAAAAAACATAAAAGCTCTACCTCAATGGAACTTTGAGTCTGAAAAAGATACAGGCAATATACAAGGCAACAGATAGAATAATTACATATTTGATTATATACTCCGAGGATGTCACATTAAATTGATATGAAAATGATGAGAAGGATCTGAATTTCTTGTCAAAATTTTTGCCTTAAATAGAAATTGATATTTAGGGAAAGGTGTTACTGAAAGAAGTCCTGTGTCAACCAAAAATGTTAAACCATGATCTGACTAAATTTTCCAGTTGTGATCATTGCTTTGTTTAGCTGTCTTATATTAAGACTGAATTTAGTAATTCAGTCTCAGATTTCAGTCTTTTTTTAAGATTTTATTTATTTATTAGAGAGAGAGAGAGTGGGCGGGGAGGGACAGAGGGAGAGGAAGAACCAAACTCCTCGTTGAGCAGGCAGCTGATGCAGGACTGGATCCTAGTACCCTGGCATCATGACCTAAGCTGAAGGAAGACACTTAACCAACTGAGCCACCCAGGCACTCTAGACTGTAAACTTCTTAAAGGTAAAAAGTTTACTCTTCTAGTAGTTCCACAGACATTTCTAACATCCATAAGAAAGAATGTACTGATGTAAAATGCCAGCAAATCAAATTATTTAAAAAAGAAAGAAAGAAAGAAAAGATATATCTGGATAAAGAGAAAAACAGAAAATCTAATAATACATTGAATTATTAGAGCAAAGAGTGGAGGAAGAGAAAATAAATATGAAATAGCGATTTCCACTAAAAGAAAAAAGTTGAATAAGGCGGGAGATTTAGAAAATTATTATGACAGACTTGAGAAAAAAATAAAATAGGAATTTTTAGAATGAAAAGGTAAATTGTTCCTACCTCTATAATATTAGCTGTTTGTTGTTGTTGTTGTTGTTGCTAATTTACCTATTTAAGCTAATAAAGAAAAGTTTCATTTAGGGATAAGGTATATATATATATATAAATATATATATATATATTTCCATTTAGTGATAATGTGTATATATATATATATATATTTTTTTTTTAATTTTAATTGTTAGAAAATGTGTCACAGAAAGTGTTTAAACTTTAAGATACAGATGCAACATATAATGAACTACATTGTTTGAACATCTAATTTTTAAATGCTGTTAGAGGAAACTTGGTGGAAATGTCCTTATGTGGTTGTGTTTCTGGAACTAAGTATATTTATTAATAAGGAATAGTTTAAAATTATGAAATGACCAGGAGTGGACAATTTTCCTAATCCTATCAGCTCTTTGCAGCTCTTTTATTAGGCCCCTTTAGGAATATCAGCTTTATTTATCTAATTAAATTTTATATTAACGTGCTTTTGACTTTTGGCCTTTCTCTTCCTTCTGTTCTTTTTTTTCCCTAAATTACATGTTTCTGTTTAACAGCTACTATCAATTCTTTGATATGAATTCTCAACATCAATTTACTAACTCCAGAGATGAAGCAGCATCAATATTTAGAAGCTAAGAATACAAAGCCTTGGGCATCTGGATGGCTCAGTCAGTTAAGCATCTGTCTTCGACTCAGGTGGTGATCCCAGGGTCGTGGGATGGAACCCCAGGTTGATCTTTCTGCTCAGCTGGGAGCCTACTTCTCCCTCTCCCTCTGCCTGCAGCTCCCTTTGCTTGCGTTCTCCCTCTCTTTGTCAACTAAATAAAATAAAATAAAATAATGTAAATAATACATTTATTTATTTATTAAAATGCAATTATTACACAATACATAATGTATTGCATAATTATAATAATGATTAAATAATTTACTAAATATTTATATTAAATATATCAATTTAATTAAATAAATATTTTTTATAATTTAAAATATTTCAAATTTAGAGTATTAAATATTAAATCATTAATTTAATAAATAAATATATAAACATAATTAAATAAAATAATTTATTTATTAAAATGCATAAAATAATGTTAAGTCATTATCTGAGCATGTATTTTTAAATAGTCTAAAATAAACCATCTAATAAAGTCTAAATACATTGAGTTCAGATATTTATACAAGTTAACCCAGACACTCAATCCACAGTTTCAAGCCATTTGTTTTTATCTACTACTCAAAATACGATTGTAATGTATTTATTTATAACTTGGACATAGCAAGGAAACTTGGAGGAAAAGGAGACATTTGCTTTTAATACTTGAAAATTATTTTGTTGATTAAAAAAAAATAAAAACCTTAACACAGGAACATTTCTTCTTAAATAAGACTGTGAAGTTTCTGAGTCGCATTCTATTAAAAATGATGATAAAATAGCCTCAGTTACTCATTTAAATTATCAGCTGAATGGGTAACAAATGAAGTTGAGAGCTTTTTAATTATTTATGAATGTATTGCTTGTGGATGGAGTGCCACATAGAGTTACTTCTCTTTTTGACTTTGTTTTGTGAGCAGCAGTGGAATCCATGAATGAGATTAAACATAAGGACATTCACAGAAATTCTTAATGAACTTCTGGGGAAGGGCAGTAAGTGCAAGGAAAAACTGCAGCAAGACTAATTACAAATTTCAAGTGGTCATCGCTTAATTATAGAAGCTTTTAAGTTCAAGTAATATATCTTTTTTATGAGCCTATCATATTATATTAATTACCACAAACTGCACTCTTGAACACTTATCTTTTCACATATTTCTTATTCTTAGTACTTAAAATTACCCTTATGATGGATAAGTAAATGGATTTTATTGACAATGCATTTATTTACATAAATAAATAATGCTGTTTATATATATAAGATTATAGCCAAACCTGTGGTGGATAGTTCCATGGGAAATTGCAGTTACTTAACACTGATAGCATCTCATGTTCTCTCTCTCATTTTAGAATGTCTCCAACACAACCCAAAAGTGTAGGAGAGTTAATGTCCTCTGAGGACAGCTCTCAGTGAAGTGGAAATAAGAACCATAGATAAAATTGTCAGTTTTCTGGTCTTCATGAGGACAACTTAAAGAAGTTTCTCAGGACCTTTCAGTAAAAGCAAGCCTTCATTTTCTATCCATAACAATTATATCAACAATGTACCTCTTTGACAAAGTTGCTTCTTCACTGTCTCACTTTCCCATTCTTTTCTACCTTGGATAATCTCCCAGATAAACTAACAGTACTCAAATCCTTTGTCCTACTCTTTGCTCTCAGGATAAATGGAGCCAAAAGACTTAGATTAATATCAAGTTCTGAATGGGATCTTAGAGCTATTTCTGTCCAGATTTTCATAAACATAGGGACCTTTGAATTATCAGGCTATAAATAAGTTCTAAATGGAGGGGGCAAAAGCAAAAAGTAGAAATTTTTATGTTTGATTTTTAATCATGATTAATTGACTTTATTGATAATTAAAAATACTAACATTATAAAAGCGTGGATCTTTGTAAAACAATGTCATAATGTAAGAAATAGGTTGCATAGTCCTTTGGAGAATATTAAACCGAGTGTTCAGGTGCCATCTAATTTCTTGTTTAATCCAGAACTTTGGTGTGCATTATCTTGAGGAATAGGATTTTGAAGTCCAGACAGACTAACAGAAAACTGACCCTAATGTGTGTGTTTATATTTCTGCTTTTGTTGTAAAAATCAAAGTGTGATTGCTGGTTTAAAATGGTAAAACAAATAATGTTCATGGACTCTATTATAAATTTTCTAATTGTATGGGAAGAATCCAATAAACATAGAATTAATTGATTTGCAAATCCTCAAAGAGCTACAGGATCAGGTAGTGGTATGTTCTGATTCAACAGCATCATAATGCAGCATTTTATATGTGTGGCTAATGGATATTTTCAAGAATATTTGCTAGCTAGTCAGCCAATACAGAGAAATATTAGGTAGGGTAATTACTCACAGTTGTGTTTAATAAAATGAGAGAAAATTATCAAATGACACTAATAATAATAATCCTATAGCAGGCTAAATAATTCAATGATAATTACAAGTATTAATCTAGCTTTCTTCCCTGTTTGTGACTCTTCTCTCCTTTATCATAATGGGAGTAGCAGATTGTCTGCAATGAATTGTGAAAACCCAGCAGTGACTTTGGCAGTGAAGGCCTCCCATCAATTTCGATAGGTTAAAATGATTCTGGATGGTCTTGAGCAAATGTGTCAATTTTTTTTTCTGTGTGTGTCATAAAAGAAAGAAGCAATAGTAAATCCTTGCTGTTATTCCATGGAGCCAATAAAATCATACTGCCAACAAGAGGCTGTTGACACCGTAAGTGTGGTTAACTGTCTTGAAATATTAGGCCTCGAAATAAAATTCCAATATTTCACATAACCTCTTTTTTTTTTTTAAAGAAAAAAACAAAACAAAACAAAACAACTATACTGTTTACATTTAGGGCCCTGCTGTTGTATAACTATTTTTGAACATGTCTACTGTAAGTGTATATATATATTTTTTTCTGTGCAATAAATTCATTTAGAGATAAATTTGGCTTGCAAATTATTTTGGGGGAGGCATAGTATTTGTGGCTAGTCTTACAAGTAAAAAGGACTAAAAGAAAGAAGAAAAACATTTTTTATTACAGCATATTTACATCTGTCCAAAGTACTTATTTACTATAATACTGACTAATGTATAATACTGTACACAAAGAAAGAAGTTAAATGAGTTATTTCAGTCGAAGTATAGCTGGCCATTTTAAAACTTACCACTGAATCTTTCTGGTATGAAATGTGATATCTGGCAATCTGGTCCAGTTCATTACATCAGGTCATTTGTATGTTCTTATTACCATTTTGATAGCATAGCTCATTTTATAACCCAGACATTTTACAATGGAACTATGATGCATTATTTTCAAAAGTATAGACATACATGAAGCTATGAGGTCAAAAAAGATGAATGTCCGTAGTACCATATAGACTCAACAAATAAAAGTGTCCAAGGCTCTGAGTGAGATTTACGAATATTGTAGAAGATTAGGCCAACATGTGGTTTTGATATAAATAATCTGTTCTTAAATTAGAATTACAGTCATTGAGTACAGTGTTGTAAATGGCAGATAGCTTTTAGCTATCTTTAGAATCCTTAAAGACATAACCACTTTGGCACAAGTTTTCAAGAAACTTGTTTGATGTTGTAGACAATTATATGGCACACGTACTGTTCTAGATGTTTCATGCCAATAATATGTAAGCCATACCAAGGCTACATATACATATAGAGATGTTCCTCAGCTTACAAGGGGGCTATGTACAGAGAAACACATACAAAATTGAAAATGCATTTAATACCCCTAAACTATCAAATATCATAGCTTACCTTAAGCTTATTTAAACATACTCAGAACACTTACATTTGCCTGCATTTGGGCAAAATCATCTTAAGCAAAGCCTATTTTATAACAAAGTATCAAATATCACATGCAATTTATTAAATATTACACTAAAAAAAGAAGAATGGTTATATATAGAATGGTTGTAAGAATATCAGTTGTTCACCCCTGTAATCTTCTAGCTGACTGGGAGCTGTGGCTCACTGCCCCTGCCCAGCATCACAAGACGGCACCATACCACATGTCACTGGCCCTTTTTATAAAGACCCAAATACAAAATTCAAAGTACAGTTTCTACTGAATCACTTTCACTTTCACATCATTGCCAAATATATTGTAAGTTGAATCATTGTAAATCAGGAGCCATCTTATTTGAAAGTTAAATCACAGTCACCCGTATACACACAAAAAAAGGCCTTCATGTAGGGCCATCTATGTATCTCTAAACAACATAGAATTACATATCAACGGCAAAAAATGGATGTGAAGGGGACAATTGTTTTGCGTCAGTACTCTGAGCAGTAACATACATGGCCTTATTCACCTAGCAGAACTCCAGAGCTAGCTGATGGCAAGGAATTTTACAAATGTTTGCTGAACAGCCTAAGCACTATTATTTTTAAATTAGTGTGCATATCTGTTTTCTAAAGATATGTTAATTTATTTTATTGACTTATTACAAAACCAAATAATTTCCTCTTATTTAAGTGGCAGGTAAATAGAATTCTTTTTAATTTAAATCAAATGGCTTTTTAGGGAAAATATACTAAATATTCTGAAACTTGTATTGCTTATGAATCTTTTATTGGAATCCTTATCAAGTTGTATTTTTCAAATTTTTCCTAAATAATATTCAATGAATTGAAAATATTTTTTGGATTTTACTCAAGGCTATTAACACACAATTTCACTTTGTTAAATATAGTGCTAAACGTTCAACCAAAACGTTGTGTCTTTTTTTTTCCACTACCACATCCTCCATCTACTGACTGGATTCTCTCCCCAACTAGCACATATATACCATTGTCTATCTTTAGGATAAGTAAGTGTCATCTTTTGTCTTTATTCTATTCCTCATATGCTTCTGAACTTGTTGAATTTTAATATAGTCACACCATAAGCATCACATATTTGATTCCCCTTTCAATAGTAAACAGTGAACAACCAGAGCATACCTTCAAAGCTATCAATAGACTTACTCTGATATATTATTTTTGTATTTTTGTAAATTAAAATAATTACATTATAGAACAAGAGTTTCAGGTGGTAGGTGTTGTAAGTTTTACCCAAACTGACTTTTGTCAAACTCGTTTTTGTCATCATATATGTCAAGTAGTTTTCTCAGGTTTATTTTTAGAATATCCTTGTATAATGAATATTTACACTGATATCTAGTATAAAAATCTTGCAATTTATTTTAGAAACATTAAGATATTGAAAATCAATCTATTTCTTTGATTCATTGAAGACATTTTTGGCTTGTTTCCAGTACTTTCTTACTGGTTAAAAAATGAATTTGAAGCAGTCTGAATTCATTATTATATGGCACTTTCCCTTTGATGAATACAAAGATGATATTCTATATTAGCTATCTGAGAAGAATTTATTTTTTTAATTTTATTTATTTGTAAGAGAGAGAGTGAGAGAGAGCACAAGCAGGGGGAGCAGCAGGGTGAGGGAGAAGCAAACTCCCGGCTAAGCAGGGAATCTGTTGCAGAACTGAGTCCCAAGACCCTAAGATCATGACCTGAGCTAAAGGCTCAGGCGTTTAACTGACTGAGCCACCCACGTGTCCCAATCTGAGAAGATTTCTGTATGTTATTCCTATTAATATGCAGTTTAAAGTCTAGGTGTTTAACTTAATATTTTAGTGGCTATTACATAGATAGCACTATGTTCCATGCAGAGAGTAAGAAACAAATATTAAATCAACCATATTCTATGCATTCTAAATGAAAATAATTAATCATAATAAATCCTTCTATTTATGGAATATCAACTTATAAGCTTTCCTCCATATGAACAATGCCAAATACCAGAATAAAGGGTCATCTAATACAAATAAAGGATAGAATTAAAGAATTCTGGTAAGCCATTTAATTTTGAAAAATGGTGCTATATTGTTGCTGAGTTGTGGTTTTCAGTTACATAATATCTGATAAGTGTAGAAGTAACATGAGTGTTACGTGAGATGAGAAATGGTTTATAATTAAGATATTTTTAAAAGTACAGATAAGTACAAATTTGTAAACATAGCATTATGGAGGAATAAAAATAAATGATAGCTAAACACTCTAAAGTGAATAAATCTTGGAAAGTTAATAGAGAAGTAAAACAAGGACAGTGCGAAAGTATGGTACATTTTTATGAAGTTCAAACAAATTCTGTGAAACCATAGATGGACTTAAAGATACTATTATGTATCAAATATTGTAAAAATTAAGCAAGGAAGTAGCAAACATGAAATAACCAAAGCATACAAACTTGGGTAGATACAATAGTTGTGATCATGTTCTACTTCATAAAGAGATGAGTTAATAGATAAATAGAAGTAACTAGACTTTTTAGAAGTTACTAAAACTTTGCCTGTTATTTCTTAGTAATATAAAATATATGGTTTTCTAACAAAATCGCTTATCTTAAAAATATTTAAAAATAAATTTCAGGCTACTCATAAGGTTATATTTACTTTTCCACTGAAGGAAAAGCTGGTTGTTGTAGTTGTAGTTGTTTGTTTGTTTTAGTCTCCTCCTAATTTTTATTATTATAATGTGGAATGAGGAATGTTAGATTGAAAAGTGAATTATTTTATAGACAAAAATCATTACTTGATTCACCTCCTGGTACAGCAGATGGAACTCCTGAAAATATGCCCTTTTACCTTACAGAAGAGTAACAGTTATGCTTACTTCTGAAACATACTTGGTGGTGGCCCTAAATAGTGACACCATAGTAAGCAATTTTGAATATTTGCAATTAATTTTTATAGTCATAGGCACTGCTGTTATCTTAGCAGGTATTTCAATAAAGCTAAAAGTTGCCTGACAGTTTAAAAATATTAACAAGGCACAAAACATGGCAGAAGTATTGTCCTCAGATATTATTTTTTTCCATATGCTCCTGATTCCAGACATGACAAGTTATTTTTTTAAAATTTTTTTAATAAAAGATTTTATTTATTTATTTGACAGAGATCACAAGTAGGCAGAGTCTGGCAGAGAGAGAGGAGGAAGCAGGCTCCCTGCTGAGCAGAGAGCCCAATGCGGGACTCGATCCCAGGCCTCTGGGATCATGACCTGAGCCGAAGGTAGAGGCTTAACCTACTGAGCCACCCAGATGCCCCATCGTTATGGTAAACTTTGAAGTCAGTCCTCAGTCTTTGTTCTCCTTCAACACTATGTTGACTATTGTGTCTTTGCCTCTCCATATAAACTTTAAAGTAAGTTTGTTAATATTAAAAAAAAAGAACTTTCTGGAATGCATTAATTGTATAGATAATCTTGGAAACCAGTGACCTCTTGAGCTTAGCAGGGGATAGACCATGGACATCAGTTGTCACAGTGGTGCCTCTGGCAGAACCTATTGCAAATCCATAGGCAAAATGAGACCTCAAGGATCTGAGAGATGTCTAAGAAGTACTTGATACATCCCTTGGGTATGGTTTATTGAAGTGTCCACCTGTCTGAAAGCTGGGGAATCTAGATAAGGGAGGGAAAATTAGTTATGATAAAACATATCAACAAACATGAGCCCCGCATTGGGGGTCTCTGCTCAGCAGGGAGCCTGATTCTCCTCATCTCTCTCTCTGTCTGTCTCTCTGCCTATTTGTAATCCCTCTCGGTCAAATAAATAAATAAAATCTTTTTAAAAAAGTTTACCATAACGATAATTGTAAGCAAGATATTGTAATACCACAGAAAGACTAGATTAAAGGAACAGAATATATATTATTAATTATATTTTATATTTAATATAAAAGCAAAAGCAATACAAGAAAGCAAAATACAATCTTTTAAACAAATGGTTTTGGAGTAATGGTGAAACTAAATGTAAAAATATAAAATAAAAATACAATAAAATAATAAAATAAAATAAACCCAGGCAGATATCATCATACACTCTTCACAAAAATTAACTCAGATTGGATTATAAACCTAAACATGAAACATGTAGAAGGTAATATAGAAGAAAATATAAATGAATTTGGTTTTGGCCATAACTTTAGCTACAAAAGCACAAGCACTGAATTTAAAAATGTCTACTCTGTGAAACACAATGCCAAGAGAATGAAAAGGCAAAGCACAGACTATGAGAAAAAATTTGCAAAATACACATCTTGCAAAGGACTGTTAATCAAAAATACACAAAGACCCCTTAAAACTCAACAATGTGGGAGAAACCTGATTAAAAATGAGCCAAAGTCCTTAGCAGATACCTCACAAAAGAAAATATTACAGATGGCAAATAAGCATATAAAAAGATGCTTCACATCATATGTCATCAGGAAAATGCAAATTAAAACAAAAAAGAGACACCAGTACATACCTAGAATCCAGAACACTGACAACAGAACACGAAATGTTGGTGAGGATGTGGAGCAACAGGAATGTTCTTCCATGTCTATTGAGAATAAAGACTGGAAAACAACTTGGCAGTTTCTTACAAAACTAAACAGATTCTTGACAGATGATTCAGCAGTAGCGGTTCTTGGTATTTATCCAAAGAAGTTGAAATCTATACCCACAAAGATGTCTATAGTAGTTTTATTCATAACTGACAGAAGCTTGGAAGCAACCAAATGTCCTTCCATAGGTGAAAGGTCAAATAAAGTGTAGTACATGCAAACAATGGAATATTATTTAATGCTAGAGAAATGAATTACCACGCCATGAAAAGATATGGATATAAATATTTAATAAATATTTGATTTTAGGCTTCTACCAGTCTATCAATAGTATTAGTATATTTTAACAGTGAATGCTCAGCATTCATGTATTTACCTAATAAAATATTTTGGGTTCAATATTTTAAATACTTCAACCTCTATGATTATATTCCTAATAATTTTGAATTGGGGTAAATAAACCTTAATTTTTTGTAACTTGTTTCTTATTGCAAAAGAGCTCAATGAAATTTTAGAAAATAAAAATTTACAAAACAGTTTAGTTTACTATTGCCAAATAATTTAAAACTTTATCTTATATTCAAATACATATATTTTTCTAAATTGATTTATATGCTACTAAAACCAAAAACTTTTAGTTATACTAGATTTCATATCATGCAACCAATGCCAGAAAGCCATCTGGCGATGACTTTTCTTAAATAGAGTTAAGATGGGCGTTATTACAATGCAAGATGGAAACAAAGATAGTATAACAATTGAGTGTTACATAACTTTTCTGTTTTGATCAAGTTACTAATCTACAAAAGGCTTTTATCGGTGACAGACTTGGGAATTTAACAAAACTTTTAAACTAGCGTGTGCGACTCATTCCTAGAAAATAACACAATCAATAACACTTTATTTAGATTAAATCATGACTATTTCTCCATTTGAATAAAAAAGGTAGCAACCCCAGTAAGTTTATTGAACAGGAAAAGTTGAAATGCTGTAATGCTCCTAAGGAATCAAATGATCCAGTCATGAATTACAAAAAAAGGATATAAATTACCAAAGTGTTTGTATAATTGTAATGTACAACTGCCCGTTATCGTTCAATAGTGTAGGCTTGTACAAGAACTCTATAAAAGAACTCCACTTCTAAACCGTGGAAAATATGTTCCCTTTCCCCCTATATACAACTATTAAGCCATTCATTTAGCTTTTAAAATATCCACTTAATACAGGCTTTTTACTCATTTGAACCTGGCAGCAGGGCTCTATTCTTATTGCTTACATCTGAAGGATAGACGTCTAGCGTAAGATGTAAAGCCCATAAAGGAGCCCAATAATAAAAACAAAATACAGTTTAGTGAGCCCTTACAATCTGCCAGCTACCTTTCTGAGAAAACTTCAATTAATAAAACATATAAAATAGCTGACCAAAAAGAGCTTACATTCTTTTGAAATATAATAGTGAAATAAAGCAATAATAGAGGGGCACCTCGGTGGTTCAGTCCATTGAGTGACTGCCTTTGTCTTGGGTCATGATCTCAGGGTCCTGGGATGTAACTCCCCAGCAGGCTTTCTAGGCAGTGGGGTGTTTTTTCTTCTCCTCTGCGCCCCCTCCCAATTCTCTCTCTCTCTGTCTCCAATAAGAAAATAAACCAGTAATAGAATAATGATTGATGGTTGATGGTGATAAGTGTTACAAAGAAATACAAGAAAGGTAAAAGCCATTGGAGAATGCTGGGAGGAAAGTTAATTTTATTTTGTGTTGGGTGGTTATATCTCATTTATGAGATGTTATTTGAACAAAGACCCAGGAAGTGAGGGAGGGTGTTTATACACATATTAAAGGAAAAGATTGCTCTAGGCAGAGCAAGTAAGTATATAGACTTTGTGTGAACAGCTGGTCTGTTACTTTTGAGGAAAAGCAAGGAGGCCAATGAGGAGTTCATAGTGGTGGAGAGAGGTAAGAACGTATTGATGCGTGACCTTCTAGTACATTGAAACGCCTTCAGTTTTTATTTAATATGAAAGGGGAAGATACCAAAAGACGTTAGACAGCAGAATAAAATCATCTGACTTGATTTTTAGGTTAAGTTGCTGTACCAAAATAAATTTGCAGGGAGAAAGGAGTGCAGTATGTGTGGAAGTGGGTTTATCAATCAAGTCAATAATTCAGGAACATATGATGGTGTTTTTAGCATGATGGGTGGTAATAGAAGTGGTGAGGTATGGTTTTTATTTTGTATATATTTGGATGGTGAATATTCCGGTGAACAGGATGGGGTATGTGCAGGACAGACAATATCAACATTTATTTTACCTGCACAAACAGAAGGGAGGAGTCTTCATTCCCTGATATGGAGAGAACTCTGAATTCAAATGTTCTTTCTGATTAAATGGCATAGTGATGATGAGGATTTAGTCAGACAGTGAAAGAGAACAGAAAGCATAGTGTTAAGCGGTAAGACATTATAATACATTTGAACAACAAAAAACGTTGTGTTGGATCATGTGTTTATGTGAGTAAATAAATAAATAAAGCTTCCTGGGGTTCTGATAGAGGTAAAGAAGACTAGTATATGATCCAAAGGTGCACGTGCACCAAATGTTTATAGCAGCAATATCCACAATAGCCAAACTATGGAAAGACCCTAGATGTCCATCAACAAATGAATGGTATATATATATATATATATATATATATATATATATATATATATATGATGGAATACTATGCAGCCATCAAAAGAAATGAAATCTTGCCATTTGCGATGACATGGATGGAACTAGAGGGTATTATGCTTAGCAAAATAAGTCAACCAGAGAAAGACACTATCATATGATCTCCCTGATATGAGGAAATGGAGGTGCAATGTGGGGGTTTTTGGGGGCAGGAAAAGAGTAAATGAAACAAGGTGGGATCTGGAGGGAGACAAACCATAAGAGACTCTTAATCTCACAAAACAAACTGAGAGTTGCCGGGGGGTGGGGAGGGTAGGGAGAAGGTGTTGGGGTTATGAACATTGGGGAGGGTATGTGCTGTGGTGAGTGCTGTGAAGTGTGTAAACCTGGTGATTCACAGACCTGTACCCCTGGGGATAATAATACATTATATGTTAATTAAAAAAAGAAGAAGACTACTACTAAAATCAAATGCTATGGTTTTCAGCAAAGAGTTTGTAATCAGGCATATTTTATTAAAGTAACCATGTAAAATGATGGTTGAAAATTGGAATAACAGAAAACATAAAAATTAGAGATTTTAAAAAGAGATCTGGGACACTGTAGAGAATATAATCAATGATATTATAATAGTGTTATATGGTGACAGATGGTGGCTATATTTGTAGTGATCATAGAATAATGTATGGAGATATTGAAAACCTGAAACCAATGTAACACTGAATATCACTATACTCAAATAAAAAATAGTAAAAATAAAACATTTCATTTTAAAAAGATAAAAAGAGGGACAAGAATTTGTAAAGTGAATTTCTAAAAGCTTAAAGATGAGGCTAAGACATACTCTGAACCTTGAGGAAAACAATATTTTGAAAATTCTTCCCATTTTGAGAAAACTCAAATGAATCAATACCATAAAAGAAACCATTTTAACTGAGAGATGTAATCAATGATCAAGAAATAATTTTATGACACGATAATTCTTCCCTATGAAACAGTATACAGAAACCAGGGGAGCCACCTGGAAGCAAAATAAACTATACTGAAAACAAGAATTAGGAAAAAGATAAGTGATGAAGGAAAAAGATAAATGATGAAAGATAAGAAAATTAGACCTGTGACAGAGACCTAGTGAAGAGAATTTTTAGCTTGTGGTTTAATGTTTTTGAGGATAATCTAGAGTTCATAACTGCCTTGAGACAGGCTGGTTGCAGGCAGTTTAGGCAGACCCCTAAGACAGGCCTACTTTGGGCAGGTGGTGTTGGAGGAGCCATTGGGCTGGACAAAGACAAATCCAACCATTTGACTAAAGTGTCTGTGAAGATGTTGAAGTCAGATGCAACAGAGAAAGGCCTGTCAAACCTAATCTCAGAAATGGAGATGATGAAGATGATTGGACAGCACAAGGACACCATCAACCTGCTGGGTCCTGCACACAGGACGGTCCTTCATACACTCTCATGGAATATGCCTCCAAAGACAACATACAGGAGTACCTGCAGGCCCAGAGGCCTCCTGACCTGGAGTACTGTTACAATATCAGCCACAATGCAGCAGAGCAGCTCTCCTCCAAGGACCTGGTATCCTGTGCCTATCAGGTAGCCTGAGGCATGGAGTACCTTGCTTCCAAGAAGTGCATACACCAAGGCCTGGCCACCAGGGAAGTGCTGGTGGCAAAGGACAGCATGATGAAGATCTCAGACTTCAGCCTTGCCAGAGATATCACCACATCAGTTACTATAAAAAGACAACCAACAGTGGACTGTCTGTGAAGTGGATGGTCCCTAAGGCCATGTTTGACCAGATCTACATCGACCAGAGTGACTTCTGGTCTTTTGGGGTGATCCTGTGCAAAATCTTCACTCTGGAAGCCTCCCATATCCTGGAGTGCCTATGAAGGTGGTTTTCAAGTTGCTGAAGGAGTCATTTGATGGATAAGCCAATAGGTGCACCAGAGAGTTACGCACAATAATGAGGGGTGGCTGGCATGTGGTACCTTCAATCTGCTGGTAGAAGACCTGGATCATACTGTGGCCTTGACCTCCAACCAGGAGTACCCAGACCTGTCCTTGGCCCTGGAACAATACTGTCTATGCTTTCCCAACACCCAAAGCTCCACCTGCTCCTCAGAGAAGAATTCCACCTTCTCTCATGTGCCATTGCCCAGGGAGGCCTATCTGCCCTGACACCCAGCCAGCTTGCCAATGGTGAACTCAAATGACTAGTATCCCTATTACTCCTGTCCAGATTCCGTCATAAGCTATAACCCTTACCCCCCACCCTCCCTGCAAGACTCACTGCCTTCTCCTTTGTCCCTTTCCTACTGGCAGTTGCCAGCTGACTACCTGAGGCCTTCACCCCTTGAAGTTCACCTCTCTTCCCCTTCCTCTTCCTCCTCCTTACAACCTGCTTATGAAAGAAAGGCACAGAGAGGCAGGTACTTGCTCGTGGCTACTTCCTTCCCTCCCATATGTTGGACCAAGACCCCTCCCTGGCATCTGGTACTGCCTGGACGTCGAGGGAGTGGGAGATGAGGCATGCCAGTGAACGCTGTCGGAGCTTTCCTGTTTTGGTTTTGTCTGCTTAGCATAACATGTAAGACTGAGTTCTGGTGGCAGGGACCTAGTCCTTGGGGCTATAGCACTAGCTAGGGGAGGTCAACTGCTCTGGGCCTTGGCTAAGAGCAACTCCTGCTCCAGAGATATGGTGCCAAGGGCTTATTAATTTTGATACTAATTTGCTTTTCTGACCAAATACCTGGTATCAAAAGATGGGAAGGCAAAGACTGGAAGCAGTGTTGTGACCATGGGGTCCAGCCCCAAACTATGAAGAAAACACAAAGTGTATAAATCTGAGTAAGTATATATTTACACACCTCTTTAAATAGGTTGTTATCAAAGATTTATTCAATGGGTAATATGCTCCTCGTGGCTGGGAAGCATCAGTTGCCATATATTAAAAACAAAGAAAAGAGGTGTCTGGGTGGCTTCCTCCATAAGTGTCACTTCCTTTCAGGTCATGATCCCACGGTCCTGGGATGGAGCCCCACATCAGGCTCTCTGCTCAGTGGGAAACCTGCTTCTCCTTTTCCCTCTGCCCTGCTTATAGTTCCTCTTCCTGTCTCTCTGTCTGTCAAATAAATAAAATATTTTAAAAAAGAAACAAACAAAATGTTTTTAAAAGGTCTTTTTTTTTTTTAATTTTCTACGGGTGCCTGGATGACTCAGTTGTTTAAGCAGATGTTTGCCTTTGGCTGAGGTCATGATTCCAGTGTACAGGGATCCAGCCCTGCATGGGACTCCTTGCACCCCAAGGAGCTTGCTTCTTCCTCTCCCTCTGCACGTGATTTACCCCGCTTGTGCGCTTCCTCTGTCTCTCTCTCTCTCTCATGCTGTCAATAAACAAAATAAAATCTTTTACTAAATAAATAAATAAATAAACCTACTTTCAGTTTAGGTCCCTTAACAATAATTGCTACTGCTTCATTTAAAAAAAAAAAGATAATTTAGAAAGATGCTTCCAGAGCTAAAAATCTGTTTTTTTTTTTTTTTCAGGATTAAATATAGAAGTGCTTTATAAAGTAAAACAAAATCTCTGCTATATTAACACTAATCACACTATAACTTTGGTGGTTATATCAAGATAATTAAAAGTGATTTTAAAGCAAATTTCATTATCAGACATAATGATCAAGTCAAAATTACAGAAGACTAAAAGGATGAATTTATCAGGGAGTATAATAATTCTTGACTTTTAATACTTAATAACAGATTTGGGGATATATAGGGAAAAAATAATAAGAAAAATCATAAGTTCTCCCTTAGAAGAGAAACGGAAAAAAGTTTCAACACCTTTATTTTAAGATTATATAGAGAAATGGTCATCAAATTGGTAAGATATGTAAGACTTGAACAAAATTATCAACGAACTAGATATGCTTGATATTACAGAACACTCCCAACAACCGCAGACTACATATATCTTAAGCCATGATTTTCTTTGCAAAGGTCAACATTGATAATGTTCTAGTCATACCTCCGTGTACCAGGAAAGAAGTAGAACATTTCTTGAAAGACACAGCTATCAAAGCTCCATTGAGAAACCGTAAAGATGGAGAAGGGATTTGCAAATTATATATCTGATAATGGACATCTCCTCTGATTATTAAAAAATGAATAAAAATAAAAAACCTTACTAATAACCAAACAGAGTAACCAATTTTACATGTGAAGGAAATTATTGAAGACATGTCACCAAAAGGATATGGATGGCTTATAAGCACATGACAAATTTCTCAACATTTAGACATTAAAGAAATACAAATTAAAATCATAATGAGACATGCTTACATATCTATTAGAATGGCTAAAATTATAAAGGCTAATTGTACTTCGTCTGAGCTAGATTGAGAAGCAACAAAAAATCTAAACTGTTGTTGGCATATATCATGATACCACCACTTTGGAAAAGAGTTTGAAAATTTTTTTAAATGCAAAATATGTTGCAGTTCCACGAATAGCCATTTTACTTCTAGGCATTTAACCAAGAGAAACAAACCCTATGTTCATACAAGGACTTATATATGAATTTCATAGCAGCTTTATTTTTAAGAATTGAAAACAGTGGAAATGTTCATCAATGTCCATCAATAGAGCAAAGACAAATTATGATCTATTCATTAAAGAGATTACTGTTCAACATCAAAATGAACTATTTACAATTGGAGATTCTCAAAGTAATGGTGCTGAGAAAAGAAAAGCCAGGCAATGAATAGTATATACTGTGTGATTTCATGACTATAAAAAAATCTAGAAAATACAAATTTATAAATAGTCCCAGTCATCAAATATATTGGTGTGATTTTAGTGCCTTCTTCTGTGCTCCTATAGCTTCCTACACTTGGATCTCCAAGCATTTGTTACACCATATGAAAATATATGAACTCTTTTTCTTTATTCTGTCTTACAAGAAAAAGAATCTTTGAAATTTTATGGACATTTGAACTCTCAGTTATTAGCAGAAATTCTATCACACAGTAAGTTTCCAAATATAAAAGCCAGAGTTTTACAATGACTTCTAATCTTTTACATGATCTAGCCACTCATTTAACCTCTGTGACCTCTTTCCCTGCTACTCTTCAGTCACTCACAGAGGCCTCCTTGCTATTCCTCAGATATGCCAGGCACGATCCAACCTTATGGCCTTCAAGATAGCCAATTCCTTTGTCTGGAGTGACCTTATTGCTGATAGTTCTGGGCAAATTCATCACCTTTCCATACCTTTGTTCAATTGTCAGCTTCATTGTAACTACCCTGATCTTCCTATTAAAATTCTTAACTCCCCATCCCCTGCCTAGCAACCTTGATTTTTCTCACCCTGATCTAAGTTTTCTTTTTCCCCATTGTACTCATCATTTTTGAATGCACTATGCAATTTCTGTTAAGGTTTATAGCTTTTAATTGTCTCCCCCTTTAAACAAAAGTTCTACAAAGCCAAGTATTTCATTTACCAGTGTAGTCTGAAGTAATATCTGCCAAATAATAGGTTCAGTAAACAATTGGTAAATTTCAGAATAAATTAATGTTGAGAGTATACAGAATTTCATAAGTCATTTCAATATTTTTTTCCAAAAAATAAACTATGTAAAACATACCTTAAATTTACTTTCAAAATATTTTATAGCATATAATGGACAATATACATAAGCCTTAAAGAAACAATCATAAAAATAACCATTTCATACCTACTTAAAAATTGCATAATACCACAATCCTAGATCCTCTCTGAATGCTCTAAAATAACCCTTCAAAGGAAATACATTTTTAAAAATAACAGATTTTTTGGCAAATAATTTAATAAAATAAAAGTTTCATTCATCTATGTAGATCATAATAAATGTTTTTAATAAGCATGAAATTATCACTCTGAAGTGTGCTAAAATGAAACCACCTGCTAAGGGTGAGAGAACAAAAATAAACATTATTTTTCCAAATAAGAGGAATTTATTACCTTTGAATCAAAGCATGTGGATTTGTTCAAACTGGCAATAAAGGAATTTGGAAACACAAACCATGGAAAGTCATATTTTAGATTTCTAAAAGACTACAAAGTGAAGAGTATACATTTTCTAAATGTTACATAATGCTACATAATGACAAGATGACAGGTTGTGACAAATAGCATTTTAAAAGCTCTACTCATAATGGAATGGAAGGTGTCATTTCCCTATACTTTTATATATGTCATTAATTTACTATATCTGGATACAGCATATTACCAAACAGATGTTCATCAAAGACTAAATCATTTTTAATGGAACATAATAATTTGAACCTACACCTATTAATCATTTTATTTGATCAAACATTTATAGTCTCGCTAAACATTTTATCAGTTGTCGACAAATTTAAAAAAAATAGGATAAAAAGTCGTGTTAGGAAAAGTAGATTTTCTTTGAAATTTGCATTTAAATGAAAATATTTGCTGATATTTTTAAAACTTTAAATGTAATTTTATATATATCTGACCTACCAAATGATATAAAATTTTTGGAGACTTAATATAGTTTGGGACACATGGTAAGCAATAATCACTTTTTTAGTTGATCCAAGTGTTCGACCTTTCTTAATTATTCTAGTACCACAATTTACTTGTTCTAAGATTAGTCCTCCCCCCCCATTTTAATATCTCTTAAGGTGGCACTCACCTTGCACTTGAGGACATATCCTAGTTTAACTGACAGCATTTCTCTTTCTTAGTTGAACATAAACTATATTGCATCTTACACTTGATGAAAGCTAGGATGCAATTAAATACTCTATTATGGTTACGATTCTGATACTTGAAATCCTCCGGTAGCTCCCTGTGCCCCCACAGTGTAGTACCTCACCTCCTTGGCATAGTATACAAACCATCTCACCCCCAGTGTTAACTCCGCGGCTCAGCCTACATCCCCAGGTGATGCTGTGAGATCAGCTGTCGGTTGTCATGAACTTGCTGTAGTTTCCCGAATGCACTGTGCTGCGTGCTGGCACTTTGAAACTTGACACACTCATCCTCATTCTTCTCTTTGCCCTTGTCTATCAGCTCCCCTGAAAACCTGTTCCTAAGTGGCTTTTCCCAGCTCCAACCTACCCTTGGCAATCTTTTCTCTCCCTGTGGTAAAGCCTGTCACACTGCACCATGGACATGCCGTTTGTCCCACTGAGAAGAGAAAAGGGACAGTGAGGGCCCCCCAGCATTTGCAGCAATAGTGCAGAGCCCCATGCCTGGCTTCCAGGAAATGCCAGATCATGAAGACAAAGGGAGATCATCCTCTGGCAAAAACCAGCCCTTCTTTGCCTACCGCAGGATCTGGATCAATAAAGGACAGCCAGTTATTATTGCTGTTTTTCTAGGGATTTTTTCCCCATATATTTCCCAGGTCTTTACTCTTTTTATAGCACTTTAATTCAGGCTTCAACCACTTCCTAGTCAGATCAGATGAAATCATTTTCCTTCGCATACCCTCGATGTATTTCACACCTAGTAATTCTTTTTTTAAAGATATTATTTACCCATTTGACAGACACATCACAAGTAGGTAGAGAGGCAGGCAGAGAGAGAGGAGGGTAGCAGGCTCCCCGCTGAGCAGAGAGCCCGATGTGGGGCTTCATCCCAGGATCCTGAAATCATGACCTGAGCCGAAGGCAGAGGCCTAAACCACTGAGCCACGCAGGAGGCCCCACATCTGGTAATTTTTAATCAACGTGGATTTGCTGCATCAAATAGTTCCTTCTTCAAATATAAATATATAAATATATTGATCAAGTCACTCACATGTCTTAGGAGTTTGTCATGCCTTTAGTAGCAAACTTGAAATCTTGGCCATTGGTTTTGATTTTTGATTTTTGTTTTGGTTTGATTTGGTTCGGTTTTTGTAATTTTAAAAATCCCTCCAGCCCTTGGCTCTGTCTGACCTGATTGCTTTCAGCTGTTTCTGCAACAAAATTGTCCCAGCAACGAAAACTCTCATTGTTTACAGTGGCGCCCCCATCTGAACACTTTGTTAATAAAAAGCTTTTTTTTTTTTTTTTTTTTTTTTTTTTTTTTTTTTTTTTTTTTTTTTGGCGATGGTAAATGTGGAACAAAAATGAAGTATTTCAAAGTGGTGAACCACAGATAAATTTCTCTAAGGGTTGGGTGAGAGTTACTCAAAAAGGAACTTGACAAGGCTTTTAAAGATATCGACAATCATTATAACATAATGTGACTGATTGTTACCGTGCTCTTAACTGGGCAAACACTTGTTGGTATCCAAGAAAGACTAACATAGTTGAGATGGTTCTAGCGGCCTTCTAGCACAGGGTCTCATGAGGCAGGGATTCTAGCCACTGGCTGTGCAAGGCATGAGGCCTGTTAGTGATTCTATTTTTTCTTCTGCAGAATGGGTCTTTCTACATTCCAGGTCCTTTCTACCCCAATAAATAATGCGGCGATTCTCTCAGTGAGTTGTACTTTTGGTTTAAACAGCCAACTGTCTCTTACAAAGGACTTTTGTTTAAACTCCTTAGAAAAAAAAGTCCTTTTAAAAAAATCCTTTTTTTTTTTTATTTTTTAATCCCATATGTTTACTCTGATCGTGGAACTTTGTCATTATGACCTTCTCGGCTGATTAACATATTCATCATCAGCACCTACTGCTCTTCTCTCCTGGTGGTCTCTCCGGAAGGGGTCTTCTCTAGCTCTTCTAGCAGGAGATGGGCACTTCCGCTCTACCCCTGTTGCCGGACCAACCTTACCTCTCCTGCAGGGTCAGGTCGGCCTGGCCTTTTATCTGTTGTTCTCTTCTGAGTGGTTAGTTTTTCATAGATACCGTGCTTTGCTTTTGTCAGGATTTACCCTGGACTATCAAAACCCTTTCCTTGTGCCAGTGAAGCCTAAGAAACAGTCCTGATGAGAGAACCAGGAACTCGAACAGATCATATTTATCCTGAATGTTCCGTCCAAAATGAAAAATACATTTCTGAGGAGCCTCAAGATCTCTGAGAAGGGAAATTTCACCAACACTGTCATGTAGGGGCATCATTTCCGATTCTGTGTCAATTTTCCTACTATCACAGCTAATAATTCTCTACCTCAGATAGCGCATTCTCAACCGTTTCCTCTCCCTAAGGAAGTTGCTCTTAGAGTCTGCACATGGCACTTGGGGCCTGCTGGTCGTTGGCTACTGCGCTCTGTCCTTTGGGTCTAACAGCTGCGGGGCATCAAGATGAGAACGTCTCTTGTTCTCAGACTTAATATAGTTTAGGGCGCATGGTAAGCAATAATCACTTTTTTAGTTGATCCAAGTGTTCGACCTTTCTTAATTATTCTAGTACCACAATTTACTTGTTCTAAGATTTGTCCTCCCCCCCCATTTTAATATCTCTTAAGGTGGCACTCACCTTGCACTTGAGGACATATCCTGGTTTAACTGACAGCATTTCTCTTTCTTAGTCGAACATAATCTATATTGCATCTTACACTTGATGAAAGCTAGGATGTAATTAAATACTCTAATATGGTTATGATTCTGATACTTGAAATCCTCCGGTAGCTCCCTGTGCCCCCACAGTGTAGTACCTCACCTGCTCGGCATAGTATACAAACCATGTCACCCCCACTGTTAACCCCGCGGCTCATCCTCCATCCTCAGGTGATGCTGCAGGATCAGCTGTCGGTTGTCAGCAGAGGACATGGAGGAGAGTCTGGGAGGAGGTGGAGGGGCTGGCGGAGGAGGGGCGTGCAGCGCCCCGGTGCTGTGCTGCGGCCCAGTCGGGACTGGAGGATCCACAGGACTCACCGCCCATGCGCTCCTCTGCTCCAGCCCAGCCCTGGAGTCCGCGCTGCCCCTCCCAGCCCCAAGGCTTCTCCAGACTACCCTCTGCGGACAGGTAAATTGAATCCGCGCTGCGCCCTCACCTGGAGCAGAAAGCCCAGGCCGCGAACTCGCGGTGGTGTGGGGACCCAGCCTCCCGCGACCCCCGGGGCACTGGGACCACCCCGGATGCCACACCGCACCCGGGTCCGCACGGGGTCGGGCCAGGGATGGCGCCGCCCGAGGTTCCCCCCCCCCCAGTGGGCGTGCTAGCCCCCATTGTTCGGCACCCCCATGCCTGCATGCCAAGATCCCCCTTCCCTCATCTCCCGCCATGGCCCCACCGCGCTTTTGTTCTGGACTTGGGATCCTAGGTGGAAACTAGTCCCTCAGACCTCCCTGGCAGCAAGGAGCACAGGGAGGGATTCTCGGTTTTTCCACCCTGGCTCTTCCTCTCTCCTCATTCACATGCCTTCTTGTGTCCTTTCCTCTCCTCTTTGTCACTTTTATTAAATGGTTTTGTTCTGCATGTTGACCCGCAGAGCGATTTCATGAATGAATATATAGGAAACTAAGTCGGAGCCCACCTGTGAGAGCCCACCTGTGGAGGCCTTTCATTAGAATGGTCTCTGGTTCTAGCCTCAGTTCAGAATACTGCGTGTACCTGAGGACCGAGTCCAGATGTTTCTTTCCTCTCTGACTTGAATTTGAAATCCTCCTCAGACTTCAGCTTCCAGGATTGCTCCCATCCTTGCTCTCCCACTGTCTCGGTGGGGATCCGCCATGAGTGTTGAACACAGGAATGAATGAATGATATATACCCCCAGGTCGCTGGGGATTTTTCTTGTATTGCTGAGGTTGGAAAGGCTTGGGAGAGACCCCCTGTATGCAGATACAGAGCTGCATGCAATTGCTTAGATAAACGTGTTCCCCACTTAATTGCTTGGGCATTGAACATTTGGCCCTTAACCTGTGGCTTGAGCAGTTAGGAGGAGACAATCTGGAGGTGAATCAGAAGATGGCTGAATCCACATGGTGGTGGGCTGGGTTTGGGAGATTTTCCTGGAGATTCTAAAGAAAGATCTAAATTCTTCCAATGGGGAGTGGTAAACATCTTATCAATGGGAGATGGAAAATAAATTGTCTGGTTAACTTTCCCTCCCCTTCAAAACCCATTATTTGAAAAAACAAAAAAGGAAGTGAAGGGAGAAATCCTCCCCACTCCCATCCCCACTCACCTCCATAGCCACCTCCTCTTCCAAGAACTAACAGACAAGGTGCCAAGAAGTGTTAGGTACCAGCAGTGGTCTCAGAGCTCATTCAAGGATCATGGTGAAAGTCATTCAAAGAGATTGTGGGGGCACAGGGATCCAATTAAGGGGGACAAGTTTAAGGTTTGCCTGGTCCCCTAAAAATTAATGGCACTAGAGAAGATGAGCTTTGGGAAGTATAGCTTAATGGATACAACGTGTAAAAAGCTTCAGTGAGTCATGGTGGGAAGAGGCTATGAGGGCAGCAAAGACAGTCTTAGATGATGTTATTAATAGCACTACAGGCTCTAGATTTCCTGTGGCGGTGTTCTTGGCAAGACCAGCCCGGCCAAAGTGGATACTCACAACCTGGAACAGAGGGTCTTGGAGATCCCAGCAAGTGTGGTATGATGAGAGCATAAAATTATAGGAGGTGTCCTTTGGAAGGACTGTCTTCTTGACTTTAAAAGGGAGAACCCAAATCTGTAGGTGAAATCTTCTTGGCTACAAAGAAGGCTGAGGCCTTCTAAGGTCAAGGTCTCCTCGTCATTTTAAAAGATGTCAAAGAACATATTCAGACATTTCAAAGATATCCTCATGTCCATCCGTTCCCACTCTGGAATTCTATCAATAAGGTGAGAGTTCCTCTAGTTGGAAAAAAGATCTAAAAAGACTTCCCTTTCTCATGTAATTTCTGTAACCTCCAGGACACACCCACCTACCCCTTCCAGCGCTGTAATGAAGCTACAGCTGGTGCCAATTTGTGGAACTCCTTAAAGGCTATTTTCTCTTATATACCCCCGGACCAAGTTCCCATGCTCCCTCACCTGATTTCCTGCACTCACCTCCCACCTGGTGTGTTCACACCTGCACGTGCCTTTTACCAACCCCTTTGCCAAAAGGCAGCCAGAGTGACCTTTCAAAGACCTATCAGTTCCTGGCCTTTGTCTCCATAGAAATCTGCACTGATCTTCTAACAAATTCTCAGTCCTCCAAAGGCATCCATAATCCTCCCATCCATCTCTTCCTACCCTTCCAACTGACTGATGCCTGTTCTGCCCTGTCTTTCTGCCCTTCAACCACGCTGCCCTCCTCTTCCTGTGGAGACCCCACATGGTGCCTGCCTCCAAGCACAGGTGATTCCCATTGATGGGAAGACCCTCTTCCTCTCCCCCGTCTCCCCACTCCAGTTACTCCCACTTATTCGTGAGCTCACAAGCCCCATGGTACACACTCTCCATGCAGCCTGCTCTCTCTTTTCTAGCACTGGCCTCCGTTTCTAGCTGTGGTTTGTTGTGTCACGGATGTCCCTCCCCAGCCTGCCTCCAAGCTCTCCGTCCGTTTAGCTCCAACACCTGACACAGTGCCTGGCACGTAGTAAGCCCTGGCTAGCTTCTAAGAGCCTCACTGAGGGACTGAAAGCGTTTTAAAAATGTCACCACGTAGGCTCCAAACTGTAGGCAGAAAAAGCTTTGCCTGGATTGACATTTTAGAGACGTATTCGTCAAGTTAGATGTGTTCACTGACTTTACCTTGTAAAATTAAAAAAAAAAGGACCTCTGTATCACTTCACATCTAACGAAGGCACATGTATACTATTAGACCACGTTATGAGCTTAATGGAAGGAGACAAGATTTTTTCGCTAAGAAAATGTTTAAGACTGTTGAGGTCACGTGGGAGGAAATAGTCCGTTTGTTGGAGCATTGCTATCTTACTCTATCACAGCCACTAATAAAAATCTGACACGGGGTGAGTCAGAATTGTCTGTCGGAGATGAGTTAGATCTGGCTCATGTTCGTACAGACATGAAAGCCAGGAACGAAGAAGCAGGCTTTGAAAGCCTGGGTTGAGGAGGCGGTGTGGTTCACTGGGATGAACTAAGTGCCCAGGGCCACTGGCAGACACGCGGGCCTGTGTCCTTCCTTTGTTCTGGGGTCCCTCTTGCACGATGTGGTGAGGCTAGCAGCTGGGAGCAGCTCAGGACAGGACCCGGTGGCATCTTACCTCTCCCACCCTCCTGTGGGCTCCAGTGGGCTCCAGTGGGTCCCAGGGGACAGCCTGCCTTCCTTGCAAAGCCCAGTAGCACTGGGAGCAGAAACTGGGACCAAAGAGTGAGCACCCTGTTTGACAAGCTGGACCAGCCACCTCTTCTTCGATGCAGGGGGAGCCCTGGCGTGCTGACTCTTCCCTTCTTCCTTTCCCCTTTCCTCCCTCCCTCCCTCCCTCTCCCTCTTCCCTTCCCCTCTCTCCTTCCCTGGTGCTGCCCTTTCATGATGCCCACTTCATCCCTTTTCCTTTCTTACATGCCTGTCTTCTAGAGTTTCTTCTCTCCTCCCAATTACTTCCCTTCGTCTGAATCTCCTCTTTGGTCCCTTTGTCCCCGCTCTCTGCTCCTCCTCCCCTTCCCTGGCCCCTGTTCAGCTCCATCCAGACTGCAGGCAGAGGTGGACTAACACTCTCACTCACTAGCTCAGCCACCCTCCAGAAAAGTCACTCTTCGGTGGCCACCTTCCTGACCCCCTGGTCCTTTCTCCACTTATTCAGCTATTGCTCTGAAGTCTGTGGAGGACAGAGCGGGGCTGCCGCAGAATCAGGCCAGTGGAGAAACCAAATCATGTGTCCCACACTGTCCCCCAGTACTGCTTCTCTGAGAGCTTTCCGAGTCCTCAACAGGGTTAGGATTTAGGGGCTTCTTCAGAACCGGGAGTGAAAACAGCCATAGGTCAAAAGAAATGCTATGGCCCCCACACAAAAATAATAATCACAAATGAAAACTAAGTTAACTCTGAAGTCCCAAAGTCAAAAAATTGCCTTGAATCTGTCACTATAAAGCACCCAAGGCCTCATTATCTGGGTTCTGTGTCCCCCCTGGGAATGGCAGGAGGCTTTGACCCCCTTCCCTCTTCATCCACTCCCAAAGAACGTCCTCTGAGGTGGTCTTCAAACTTCCTCTGAGAAACTGTCTCTGGGAACTGTAGGCTCTTGGCTGCTGGGACAAATGAGGGTGATGTCAGTACCTGATGGGAAGCTTTACCAGGAGATTGTGGCTTCTGGATGCAGTCCTCAGGTCCCATGGTCTGGGTGAGATCAGGGTCTTTCAGTGGAGGCGGACAGATGAGATTTCAGATTTTGAGTTGATTCTGGGATGATTAGTGCTTTGGAGGGCATTGGGTGAAGGTATTTTGCACACGGGAAGGACACGCATTTGGGGAGCCAGAGAGTGGACTGTTAAGAGCTGACCTGCATTTCCCCCAGAAACCTTGCTGCTGTCCTTACCTCTGGTACCACAGAACGTGACCTTATTTGGAACTAGAGTCCTTACAGATGCAATCACATTACAGTGAGGTCGTTAGAGTGGGCCCTAATCTCCTGTAACTGACCTCCTTATGTAAAGGGAAAATCTGGACAGAGAGATGCCCCTACTGTCAGTGGTGGGCAGTGCATGAACTTCTAGAACCCTGACAGTAGTGGAAAACAGACTCAGGCTGGGCACTAGGTAAATGGGAGCTCTAGTGGAATTTCAGATGAAGATGCGGTGGACCTCGGCTTCCCAGGTCATAGTGACGTTAGGATTTCAAATTCAAGTCAGAGATGAAAGAAACATCTGGACTCGGTCCTCAGGTACATGCAGTATTCTGAACTGAGGCTAGAACCAGAGACCATTCTAATGAAAGGCCTCCACTGGTGGGCTCTCACAGGTGGGCTCCGACTTAGTTTCCTGTATATTCATTCATGAAATCGCTCTGCGGGTCAACATGCAGAACAAAACCATTTAATAAAAGTGACAATGAAGTGAGGAAAGGGAGGCCAGAAGGCATGTGAATGTGGAGAGAGGAAGAGCCAGGGCGGGGCGAAAAAAACCCGAGAATCCCTCCCTGTGCTCCTTGCTGCCAGGGAGGTCTGAGGGACTAGTTTCCACCTGGGATCCCAAGTCCAGAACAAAAGTGGCGGGTCCAAGGCTGGGGATAAGGGAAGGGGGTCCTCGGCACCCAGCGTGGGGGTGCCAAATGATGGGTGCTATTTCGCTCCGTGCGGGGGGGCACCTCGCCAGGCTCCGTCCCCGGCCTGACCCCGTGGTGTCCCGGGTGTGGCGTGTCGTCCGGGGTGGTCCCGCTGTCCCGGGGGTCGTGGGAGGCTGGGTCCCGACACCCGCGCGAGCTAGCGGCCCGCGCTTTCTGCTCCAGGTGAGGGCGCGGCGCTGTGTCACTTTACCTGCTTGCAGAGGGTCCTCCGGAGAAGCCATGGGGTGGGGGGGGCGGGGGGGGCAGCGGGCCGCTGGAGCAGGACAGCGAGGCCACAGGGGCTGGGAGGGAGCGCGGGAGTGCGGGGGTCCTGCAGTGCTGACTGGGCCCCAGCAGAGCACCGTGGCACTGCGCGCCCCTCCTCCGCCAGCCCCTCCACCTCCTCTCAGACTCTCCACCACGTCCTCCGAGAGCTCACTTCCAGATTCCGCAATTAGCAAAGCCCCTTCTCTGGGCCGCCCCAGCCCCCCACCCCTCCCCCTCCGTCCTGAGGCGCGGGCCCAGGTCACAGGCGCCGGCGAAGCCCCGGGGGCCTGCGAGCCTGGCCAGCGCCAGGGCTGAGCGGGCTCCTAGCCTGGCGCCCCGAGCAGGTGTCCGCGCGCTGCCTGGCTGCAAAAAGATCATCAGGCCTAAACCCTGGCTGCACTCTTGGGTCACTTCGCTGCCTTCCTGATTGTGCCCAAAGCCGGGAACCAGCTTCCCCAGCCCAGGCCTGGGCTGAGATGCCTGCCCGCAATCTGTTTGAGCAGTCTCCTAGTCTCCAGGCAGGGTCCGCCATTGCATGATGGCACCCGCGAATCACTTCGACCTGGATGTTTGGGTTTTTTGTTTGTTTTTTGGTTATTGGTTATTACATGACCTACATGGTAGGTGCTCCACAAAGGGAGTGAAAAGAGGACGCCTGATACATACGCATATGGCCATTCTAGAAAAAGAGCTTGGGGTTCTAGCGGAATCACGGCATTGGTCCTTGCACTATGGTTTAATAGAAAAGGGATTATGCACCAACTTACTTAAATGAGCATAGTTTGAAATCGTTTACTGAGAATAAATATTTAAAACAGTTATATTTTGACTAAATCTATCATCAATCATAAATCTATTACACGAAGGTTACAGGCAATTTAAATAAAACAGCACTCTCTTCATGGTTTTAAATAATCCGTGTCTGTCTTGGCACATGAGAATGCAAAGATAGGAAATGGTTTGTAAAAGATCATATAATAGCTTTTACTATACTGTATCAGCAATTTATCCTAAAGAGCGGCCTCCAGCTAAAAACTCAGCTTTGAAAAATACAGAAAAGCAGCAAACATTTACGTACCCTCTTGGTGACCAGAGGCGTGCTTGGTGCCCCTCATCATGTCTTTCGTGGTTCTGAGGCCCTTGGCGCTCAGTAGTTTAGTGTCTTATTCTCTGGAATAGGCCATTGAAGAAATACCAGGCCCAGAGAAGAAGGTCCTGCTGGGTGTCTGAAGAAAGTACAACCTTTTAGGTGAAGCTTTCTGGGGAATTTGTTAGTGGTTTGGTCTGCTTCTGATAGGAAGGGAAATTTTATTTTTAAAGACTTTATTTATTTATTTGATAGAGATCACAAGTAGGAAGAGAGGCAGGCAGAGAGAGAGGAAGAAACAGGCTCCCTGCTGAGGAGTGAGCCTGATGTGGGGCTCGATCCCAGGACCCTGGAATCATGACCTGAGCCGAAGGCAGAGGCTTTAACTCACTCTGCCACCCAGGTGCCCAAGGGAAATTTTTTTTGAAAGATTTTATTTATTTATTTGACAGACAGAGATCACAAGTAGGCAGAGAGCAGGCAGAGAGAGAAGTGGAAGCAGGCTCCCTGCTGAGCAGAGAGCCAGACATAGGGCTCAATCCCAGGACCCTAGGATCATGACCTGAGCCGAACGCAAAGGCCCAGTGAGCCAAACACACTGAGCCACTCGGGTGCCCCAGGAAGGGAAATTTTTTAAAGAGTATTTTCTCTTTGAATCTATTTTGAGGTTTGGTTTGTGGTTCTTTCTGACTTCTCATGAAGATGGAATTTCTTCTGAGGTTGTTTTTCAGGAACCGCACATCAAATCGAGCTATCTTGTTAGCAATAAATAAATAAATAAATAAATAAATAAAATCTCAAGTGTTGGTATAAAGCTATTATGCTTTTCAAAATCCCGAACTATAATTCATGTATCGTGGTCATTCTTTATCATATCAAACAGGAGAGAGGTGGCAGAAACACACTTTCAGGTTAATTTTTTTACAGGAAGATTGACTTATGAACCTACTTTGTTATTCCCTTTCATTCAATTTCCCTGTACCTCCTTTTCTATGAATTGTAATGGTAAACCATCATTATTTTTATTGTTGGCCCGTGAGAATTAGAGAGCAATGCCCAAGAGAAAGCAGAAGGCAGGTTTATTAAAGCAACAGCACACTATCTAAGGGAGAGCAGGTGGTATTCCATGAGGTGGTGCTGGCCCTTACTTTGTTTTGGGATTGGATATTTCTTGGTCTTTTTGAAGTGGGAGGACCTTCAACATGCAGTGGATTGATCTCTAATGGAGGCTGCTTCCAATCATTTGGGGGACTCCTACCACATGTTGGGAAAAGGAGTTGTTGTCATTTTTATTTTATTTTTTTCAGGGTTCCAAAATTCACTGTTTATGCACCACACCCAGTGCTCCATGCAATATGTGCCCTCCATAACTCCCATTAACAGGCTTACCCAACCCTCTGCCCCCTCCCCTAAAAACTCTCAGTTTGTTTCTCAGAGTCTCTCATGGTTTGTCTCCCCCTCCAATTTCCCCCCACTCACTTCTCCTCTTGATCACCCAGTGTCTTCTGTGTTATTCTTTATGCTCCACAATTAAGTGAAACCATATGGAAATTGACAATCTCTGCTTGAATTATTCCACTCAGGATTATCTCCTCCTGTCCCGTCCATGTTGATACAAAAGTTGGGTATCCTTCCTTTCAGAAGGAAGCATAATACTCCATTGTAAAAATGGATCATATCTTCTTTATCCGTTCATCCATTGAAGGTCATCTTGGTTCTTTCCAAAGTTTAATGACTGTGGCCATTGCTGCTATAAACATTAGGGTACAGATGTCCCTTCTTTTCACTGCATCTGTATCTTAGGGGTAAATACTCAGTAGTGCAATTGCAGGGTCATAGGGTAGCTCTAATTTTAATTTCTTAAGGAGTCTCCACACTGTATCCCAAAGTAGCTGCACCAACTGGCATTCTCACCAATAGTGTAAGAGGGTTCCCCATTCTCCACATCCTCTCCAACACTTGTTGTTTATTGCCTTCTTAATTTTGGCCATTCTAACTGTGTAAGGTGGTATCCCAATGTGCTTTTGATTTGAATCTCCCTGATGGCTAATGATGATGAAACATTTTCTCATGCATCTGTTTGCCATTTTTATGTCTTCTTTGGAGAAGTGTCTGTTCATGTCTTCTGCCCATTTTTTGACATGATTATCTGTTTTGTGTGTGTTGAGTTTGAGGAGTTCTTTATAGATCTTGGATATCAGCCCTTTATCTGTAATGTCATTTGTGAAAATCTTCTCCCATTCCGTGGGGTTGTCTCTTCATTTTGTTGACTGTTTCCTTTGCTGTGCAGAAACTTTTGATCTTGATGAAGTCCCAAAAGTTCATTTTTGCTTCTGTTTCCTTTGTCTTTGGGGACATGTCTTGAAAGAATTTGCTGTGGCCAGTGTCCAAGAGGTTACTGCCTATGTTCTCCTCTGGGATTTTGATAGATTCCTGCCTCACGTTGAGGTCGTTTGTCCATTTCGAATTTATCTTTATGTATGGTATAAGAGAATGGTTGAGTGTCATTCTTCCATACATAGCTGTCCAATTTTTCCAGCACCATTGATTGAAGAGGCTGTCTTTTTTTTCCACTGTGTAATTTTCTCTGCTTTGTCAAAGATTTTTTGACCATAGAGTTGATGGTCCATATCTGGGCACTCTACTCTAATCCACTAGTCTACAAGTCTTTTTAAACCCACTGAGCCACCCAGGTGCCCCTTTTAAGCTATTATTTAAAAGTAGAGTCATTCTTTTTTTTTAAGATTTTATTTATTATTTATTTGACAGAGAGAGATCACAAGTGGAGGGAGGACAGGCAGAGGGTTAGGGTTAGACGTCGTTGGGGTCAGGGTTAGCGTAAGGCTTAGGGTAGGGGTCAGGGTTAGGGTTAGGTTCATGGTTAGGTTTAGGGTCAGGCTCACAGTAGGTTCAGGGTTAGCGTTACGCTCAGAGTCAGGGTCAGGGTCAGTGTTAGGGTGACGGTTAGGTTTAGGGTCAGGTTCAGGGTCATGCTCAGGTTTAGGGTCAGGTTCAAGTTTTGGTTTGGGGGCAAGGTTCATGTCAGCGTCAGGGTTAGGTTTGGGACAGGTTTAGTGTCAGGGTTAGGGTTAGGTCAGCTTTATGTTTAGGTTCTGTTTTATGAGTAGGTTCAAGATCAGGGTTAGATTTAGGGTTAGGATTCTGTTCAGAATCACGAATTGGGTCAGAGTTAGGTTTACAGACAGGGTTAGGGTCAGTGTTAAGGTCAAGGCCAGGGTCAGGTTTAAGGTTAAGGTCTGACATAGGCACAGTTCAGAGTTAGGTTTATGATCAGGGTCAGGGACAGGGTCAGGTTTATTGTTAAAGTGGGGTTATGGTTAGGGTTAGAGGTAGGTTGAGGGTTAGGGTTAGACCGGGTTAGGGTCAGTGTCAGGGATAATGTTAGGGGTTAGTTTTAGGGTTAGGTTCAGCGTTAGGTTTCGGGTCAGGGCCCGTGTTAGTGTCAGGGTCAGGGTTACGTTTAGGGTTAGAGGTAGGGTCAGGCTCCCATTCAGTGTCAGGGTTAGTGTTAGGGTCAGGGTCAACGTCACTGTTAAGGTCATGGTAAGGATAATGGTCTTTTCCTGGTTCAGAGTCAGGGTGAAGACTAGGGCCACTGACAGCTTTACGGTCAAGATCAAATATTGGTTTAAAGTCCACATTCGGGTCAGGGACAGGGTTATGTGGTGGTAAGTGTTAGAATCATGGTTAGGTTTAGGGTCAGGTCCAGAGTCAGGTTTAGGGTCAGGGTCTGATATAGGCAAAGTTCAGGGGTAGGGTTATGATCATAGTCAGGTAGGGGTCAGGGTTATTGTTAATGTTTAAAGTTAGTGTTAGGGTTAGCGTTAGGTTGACGGTTATGGTTAGGACTTGTTAGGGTCAGGGTCCGTGGTAGTGTTAGGGGTTAGTGTTAGGGTTAGGTTCAGAGATAGGATTCGGGGGAGGGCCCATGTTAGTGTCAGGGCCCATGTTAGCGGTAGGGTTTGGGATTCGGGTAGGGTTAGAGATAGTAGTAGGGTTATGGTTAGGGTTAGGGATAGCGTAAGGTCAGGGTTAGGGTTTGGTTTAGGGTAGGGGATAGTTTTAGGGTCAGGGTCAGCGTTAGGTTTAGGTTCAGGGTCCGTAGAGGGTCTTGATTAGAGTTACCTTTAGGTTTAGGATTAGCGTCAGGCTCACAGTCACGGTCAGGGATAGGGTTAGGGTCAGGTTTAGGTCAGCGTCAGGGTTAGGATTAGGGTCAGGGTCATGGTCATGGTTAGGTATGAGTCATAGTTACAGTAATGTCAGAGTTAGGTTTAGGTTCAGGGTCCACATCAGGGTCAGTGTCAGGCTTAGGTTTAGGATTAGGGTTCAGGGCAGGTTCACAGTCAGGTTCAGGGTCAGGGTCATGGTCAGGGCTTGGGTTGGGGTTTGGGGCAGGCTCACAGTCAGTGTCAGGGTCAGTGTTATTGGTTACTCTTAGTGTTAGCCCCGCTCCTGGGTCATGGACCCATCCCTTCAGGGTCTCAGGATAAACCATGGGCAGAAGGTGTAGACCCTACACCCGATACCAATTAACCAGCCTTAAACTGCGGTGTGATCATGACTTTTCCACCAGACATCTAACCCCTCATCAGCCTGATCCTGCTTGGGGCATCCCCACCCACGATAGCATGGCCAGGTCCTCTTTACACACAGACACACAGACACCCAGAGGCACACACATGCACACACACACACACACTCACAGAGAGAGAGACGGGGAGGAGACTTAGGGCTAAACCGGTTGATCAGGAGGTGTGGACTCTCATACTTTGAGCCCCCTGGTGTCCCCTTTGATATTATTAGCCAAAGGGCCTGAGGCGTTGGGGAAACCTGATATGAACTGCCAGGGAGGGGACGTGTCTGGCAGGCGAGCTCTCTTTTCCCTGCATACTCTGGGCTTCAGTACAGCAGAAGAATCTGTCCCTTCCTTTAGGATGTGCCTAGAAATGAGCGGGGCACGGCGGTGTTCTGTGTAATGCGGTGCCTGGATACGTGGGTTCCAATTACGTTGCGCTCTGTCTTCAGGGAAGTGAGGTCACCACTGCCTGGGGGTTCCTTACCGTACTTTCTGCTTCACCAGAGCTCCCTGATCCGCCGGTCCGCAAGCTGCTCAAGGCTCACACACCACTCAATGCAGTGCCAATCCAGTGACCCCCATACAGCCTCCTCATGCCCGTGGAGGGCTGGGTGCAGCTGTTGTCCCTGCTGAGTGACAGAACTGGGTTTAGACCAGGTTAGTGTTAGGGTTAGGGTTAAGAAAGACTTAGGGTCAGGTTTGGAGTTAGATGTCTTTGGGGTCAGGGTTAGCATAAGGCTTAGTGTAGGAGTCAGGATTAGGGTTAGGTTCATGGTTAGGTTTAGGGTCAGGATCACAGTAGGTCCAGGGTTAGCGTTATGCTCAGAGTCAGGGTCAGGGTCAGTGTTAGGGTACGGTTAGGTTTAGGGTCAAGTTCAGGGTCCTGGTCAGGTTTAGGGTCAGTTTCAAGTTTTGGTTTTGGGGTGAGGTTCATGTCAGGGTCAGGGTTAGGTTTGGGACAAGTTTAGTGTCAGGGTTAGGGTTAGGTCAGCTTTATGTTTAGGTTCTGTTTTATGAGTAGGTTCAGGATCAGGGTTAGCTTTAGGGTTACTATTCTGTTCAGGATCACGGATTGGGTCAGAGTTACGTTTACAGTCAGGGTTAGGGTCAGGGTTAAGGTCAAGGCCAGGGTCAGGTTTAAGGTTAAGTTCTGACATAGGCAAAGTTCAGAGTTAGGGTTATGATCAGGGTCAGGGAGAGTGTCAGGATTATTGTTAAAGTGGGTTGAGGTTTAGGGTTAGAGGTAGGTTGTGGGTTAGGGTTAGACCGGGGTAGGGTCAGTGTCAGGGATAATGTTCGAGGTTAGTTTTAGGGTTAGGTTCAGCATTAGGTTTCGCGTCAGGGCCCGTGTTAGTGTCAGGGTCAGGGTTACGTTTAGGGTTAGAGATAGGTTCAGGCTCCCATTCAGTGTCAGGGTTAGTGTTAGGTTCAGTGTCAGGGTCACTGTTAGGGTCAAGGTTAGGTTTCTGGTCTTTGCCTTGGTCAGGGTCAGGGTGAAGTCCAGGGCCAGTGTCAGGTTTACGGTCAGGATCAGCTATTGGTTTAAAGTCTCCATTCGGGTCAGGGCCAAGGTTATGTAGTGGTCATTGGTAGGGTCATGGTTAGGTTTAGGGTCAGGGTCTGGTATAGGCAAAGTTCAGGGTTAGGGTTATGATCAGAGTCAGGTATAGGGTCAGGGTTATTGTTAATGCTTAGGGTTAGTTCTACGTTTAGCGTTCGGTTGACGGTTAGGGTTAGAACTTGTTAGGGCCAGGGTCCGTGGTAGGGTTAGGGGTTAGTGTTAGGGTTAGGTTCAGAGATAGGATTCGGGGGAGGGCCCATGTTAGTGTCAGGGTCAGGGTTACATTTAGGGTCAGAGTTAGGTTCAGTCTCACAGTCAGGGACAAATTTAGTGTTCAGTTCATTGTCAGGGTCACTGTAAGAGTCAGGGTTAGGTTATCGTCATGGTCTGGGTCAGGGTCAGGGTGAAGTTTAGCACCAGTGTCCTTTTTAGGGTCAGGTTCAGGTATTGGTTTAAAGTCCACATTTGGGTCAGGGACAGGGCTATGTAGTGGTCAGAGTTAGTGTCAAGGTAAGGATTAGGTTCAGAGTCAGTGTTAGGAAAAGGTCATGGCCAGCGTCAGGTTGAGGTTCAGGCTTTGGTATAGGGTCAATGTTCGGTTCAGTGTCACATTTAGATTTTGGCGGTAAGGTTTGGGATTGGGGTTTGGGTTAGATTTAGAAGAAGGCTTATGGTTAGGGTTATGGTTAGAGTTAGACAGCGTAAGGTGAGGGTTAGGGTTTGGTTTAGGGTAGGGGTTAGTGTTAGGTTCAGGGTCAGCATGAGGTGTAGTTTCAGGGTCCTTATTAGGTTCATGGTTAGAGTTACCATTAGGTTTAGTGTTAGGGTCAAGCACACTGTCACGGTCAGGGGTAGGGTTAGGGCTCGGGTTAGGTCGGCGTCAGGGTTAGGATTAGGGTCAGGGTCTGGGTCCTGGTTAGGTTTGAGTCATGGATACGGTAATGTCATAGTTAGGTTTAGGTTCCGGGTCCACT
This sequence comes from Mustela putorius furo, assembly GCF_011764305.1. Taxonomy (NCBI): domain Eukaryota; kingdom Metazoa; phylum Chordata; class Mammalia; order Carnivora; family Mustelidae; genus Mustela; species Mustela putorius. The sequence continues at coordinate 142,683 of NW_025422164.1, read as the reverse complement.
TCAGGTTCCTTGCTTGGCTTAGGTTTTGTTTAGGGTTCAGTAAGTATCACAGTCAGGGTCAGGGTCAGAGTCAGTGTCAGGGCTTGGGTTAGGGTTTGGGGCAGGCTCACAGTCAGTGTCAGGGTCAGGATTAGTGGTTACTCTTAGGGTTAGCCCTGCTCCTGAGTAATGGACCCATCCATTCAGGGTCTCAGGATATACCCTTGGCAGAAGGGTGTAGACCCTACACCCGATCCCACTTAACCAGCCTTAATCTGGGCTGTGAACATGAGTTACCCACCAGACATCTAACCCCTCATCAGCTCATCTTGCTTGGGGCATCTCCACCCACGATGGCATGGCCAGGACCTCTTTACACACAGACACACAGACACCCAGTGGCACACGCACACACACACACACAAACACACACACACACACACACACGCAGAGACAGGGAGGAGATCTAGGGCTACAGCCATAGATCAGAAGGTGTGGGACTCTCTGACTCTGAGCCCACTGGTGTCACCTTTTGATTTTATTAGCCAAAGGGCCTGCGGCGTTTTCGAAACCTGATATGAACTGCCAGGGAGGGGATGTGTCTGGCGGGCGAGCTCACTTCTCCCTGTATCCTCTGGGCTCAGTACAGTAGAAGAACATGTTGCTTCCTTTAGGATGTGCCTAGAAATGATCTGCACATGGGGGTTTTCTCTGTTATGGGGTGCCATGGTACGTGGGTTCCAATTGCATTGGGCTCTGTCGTCAGGGCAGTGAGGTCACCACTGCCTGGGGGCTCCTTACTGGACTTCCTACTCCACCAGAGCTCCCTGAGCCGCCGGTCCCCAAGCTGCTCAAGGCTCACACACCACTCAATGCAGTGCCCATCCAGTGACCCCCATAGAGCCTCCTCCCAGACCCTAGGAGGCCTGGGTGCAGCTGTTGTCCCCGCTGGAGGGAACAGAGCTGGGTTTAGACCAGCTTAGTGTTAGGGTTAGGGCAAAGAAAGATGTAGGGTCAGGGTTAGGGTTAGACGACATTGGGGTCATGGTTAGCGTAAGGCTTAGGGTAGGGGTCAGGGTTAGGGTTCGGTTCATGGTTAGGTTTAGGGTCAGGATCACAGTAGGGTCAGGCTTAGCGTTACGGTCACAGTCAGGGTCAGGTTCAGTGTTAGGCTGACGGTTAGGTTTAGGTCCAGGCATGGTCATGGTCAGATTTAGGGTCAGGTTCAAGTTTTGGTGTGGGGGCAAGGTTCATGTCAGGGTCAGGGTTAGGTTTGGGACAGGTTTAGTGTCAGGGTTAGGGTCAGGGTCAGGTTTAGGTTCATGGTTATGGTAAGGTCAGCTTTATGTTTAGGTCTGTATCATGAGTAGGTTCAGGATCAGGGTTAGCTTTACGGTTACAATTCTGTTCAGGATCACGGATTGGGTCAGAGTTACGTTTACAGTCAGGGTTAGGGTCAGATTAAAGGTCAAGGCCAGCGTCAGGTTTAAGGTTTAGTTCTGACATACGCAAAGTTCAGAGTTAGGGTTATGATCAGGATAAGGGAGAGGGTCACGATTATTGTTAAAGTGGGTTGAGGTTTAGGGTTAGAGGTAGGTTGCGGGTTAGGGGTAGACCGGGGTAGGTTCAGTGTCAGGGATAATGTTAGGTGTTAGTTTTAGGCTTAGGCTCAGCATTAGTTTTTGGGTCAGTGCCCATGTTAGTGTCAGGGTCAGGGTTACGTTTAGGGTTAGAATTAGGTTCAGGCTCACATTCAGTGTCAGGTTTAGTGTTAGAGTCAGGGTTAGATCAGCATCAGGGTTAGGATTAGGGTCAGGGTCAGGATCAGGGTTAGTGATTAGTGTTAGAGTTAGCCCCGCTCCTGGGTCATGGACCAAACCGTTCAGGGTCTCAGGATAAAACCAGGGCAGATGGGTATAGACCCTACACCCGATCCCACTTATTCAGCTGTGAACAAGACTTGCCCACTAGATATCTAAACCCTCATCAGCCTGATCCTGCTTGGGGCATCTCCACCCACGATGGCATGGCAAGGTCCTCTTTACACACAGACACACAGACACCCAGAGGCACTCGCACACACACACACACACACACAGAGACGGGGAGGAGACCTAGGGCTACACAATTGGATAAGATGTGTGGGACTCTCTGACTCTGAGTCCCCTGGTGTCACCTTTTAATTTTATTAGCCAAAGGGCCTGCGGCGTTGGGGAAACCTGATATGACTTGCCAGGGAGGGGACGTGTCTGGCGGGCGAGCTCTCTTTTCCCTGCATCCCTTCGGCTTTAGTACAGCAGAAGAACATGTCCCTTCCTTTAGGATGTGCCTAGAAATGAGCTGGGCATGGCGTTTTTCTCTGTAATGGGGTGCATGGATACGTGGGTTCCAATTCAGTTGGGCTCTGTCGTCAGGCAGTGAGGTCACCACAGCCTGGGGGTTCCTTTCCGAACTTCCTGCTCCACCAGAGCTCCCTGAGCCGCCGTTCCCCAAGCTGCTCAAGGCTCACACTCCACTCAATGCAGTGCCCATCCAGTGACCCCCATAGAGTCCTCCCCGCAGCCCCTGGGAGGCCTGGGTGCAGCTGCTGTCCCCGCTGGAGGGAACAGAGCTGGGTTTAGTCCAGCTTAGTGTTAGGGTTAGGGTTAAGAATGACTTAGGGTCAGGGTTAGGGTTAGACGTCTTTGGGGTCAGGGTTAGCGTAAGGTTCAGATTTGGGTCAGGGTTAGGGTTAGGTTCATGCTTAGGTTTAGGGTCAGGATCACAGTAGGTCCAGGGTTAGCGTTACGGTCAGAGTCAGGCTCAGGGTCAGTGTTAGGCTGATGGTTAGGTTTAGGGTCAGGTTCAGGGTCATGGTCAGTTTTAGGTTCAGGTTCAAGTTTTGGTTTGGGGGCAAGGTCATGTCAGGTCAGGGTTAGGTTTGGGACAGGTTTAGTGTCAGGGTTAGGGTCAGGGTCAGGGTTAGGTTCATGGTTATGGTAAGGTCAGCTTTATGTTTAGGTTCTGTTTTATGAGTAGGTTCAGGATCAGGGTTAGCTTTAGGGTTACTACTCTGTTCAGGATCACGGATTGGGTCAGTGTTAGGTTTACAGTCATGGTTAGGGTCAGGGTTAAGGTCAAGGCCAGGGTCAGTTTTAAGGTTAAGTTCTGACATAGGCAAAGTTCAGAGTTAGGGTTATGATCAGGGTCAGGGAGAGGGTCAGGATTATTGTTAAAGTGGGGTTAGGTTTAGGGTTAGAGGTAGGTTGCGGGTTAGGGTTAGACCGGGGTAGGGTCAGTGTCAGGGATAATGTTAGGGGTTAGATTTAGGGTTAGGTTCAGCATTAGGTTTCGGGTCAGGGCCCATGTTAGTGTCAGGGTCAGGGTTAGGTTTAGGGTTAGAGATAGGTTCAGGCTCCCATTCAGTGTCAGGGTTAGTGTTAGGTTCAGGGTCAGGGTCACTGTTAGGGTCAGGGTTACGTTTCTGGTCTTTGCCTTGGTCGGGGTCAGGGTGAAGTCTAGGGCCAGTGTCAGGTTTACGGTCAGGATCAGGTATTGGTTTAAAGTCCCCATTCGGGTCAGGGACAAGATTATGTAGTGGTCATTGTTAGGGTCGTGGTTAGGTTTAGGGTCAGGGCCAGGGTCAGGTTAGGGTCAGGGTCTGGTATAGGCAAAGTTCAGGGTTAGGGTTATGATCAGAGTCAGGTACAGGGTCAGGGTTATTGTTAATGTTTAGGGTTAGTTCTACGTTTAGCGTTCGGTTGACGGTTAGGGTTAGAACTTGTTAGGGTCAGGGTCCGTGGTAGGGTTCGGGGTTAGTGTTAGGGTTAGGTTCAGAGATAGGATTCGGGGGAGGGCCCATGTTAGTGTCAGGGTCAGGGTTACATTTAGGGTCAGAGTTAGGTTCAGTCTCACAGTCAGGGTCAGGTTTAGTGTTCCGTTGACTGTCGGCGTCACTGTAAGGGTCAGGGTTAGGTTATCGTCATGGTCTGGGTCAGGGTCAGGGTGAAGTTTAGCACCAGTGTCCTTTTTAGGGTCAGGTTCAGGTATTGGTTTAAAGTTCACATTCGGGTCAGGGACAGGGCTATGTAGTGGTCAGAGTTAGTGTCAAGGTTAGGATTAGGTTCAGAGTCAGGGTCAGGTAAAGGTCAGGGCCAGGGTCAGGTTGAGGGTCAGGCTTTGGTATAGGGTCAATGTTCGGTTCAGTGTCACAGTTAGGTTTTGGCGGTAGGGTTTGGGCTTGGGGTTTGGGTTAGAGTTAGAAGTAGGGTTATGGTTAGGTTTAGGGTTAGGGTTAGACAGCGTAAGGTCAGGGTTAGGTTTGGTTTCGGGTAGGGGTTAGTGTTAGGTTCAGGGTCAGCATGAGGTGTAGGTTCAGGGTCCTTATTAGGGTCATGGTTAGAGTTACCATTAGGTTTAGGGTTAGGGTCAAGCACACTGTCACGGTCAGGGCTAGGGTTAGGGTCCGGGTTAGGTCAGCGTCAGGGTTAGGATTAGGGTCAGGGTCAGGGTCCTGGTTAGGTTTGAGTCACGGTTATGGTAATGTCAGAGTTAGGTTTAGGTTCAGGGTCCACATCAGGGTCAGTGTCAGGCTAAGGTTTAGGTTTAGGTTTCAGGTCAGGATCACACAGTCAGGGTCAGGTTCAGGGTCAGGGTCAGGGCTTGGGTCAGGTTTTGGGGCAGGCTCACAGTCAGTGTCAGGGTCAGGGTCAGGGTTAGTGGTTACTGTTAGGGTTAGCCCCGCTCCTGGGTCATGGACCCATCCGTTCAGGGTCTCAGGATAAACCCTGGGCAGAAGGGTGTAGACCCTACACCCGATCCCACTTAACCAGCCTTAAACTGGGCTGTGAACATGACTTGCCCACCAGATATCTAAACCCTCATCAGCCTGATCCTGCTTGGGGCATCTCCACCCACGATGGCATGGCAAGGTCCTCTTTACACACAGACACACAGACACCCAGAGGCACTCGCACACACACACACACACACACACACACACACACACACAGAGACGGGGAGGAGACCTAGGGCTACACAATTGGATAAGATGTGTGGGACTCTCTGACTCTGAGCCCCCTGGTGTCACCTTTTAATTTTATTAGCCAAAGTGCCTGCGGCGTTTTTTGGAAACCTGATATGACTTGCCAGGGAGGGGACGTGTTTGGCGGGCGAGCTCTCATTTCCCTGCATCCTCTCGGCTTTAGTACAGCAGAAGAACATGTCGCTTCCTTTAGGATGTGCCTAGAAATGAGCTGGGCATGGCGGTTTTCTCTGTAATGGGGTGCCTGGATACGTGGGTTCCAATTCAGTTGGGCTCCGTCGTCAAGGAAGTGAGGTCTCCACTGCCTGGGGGCTCCTTACCGAACTTCCTGCTCCACCAGAGCTCCCTGAGCCGCCGTTCCCCAAGCTGCTCAAGGCTCACACTCCACTCAATGCAGTGCCAATCCAGTGACCCCCATAGAGCCTCCCCGCAGCCCCTGGGAGGCCTGGGTGCAGCTGCTGTCCCCGCTGGAGGGAACAGAGCTGGGTTTAGTCCAGCTTAGTGTTAAGGTTAGGGTTAAGAATGACTTAGGGTCAGGGTTAGGGTTAGACGTCTTTGGGGTCAGGGTTAGCGTAAGGTTCAGATTTGGGTCAGGGTTAGGGTTAGGTTCATGCTTAGGTTTAGGGTCAGGATCACAGTAGGTCCAGGGTTAGCGTTACGGTCAGAGTCAGGCTCAGGGTCAGTGTTAGGCTGATGGTTAGGTTTAGGGGGTCAGGTTCAGGGTTATGGTCAGTTTTAGGTTCAGGTTCAAGTTTTGGTTTGGGGGCAAGGTCATGTCAGGTCAGGGTTAGGTTTGGGACAGGTTTAGTGTCAGGGTTAGGGTCAGGGTCAGGGTTAGGTTCATGGTTATGGTAAGGTCAGCTTTATGTTTAGGTTCTGTTTTATGAGTAGGTTCAGGATCAGGGTTAGCTTCAGGGTTACTACTCTGTTCAGGATCACGGATTGGGTCAGTGTTAGGTTTACAGTCATGGTTAGGGTCAGGGTTAAGGTCAAGGCCAGGGTCAGTTTTAAGGTTAAGTTCTGACATAGGCAAAGTTCAGAGTTAGGGTTATGATCAGGGTCAGGGAGAGGGTCAGGATTATTGTTAAAGTGGGGTTAGGTTTAGGGTTAGAGGTAGGTTGCGGGTTAGGGTTAGACCGGGGTAGGGTCAGTGTCAGGGATAATGTTAGGGGTTAGATTTAGGGTTAGGTTCAGCATTAGGTTTCGGGTCAGGGCCCATGTTAGTGTCAGGGTCAGGGTTAGGTTTAGGGTTAGAGATAGGTTCAGGCTCCCATTCAGTGTCAGGGTTAGTGTTAGGTTCAGGGTCAGGGTCACTGTTAGGGTCAGGGTTACGTTTCTGGTCTTTGCCTTGGTCGGGGTCAGGGTGAAGTCTAGGGCCAGTGTCAGGTTTACGGTCAGGATCAGGTATTGGTTTAAAGTCCCCATTCGGGTCAGGGACAAGATTATGTAGTGGTCATTGTTAGTGTCATGGTTAGGTTTAGGGTCAGGTTTAGGGTCAGGGTCTGGTATAGGCAAAGTTCAGGGTTAGGGTTATGATCAGAGTCAGGTACAGGGTCAGGGTTATTGTTAATGTTTAGGGTTAGTTCTACGTTTAGCGTTCGGTTGACGGTTAGGGTTAGAACTTGTTAGGGTCAGGGTCCGTGGTAGGGTTCGGGGTTAGTGTTAGGGTTAGGTTCAGAGATAGGATTCGGGGGAGGGCCCATGTTAGTGTCAGGGTCAGGGTTACATTTAGGGTCAGAGTTAGGTTCAGTCTCACAGTCAGGGTCAGGTTTAGTGTTCCGTTGACTGTCGGCGTCACTGTAAGGGTCAGGGTTAGGTTATCGTCATGGTCTGGGTCAGGGTCAGGGTGAAGTTTAGCACCAGTGTCCTTTTTAGGGTCAGGTTCAGGTATTGGTTTAAAGTTCACATTCGGGTCAGGGACAGGGCTATGTAGTGGTCAGAGTTAGTGTCAAGGTTAGGATTAGGTTCAGAGTCAGGGTCAGGTAAAGGTCAGGGCCAGGGTCAGGTTGAGGGTCAGGCTTTGGTATAGGGTCAATGTTCGGTTCAGTGTCACAGTTAGGTTTTGGCGGTAGGGTTTGGGCTTGGGGTTTGGGTTAGAGTTAGAAGTAGGGTTATGGTTAGGTTTAGGGTTAGGGTTAGACAGCGTAAGGTCAGGGTTAGGTTTGGTTTCGGGTAGGGGTTAGTGTTAGGTTCAGGGTCAGCATGAGGTGTAGGTTCAGGGTCCTTATTAGGGTCATGGTTAGAGTTACCATTAGGTTTAGGGTTAGGGTCAAGCACACTGTCACGGTCAGGGCTAGGGTTAGGGTCCGGGTTAGGTCAGCGTCAGGGTTAGGATTAGGGTCAGGGTCAGGGTCCTGGTTAGGTTTGAGTCACGGTTATGGTAATGTCAGAGTTAGGTTTAGGTTCAGGGTCCACATCAGGGTCAGTGTCAGGCTAAGGTTTAGGTTTAGGTTTCAGGTCAGGATCACAGTCAGGGTCAGGTTCAGGGTCAGGGTCAGGGCTTGGGTCAGGTTTTGGGGCAGGCTCACAGTCAGTGTCAGGGTCAGGGTCAGGGTTAGTGGTTACTGTTAGGGTTAGCCCCGCTCCTGGGTCATGGACCCATCCGTTCAGGGTCTCAGGATAAACCCTGGGCAGAAGGGTGTAGACCCTACACCCGATCCCACTTAACCAGCCTTAAACTGGGCTGTGAACATGACTTGCCCACCAGATATCTAAACCCTCATCAGCCTGATCCTGCTTGGGGCATCTCCACCCACGATGGCATGGCAAGGTCCTCTTTACACACAGACACACACAGACACCCAGAGGCACTCGCACACACACACACACACACACACACACACACACACACAGAGACGGGGAGGAGACCTAGGGCTACACAATTGGATAAGATGTGTGGGACTCTCTGACTCTGAGCCCCCTGGTGTCACCTTTTAATTTTATTAGCCAAAGTGCCTGCGGCGTTTTGGAAACCTGATATGACTTGCCAGGGAGGGGACGTGTTTGGCGGGCGAGCTCTCATTTCCCTGCATCCTCTCGGCTTTAGTACAGCAGAAGAACATGTCGCTTCCTTTAGGATGTGCCTAGAAAATGAGCTGGGCATGGCGGTTTTCTCTGTAATGGGGTGCCTGGATACGTGGGTTCCAATTCAGTTGGGCTCCGTCGTCAAGGAAGTGAGGTCTCCACTGCCTGGGGGCTCCTTACCGAACTTCCCGCTCCACCAGAGCTCCCTGAGCCGCCGTTCCCCAAGCTGCTCAAGGCTCACACTCCACTCAATGCAGTGCCAATCCAGTGACCCCCATAGAGCCTCCCCGCAGCCCCTGGGAGGCCTGGGTGCAGCTGCTGTCCCCGCTGGAGGGAACAGAGCTGGGTTTAGTCCAGCTTAGTGTTAAGGTTAGGGTTAAGAATGACTTAGGGTCAGGGTTAGGGTTAGACGTCTTTGGGGTCAGGGTTAGCGTAAGGTTCAGATTTGGGTCAGGGTTAGGGTTAGGTTCATGCTTAGGTTTAGGGTCAGGATCACAGTAGGTCCAGGGTTAGCGTTACGGTCAGAGTCAGGCTCAGGGTCAGTGTTAGGCTGATGGTTAGGTTTAGGGTCAGGTTCAGGGTTATGGTCAGTTTTAGGTTCAGGTTCAAGTTTTGGTTTGGGGGCAAGGTCATGTCAGGTCAGGGTTAGGTTTGGGACAGGTTTAGTGTCAGGGTTAGGGTCAGGGTCAGGGTTAGGTTCATGGTTATGGTAAGGTCAGCTTTATGTTTAGGTTCTGTTTTATGAGTAGGTTCAGGATCAGGGTTAGCTTCAGGGTTACTACTCTGTTCAGGATCACGGATTGGGTCAGTGTTAGGTTTACAGTCATGGTTAGGGTCAGGGTTAAGGTCAAGGCCAGGGTCAGTTTTAAGGTTAAGTTCTGACATAGGCAAAGTTCAGAGTTAGGGTTATGATCAGGGTCAGGGAGAGGGTCAGGATTATTGTTAAAGTGGGGTTAGGTTTAGGGTTAGAGGTAGGTTGCGGGTTAGGGTTTAGACCGGGGTAGGGTCAGTGTCAGGGATAATGTTAGGGGTTAGATTTAGGGTTAGGTTCAGCATTAGGTTTCGGGTCAGGGCCCATGTTAGTGTCAGGGTCAGGGTTAGGTTTAGGGTTAGAGATAGGTTCAGGCTCCCATTCAGTGTCAGGGTTAGTGTTAGGTTCAGGGTCAGGGTCACTGTTAGGGTCAGGGTTACGTTTCTGGTCTTTGCCTTGGTCGGGGTCAGGGTGAAGTCTAGGGCCAGTGTCAGGTTTACGGTCAGGATCAGGTATTGGTTTAAAGTCCCCATTCGGGTCAGGGACAAGATTATGTAGTGGTCATTGTTAGTGTCATGGTTAGGTTTAGGGTCAGGTTTAGGGTCAGGGTCTGGTATAGGCAAAGTTCAGGGTTAGGGTTATGATCAGAGTCAGGTACAGGGTCAGGGTTATTGTTAATGTTTAGGGTTAGTTCTACGTTTAGCGTTCGGTTGACGGTTAGGGTTAGAACTTGTTAGGGTCAGGGTCCGTGGTAGGGTTCGGGGTTAGTGTTAGGGTTAGGTTCAGAGATAGGATTCGGGGGAGGGCCCATGTTAGTGTCAGGGTCAGGGTTACATTTAGGGTCAGAGTTAGGTTCAGTCTCACAGTCAGGGTCAGGTTTAGTGTTCCGTTGACTGTCGGCGTCACTGTAAGGGTCAGGGTTAGGTTATCGTCATGGTCTGGGTCAGGGTCAGGGTGAAGTTTAGCACCAGTGTCCTTTTTAGGGTCAGGTTCAGGTATTGGTTTAAAGTTCACATTCGGGTCAGGGACAGGGCTATGTAGTGGTCAGAGTTAGTGTCAAGGTTAGGATTAGGTTCAGAGTCAGGGTCAGGTAAAGGTCAGGGCCAGGGTCAGGTTGAGGGTCAGGCTTTGGTATAGGGTCAATGTTCGGTTCAGTGTCACAGTTAGGTTTTGGCGGTAGGGTTTGGGCTTGGGGTTTGGGTTAGAGTTAGAAGTAGGGTTATGGTTAGGTTTAGGGTTAGGGTTAGACAGCGTAAGGTCAGGGTTAGGTTTGGTTTCGGGTAGGGGTTAGTGTTAGGTTCAGGGTCAGCATGAGGTGTAGGTTCAGGGTCCTTATTAGGGTCATGGTTAGAGTTACCATTAGGTTTAGGGTTAGGGTCAAGCACACTGTCACGGTCAGGGCTAGGGTTAGGGTCCGGGTTAGGTCAGCGTCAGGGTTAGGATTAGGGTCAGGGTCAGGGTCCTGGTTAGGTTTGAGTCACGGTTATGGTAATGTCAGAGTTAGGTTTAGGTTCAGGGTCCACATCAGGGTCAGTGTCAGGCTAAGGTTTAGGTTTAGGTTTCAGGTCAGGATCACAGTCAGGGTCAGGTTCAGGGTCAGGGTCAGGGCTTGGGTCAGGTTTTGGGGCAGGCTCACAGTCAGTGTCAGGGTCAGGGTCAGGGTTAGTGGTTACTGTTAGGGTTAGCCCCGCTCCTGGGTCATGGACCCATCCGTTCAGGGTCTCAGGATAAACCCTGGGCAGAAGGGTGTAGACCCTACACCCGATCCCACTTAACCAGCCTTAAACTGGGCTGTGAACATGACTTGCCCACCAGATATCTAAACCCTCATCAGCCTGATCCTGCTTGGGGCATCTCCACCCACGATGGCATGGCAAGGTCCTCTTTACACACAGACACACAGACACCCAGAGGCACTCGCATACACACACACACACACAAACACACACACAGAGACGGGGGAGGAGACCTAGGGCTACACAATTGGATAAGATGTGTGGGACTCTCTGACTCTGAGCCCCCTGGTGTCACCTTTTAATTTTATTAGCCAAAGTGCCTGCGGCGTTTTGGAAACCTGATATGACTTGCCAGGGAGGGGACGTGTTTGGCGGGCGAGCTCTCATTTCCCTGCATCCTCTCGGCTTTAGTACAGCAGAAGAACATGTCGCTTCCTTTAGGATGTGCCTAGAAATGAGCTGGGCATGGCGGTTTTCTCTGTAACGGGGTGCCTGGATACGTGGGTTCCAATTCAGTTGGGCTCCGTCGTCAAGGAAGTGAGGTCTCCACTGCCTGGGGGCTCCTTACCGAACTTCCCGCTCCACCAGAGCTCCCTGAGCCGCCGTTCCCCAAGCTGCTCAAGGCTCACACTCCACTCAATGCAGTGCCAATCCAGTGACCCCCATAGAGCCTCCCCGCAGCCCCTGGGAGGCCTGGGTGCAGCTGCTGTCCCCGCTGGAGGGAACAGAGCTGGGTTTAGTCCAGCTTAGTGTTAAGGTTAGGGTTAAGAATGACTTAGGGTCAGGGTTAGGGTTAGACGTCTTTGGGGTCAGGGTTAGCGTAAGGTTCAGATTTGGGTCAGGGTTAGGGTTAGGTTCATGCTTAGGTTTAGGGTCAGGATCACAGTAGGTCCAGGGTTAGCGTTATGGTCAGAGTCAGGCTCAGGGTCAGTGTTAGGCTGATGGTTAGGTTTAGGGTCAGGTTCAGGGTTATGGTCAGTTTTAGGTTCAGGTTCAAGTTTTGGTTTGGGGGCAAGGTCATGTCAGGTCAGGGTTAGGTTTGGGACAGGTTTAGTGTCAGGGTTAGGGGTCAGGGTCAGGGTTAGGTTCATGGTTATGGTAAGGTCAGCTTTATGTTTAGGTTCTGTTTTATGAGTAGGTTCAGGATCAGGGTTAGCTTCAGGGTTACTACTCTGTTCAGGATCACGGATTGGGTCAGTGTTAGGTTTACAGTCATGGTTAGGGTCAGGGTTAAGGTCAAGGCCAGGGTCAGTTTTAAGGTTAAGTTCTGACATAGGCAAAGTTCAGAGTTAGGGTTATGATCAGGGTCAGGGAGAGGGTCAGGATTATTGTTAAAGTGGGGTTAGGTTTAGGGTTAGAGGTAGGTTGCGGGTTAGGGTTAGACCGGGGTAGGGTCAGTGTCAGGGATAATGTTAGGGGTTAGATTTAGGGTTAGGTTCAGCATTAGGTTTCGGGTCAGGGCCCATGTTAGTGTCAGGGTCAGGGTTAGGTTTAGGGTTAGAGATAGGTTCAGGCTCCCATTCAGTGTCAGGGTTAGTGTTAGGTTCAGGGTCAGGGTCACTGTTAGGGGGTCAGGGTTACGTTTTCTGGTCTTTGCCTTGGTCGGGGTCAGGGTGAAGTCTAGGGCCAGTGTCAGGTTTACGGTCAGGATCAGGTATTGGTTTTAAAGTCCCCATTCGGGTCAGGGACAAGATTATGTAGTGGTCATTGTTAGTGTCATGGTTAGGTTTAGGGTCAGGTTTAGGGTCAGGGTCTGGTATAGGCAAAGTTCAGGGTTAGGGTTATGATCAGAGTCAGGTACAGGGTCAGGGTTATTGTTAATGTTTAGGGTTAGTTCTACGTTTAGCGTTCGGTTGACGGTTAGGGTTAGAACTTGTTAGGGTCAGGGTCCGTGGTAGGGTTCGGGGTTAGTGTTAGGGTTAGGTTCAGAGATAGGATTCGGGGGAGGGCCCATGTTAGTGTCAGGGTCAGGGTTACATTTAGGGTCAGAGTTAGGTTCAGTCTCACAGTCAGGGTCAGGTTTAGTGTTCCGTTGACTGTCGGCGTCACTGTAAGGGTCAGGGTTAGGTTATCGTCATGGTCTGGGTCAGGGTCAGGGTGAAGTTTAGCACCAGTGTCCTTTTTAGGGTCAGGTTCAGGTATTGGTTTAAAGTTCACATTCGGGTCAGGGACAGGGCTATGTAGTGGTCAGAGTTAGTGTCAAGGTTAGGATTAGGTTCAGAGTCAGGGTCAGGTAAAGGTCAGGGCCAGGGTCAGGTTGAGGGTCAGGCTTTGGTATAGGGTCAATGTTCGGTTCAGTGTCACAGTTAGGTTTTGGCGGTAGGGTTTGGGCTTGGGGTTTGGGTTAGAGTTAGAAGTAGGGTTATGGTTAGGTTTAGGGTTAGGGTTAGACAGCGTAAGGTCAGGGTTAGGTTTGGTTTCGGGTAGGGGTTAGTGTTAGGTTCAGGGTCAGCATGAGGTGTAGGTTCAGGGTCCTTATTAGGGTCATGGTTAGAGTTACCATTAGGTTTAGGGTTAGGGTCAAGCACACTGTCACGGTCAGGGCTAGGGTTAGGGTCCGGGTTAGGTCAGCGTCAGGGTTAGGATTAGGGTCAGGGTCAGGGTCCTGGTTAGGTTTGAGTCACGGTTATGGTAATGTCAGAGTTAGGTTTAGGTTCAGGGTCCACATCAGGGTCAGTGTCAGGCTAAGGTTTAGGTTTAGGTTTCAGGTCAGGATCACAGTCAGGGTCAGGGTCAGGTTCAGGGTCAGGGTCAGGGCTTGGGTCAGGTTTTGGGGAAGGCTCACAGTCAGTGTCAGGGTCAGGGTCAGGGTTAGTGGTTACTGTTAGGGTTAGCCCCGCTCCTGGGTCATGGACCCATCCGTTCAGGGTCTCAGGATAAACCCTGGGCAGAAGGGTGTAGACCCTACACCCGATCCCACTTAACCAGCCTTAAACTGGGCTGTGAACATGACTTGCCCACCAGATATCTAAACCCTCATCAGCCTGATCCTGCTTGGGGCATCTCCACCCACGATGGCATGGCAAGGTCCTCTTTACACACAGACACACAGACACCCAGAGGCACTCGCACACACACACACACACACACACAAACACACACACAGAGACGGGGAGGAGACCTAGGGCTCCACAATTGGATAAGATGTGTGGGACTCTCTGACTCTGAGCCCCCTGGTGTCACCTTTTAATTTTATTAGCCAAAGTGCCTGCGGCGTTTTGGAAACCTGATATGACTTGCCAGGGAGGGGACGTGTTTGGCGGGCGAGCTCTCATTTCCCTGCATCCTCTCGGCTTTAGTACAGCAGAAGAACATGTCGCTTCCTTTAGGATGTGCCTAGAAATGAGCTGGGCATGGCGGTTTTCTCTGTAATGGGGTGCCTGGATACGTGGGTTCCAATTCAGTTGGGCTCCGTCGTCAAGGAAGTGAGGTCTCCACTGCCTGGGGGCTCCTTACCGAACTTCCCGCTCCACCAGAGCTCCCTGAGCCGCCGTTCCCCAAGCTGCTCAAGGCTCACACTCCACTCAATGCAGTGCCAATCCAGTGACCCCCATAGAGCCTCCCCCGCAGCCCCTGGGAGGCCTGGGTGCAGCTGCTGTCCCCCGCTGGAGGGAACAGAGCTGGGTTTAGTCCAGCTTAGTGTTAAGGTTAGGGTTAAGAATGACTTAGGGTCAGGGTTAGGGTTAGACGTCTTTGGGGTCAGGGTTAGCGTAAGGTTCAGATTTGGGTCAGGGTTAGGGTTAGGTTCATGCTTAGGTTTAGGGTCAGGATCACAGTAGGTCCAGGGTTAGCGTTACGGTCAGAGTCAGGCTCAGGGTCAGTGTTAGGCTGATGGTTAGGTTTAGGGTCAGGTTCAGGGTTATGGGTCAGTTTTAGGTTCAGGTTCAAGTTTTGGTTTGGGGGCAAAGGTCATGTCAGGTCAGGGTTAGGTTTGGGACAGGTTTAGTGTCAGGGTTAGGGTCAGGGTCAGGGTTAGGTTCATGGTTATGGTAAGGTCAGCTTTAGGTTTAGGTTCTGTTTTATGAGTAGGTTCAGGATCAGGGTTAGCTTCAGGGTTACTACTCTGTTCAGGATCACGGATTGGGTCAGTGTTAGGTTTACAGTCATGGTTAGGGTCAGGGTTAAGGTCAAGGCCAGGGTCAGTTTTAAGGTTAAGTTCTGACATAGGCAAAGTTCAGAGTTAGGGTTATGATCAGGGTCAGGGAGAGGGTCAGGATTATTGTTAAAGTGGGGTTAGGTTTAGGGTTAGAGGTAGGTTGCGGGTTAGGGTTAGACCGGGGTAGGGTCAGTGTCAGGGATAATGTTAGGGGTTAGATTTAGGGTTAGGTTCAGCATTAGGTTTCGGGTCAGGGCCCATGTTAGTGTCAGGGTCAGGGTTAGGTTTAGGGTTAGAGATAGGTTCAGGCTCCCATTCAGTGTCAGGGTTAGGGTTAGTGTTAGGTTCAGGGTCAGGGTCACTGTTAGGGTCAGGGTTACGTTTCTGGTCTTTGCCTTGGTCGGGGTCAGGGTGAAGTCTAGGGCCAGTGTCAGGTTTACGGTCAGGATCAGGTATTGGTTTAAAGTCCCCATTCGGGTCAGGGACAAGATTATGTAGTGGTCATTGTTAGTGTCATGGTTAGGTTTAGGGTCAGGTTTAGGGTCAGGGTCTGGTATAGGCAAAGTTCAGGGTTAGGGTTATGATCAGAGTCAGGTACAGGGTCAGGGTTATTGTTAATGTTTAGGGTTAGTTCTACGTTTAGCGTTCGGTTGACGGTTAGGGTTAGAACTTGTTAGGGTCAGGGTCCGTGGTAGGGTTCGGGGTTAGTGTTAGGGTTAGGTTCAGAGATAGGATTCGGGGGAGGGCCCATGTTAGTGTCAGGGTCAGGGTTACATTTAGGGTCAGAGTTAGGTTCAGTCTCACAGTCAGGGTCAGGTTTAGTGTTCCGTTGACTGTCGGCGTCACTGTAAGGGTCAGGGTTAGGTTATCGTCATGGTCTGGGTCAGGGTCAGGGTGAAGTTTAGCACCAGTGTCCTTTTTAGGGTCAGGTTCAGGTATTGGTTTAAAGTTCACATTCGGGTCAGGGACAGGGCTATGTAGTGGTCAGAGTTAGTGTCAAGGTTAGGATTAGGTTCAGAGTCAGGGTCAGGTAAAGGTCAGGGCCAGGGTCAGGTTGAGGGTCAGGCTTTGGTATAGGGTCAATGTTCGGTTCAGTGTCACAGTTAGGTTTTGGCGGTAGGGTTTGGGCTTGGGGTTTGGGTTAGAGTTAGAAGTAGGGTTATGGTTAGGTTTAGGGTTAGGGTTAGACAGCGTAAGGTCAGGGTTAGGTTTGGTTTCGGGTAGGGGTTAGTGTTAGGTTCAGGGTCAGCATGAGGTGTAGGTTCAGGGTCCTTATTAGGGTCATGGTTAGAGTTACCATTAGGTTTAGGGTTAGGGTCAAGCACACTGTCACGGTCAGGGCTAGGGTTAGGGTCCGGGTTAGGTCAGCGTCAGGGTTAGGATTAGGGTCAGGGTCAGGGTCCTGGTTAGGTTTGAGTCACGGTTATGGTAATGTCAGAGTTAGGTTTAGGTTCAGGGTCCACATCAGGGTCAGTGTCAGGCTAAGGTTTAGGTTTAGGTTTCAGGTCAGGATCACAGTCAGGGTCAGGTTCAGGGTCAGGGTCAGGGCTTGGGTCAGGTTTTGGGGCAGGCTCACAGTCAGTGTCAGGGTCAGGGTCAGGGTTAGTGGTTACTGTTAGGGTTAGCCCCGCTCCTGGGTCATGGACCCATCCGTTCAGGGTCTCAGGATAAACCCTGGGCAGAAGGGTGTAGACCCTACACCCGATCCCACTTAACCAGCCTTAAACTGGGCTGTGAACATGACTTGCCCACCAGATATCTAAACCCTCATCAGCCTGATCCTGCTTGGGGCATCTCCACCCACGATGGCATGGCAAGGTCCTCTTTACACACAGACACACAGACACCCAGAGGCACTCGCACACACACACACACACACACACACACACACACACACAGAGACGGGGGAGGAGACCTAGGGCTACACAATTGGATAAGATGTGTGGGACTCTCTGACTCTGAGCCCCCTGGTGTCACCTTTTAATTTTATTAGCCAAAGTGCCTGCGGCGTTTTGGAAACCTGATATGACTTGCCAGGGAGGGGACGTGTTTGGCGGGCGAGCTCTCATTTCCCTGCATCCTCTCGGCTTTAGTACAGCAGAAGAACATGTCGCTTCCTTTAGGATGTGCCTAGAAATGAGCTGGGCATGGCGGTTTTCTCTGTAATGGGGTGCCTGGATACGTGGGTTCCAATTCAGTTGGGCTCCGTCGTCAAGGAAGTGAGGTCTCCACTGCCTGGGGGCTCCTTACCGAACTTCCCGCTCCACCAGAGCTCCCTGAGCCGCCGTTCCCCAAGCTGCTCAAGGCTCACACTCCACTCAATGCAGTGCCAATCCAGTGACCCCCATAGAGCCTCCCCGCAGCCCCTGGGAGGCCTGGGTGCAGCTGCTGTCCCCGCTGGAGGGAACAGAGCTGGGTTTAGTCCAGCTTAGTGTTAAGGTTAGGGTTAAGAATGACTTAGGGTCAGGGTTAGGGTTAGACGTCTTTGGGGTCAGGGTTAGCGTAAGGTTCAGATTTGGGTCAGGGTTAGGGTTAGGTTCATGCTTAGGTTTAGGGTCAGGATCACAGTAGGTCCAGGGTTAGCGTTACGGTCAGAGTCAGGCTCAGGGTCAGTGTTAGGCTGATGGTTAGGTTTAGGGTCAGGTTCAGGGTTATGGTCAGTTTTAGGTTCAGGTTCAAGTTTTGGTTTGGGGGCAAGGTCATGTCAGGTCAGGGTTAGGTTTGGGACAGGTTTAGTGTCAGGGTTAGGGTCAGGGTCAGGGTTAGGTTCATGGTTATGGTAAGGTCAGCTTTATGTTTAGGTTCTGTTTTATGAGTAGGTTCAGGATCAGGGTTAGCTTCAGGGTTACTACTCTGTTCAGGATCACGGATTGGGTCAGTGTTAGGTTTACAGTCATGGTTAGGGTCAGGGTTAAGGTCAAGGCCAGGGTCAGTTTTAAGGTTAAGTTCTGCATAGGCAAAGTTCAGAGTTAGGGTTATGATCAGGGTCAGGGAGAGGGTCAGGATTATTGTTAAAGTGGGGTTAGGTTTAGGGTTAGAGGTAGGTTGCGGGTTAGGGTTAGACCGGGGTAGGGTCAGTGTCAGGGATAATGTTAGGGGTTAGATTTAGGGTTAGGTTCAGCATTAGGTTTCGGGTCAGGGCCCATGTTAGTGTCAGGGTCAGGGTTAGGTTTAGGGTTAGAGATAGGTTCAGGCTCCCATTCAGTGTCAGGGTTAGTGTTAGGTTCAGGGTCAGGGTCACTGTTAGGGTCAGGGTTACGTTTCTGGTCTTTGCCTTGGTCGGGGTCAGGGTGAAGTCTAGGGCCAGTGTCAGGTTTACGGTCAGGATCAGGTATTGGTTTAAAGTCCCCATTCGGGTCAGGGACAAGATTATGTAGTGGTCATTGTTAGTGTCATGGTTAGGTTTAGGGTCAGGTTTAGGGTCAGGGTCTGGTATAGGCAAAGTTCAGGGTTAGGGTTATGATCAGAGTCAGGTACAGGGTCAGGGTTATTGTTAATGTTTAGGGTTAGTTCTACGTTTAGCGTTCGGTTGACGGTTAGGGTTAGAACTTGTTAGGGTCAGGGTCCGTGGTAGGGTTCGGGGTTAGTGTTAGGGTTAGGTTCAGAGATAGGATTCGGGGGAGGGCCCATGTTAGTGTCAGGGTCAGGGTTACATTTAGGGTCAGAGTTAGGTTCAGTCTCACAGTCAGGGTCAGGTTTAGTGTTCCGTTGACTGTCGGCGTCACTGTAAGGGTCAGGGTTAGGTTATCGTCATGGTCTGGGTCAGGGTCAGGGTGAAGTTTAGCACCAGTGTCCTTTTTAGGGTCAGGTTCAGGTATTGGTTTAAAGTTCACATTCGGGTCAGGGACAGGGCTATGTAGTGGTCAGAGTTAGTGTCAAGGTTAGGATTAGGTTCAGAGTCAGGGTCAGGTAAAGGTCAGGGCCAGGGTCAGGTTGAGGGTCAGGCTTTGGTATAGGGTCAATGTTCGGTTCAGTGTCACAGTTAGGTTTTGGCGGTAGGGTTTGGGCTTGGGGTTTGGGTTAGAGTTAGAAGTAGGGTTATGGTTAGGTTTAGGGTTAGGGTTAGACAGCGTAAGGTCAGGGTTAGGTTTGGTTTCGGGTAGGGGTTAGTGTTAGGTTCAGGGTCAGCATGAGGTGTAGGTTCAGGGTCCTTATTAGGGTCATGGTTAGAGTTACCATTAGGTTTAGGGTTAGGGTCAAGCACACTGTCACGGTCAGGGCTAGGGTTAGGGTCCGGGTTAGGTCAGCGTCAGGGTTAGGATTAGGGTCAGGGTCAGGGTCCTGGTTAGGTTTGAGTCACGGTTATGGTAATGTCAGAGTTAGGTTTAGGTTCAGGGTCCACATCAGGGTCAGTGTCAGGCTAAGGTTTAGGTTTAGGTTTCAGGTCAGGATCACAGTCAGGGTCAGGTTCAGGGTCAGGGTCAGGGCTTGGGTCAGGTTTTGGGGCAGGCTCACAGTCAGTGTCAGGGTCAGGGTCAGGGTTAGTGGTTACTGTTAGGGTTAGCCCCGCTCCTGGGTCATGGACCCATCCGTTCAGGGTCTCAGGATAAACCCTGGGCAAATGAAGGGTGTAGACCCTACACCCGATCCCACTTAACCAGCCTTAAACTGGGCTGTGAACATGACTTGCCCACCAGATATCTAAACCCTCATCAGCCTGATCCTGCTTGGGGCATCTCCACCCACGATGGCATGGCAAGGTCCTCTTTACACACAGACACACAGACACCCAGAGGCACTCGCACACACACACACACACACACACACACACACAGAGACGGGGAGGAGACCTAGGGCTACACAATTGGATAAGATGTGTGGGACTCTCTGACTCTGAGCCCCCTGGTGTCACCTTTTAATTTTATTAGCCAAAGTGCCTGCGGCGTTTTGGGAAACCTGATATGACTTGCCAGGGAGGGGACGTGTGTTGGCGGGCGAGCTCTCATTTCCCTGCATCCTCTCGGCTTTAGTACAGCAGAAGAACATGTCGCTTCCTTTAGGATGTGCCTAGAAATGAGCTGGGCATGGCGGTTTTCTCTGTAATGGGGTGCCTGGATACGTGGGTTCCAATTCAGTTGGGCTCCGTCGTCAAGGAAGTGAGGTCTCCACTGCCTGGGGGCTCCTTACCGAACTTCCCGCTCCACCAGAGCTCCCTGAGCCGCCGGTCCCCAAGCTGCTCAAGGCTCACACTCCACTCAATGCAGTGCCAATCCAGTGACCCCCATAGAGCCTCCCCGCAGCCCCTGGGAGGCCTGGGTGCAGCTGCTGTCCCCGCTGGAGGGAACAGAGCTGGGTTTAGTCCAGCTTAGTGTTAGGGTTAGGGTTAAGAATGACTTAGGGTCAGGGTTAGGGTTAGACGTCTTTGGGGTCAGGGTTAGCGTAAGGTTCAGATTTGGGTCAGGGTTAGGGTTAGGTTCATGGTTAGGTTTAGGGTCAGGATCACAGTAGGTCCAGGGTTAGCGTTACGGTCAGAGTCAGGCTCAGGGTCAGTGTTAGGCTGATGGTTAGGTTTAGGGTCAGGTTCAGGGTTATGGTCAGTTTTAGGTTCAGGTTCAAGTTTTGGTTTGGGGGCAAGGTCATGTCAGGTCAGGGTTAGGTTTGGGACAGGTTTAGTGTCAGGGTTAGGGTCAGGGTCAGGGTTAGGTTCATGGTTATGGTAAGGTCAGCTTTATGTTTAGGTTCTGTTTTATGAGTAGGTTCAGGATCAGGATTAGCTTTAGGGTTACTACTCTGTTCAGGATCACGGATTGGGTCAGTGTTAGGTTTACAGTCATGGTTAGGGTCAGGGTTAAGGTCAAGGCCAGGGTCAGTTTTAAGGTTCAGTTCTGATGTAGGCAAAGTTCAGAGTTAGGGTTCTGATCATGGTCAGGGAGGGGGTCAGGATTATTATTAAAGTGGGGTTAGGTTTAGGGTTAGAGGTAGGTTGCGGGTTAGGCTTAGACCGACCCGGGTAGGGTCAGTGTCAGGGATAATGTTAGGGGTTAGATTTAGGGTTAGGTTCAGCATTAGGTTTCGGGTCAGGGCCCATGTTAGTGTCAGGGTCAGGGTTACGGTTAGGGTTAGAGATAGGTTCAGGCTCCCATTCAGTGTCAGGGTTAGTGTTAGGTTCAGGGTCAGGGTCATTGTTAGGGTCAAGGTTACGTTTCTGGTCTTTGCCTTGGACGGGGTCATGGGTGAAATCTAGGGCCAGTGTCAGGTTTACGGTCAGGATCAGGTATTGGTTCAAAGTCCCCTTCGGGTCAGGGACAATTTTATGTAGTGGTCATTGTTAGGGTCCTGGTTAGGTTTAGGGTCAGGGCCAGGGTCAGGTTTAGGGTCAGGGTCTGGTATAGGCAAAGTTCAGGGTAGGGTTATGATCAGAGTCAGGTATAGGGTCAGCGTTATTGTTAATGTTTAGGGATAGTTCTCCGTTTAGCGTTAGGTTGACGGTTAGGGTTAGAACTTGTTAGGGTCAGGGTCCGTGGTAGGGTTCGGGGTTAGTGTTAGGGTTAGGTTCAGAGATAGGATTCGGGGGAGGGCCCATGTTAGTGTCAGGGTCAGGGTTACAGTTAGGGTCAGAGTTAGGTTCAGTCTCACAGTCAGGGTCAGGTTTAGTGTTCCGTTGACTGTCGGCGTCACTGTAAGGGTCAGGGTTAGGTTATCGTCATGGTCTGGGTCAGGGTCAGGGTGAAGTTTAGCACCAGTGTCCTTTTTAGGGTCAGGTTCAGGTATTGGTTGAAAGTCCACATTCGGGTCAGGGACAGGGCTATGTAGTGGTCAGAGTTAGTGTCAAGGTTAGGATTAGGTTCAGAGTCAGGGTCAGGTAAAGGTCAGGGCCAGGGTCAGGTTGAGGGTCAGGCTTGGGTATAGGGTCAATGTTCGGTTCAGTGTCACAGTTAGGTTTTGGCGGTAGGGTTTGGGATTGGGGTTTGGGTTAGAGTTAGAAGTAGGGTTATGGTTAGGGTTAGGGTTAGGGTTAGACAGTGTAAGGTCAGGGTTAGGTTTGGTTTAGGGTAGGGGTTAGTGTTAGGTTCAGGGTAAGCATGAGGTGTAGGTTCAGGGTCCTTATTAGGGTCATGGTTAGAGTTACCATTAGGTTTAGGGTTAGGGTCAAGCACACTGTCACGGTCAGGGTTAGGGTTAGGGTCCGGGTTAGGTCAGCGTCAGGGTTAGGATTAGGGTCAGGGTCAGGGTCCTGGTTAGGTTTGAGTCACGGTTATGGTAATGTCAGAGTTAGGTTTAGGTACAGGGTCCACATCAGGGTCAGTGTCAGGCTTCGGTTTAGGTTTAGGGTTCAGGTCAGGATCACAGTCAGGGTCAGGTTCGGGGTCAGGGTTAGGGCTTGGGTCAGGTTTTGGGGCAGGCTCACAGTCAGAGTCAGGGTCAGGGTCAGGGTTAGTGGTTACTGTTAGGGTTAGCCCCGCTCCTGGGTCATGGACCCATCCATTCAGGGTCTCAGGATAAACCCTGGGCAAATGGCTGTAGACCCTACACCCGATCCCACTTAACCAGCCTTAAACTGGGCTGTGACCATGACTTGTCCACCGGATATCTAAACCCTCATCAGCCTGATCCTGCTTGGGGCATCTCCTCCCACGATGACATGGCAAGGTCCTCTTTACACACAGACACCCAGAGGCACTCGCACACACACACACACACAGACGGGGAAGAGACCTAGGGCTACACAATTGGATAAGATGTGTGGGACTCTCTGACTCTGAGCCCCCTGGTGTCACCTTTTAATTTTATTAGCCAAAGGGCCTGCGGCGTTGGGGAAACCTGATATGACTTGCCAGGGAGGGGACGTGTCTGGCGGGCGAGCTCTCTTTTCCCTGCATCCTCTCGGCTTTAGAACAGCAGAAGAACATGTCGTTTCCTTTAGGATGTGCCTAGAAATGAGCTGGGCATGGTGGTTTTCTCTGTAATGGGGTGCCTGGATACGTGGGTTCCAATTCAGTTGGGCTCTGTCGTCAAGGAAGTGAGGTCACCACTGCCTGGGGGCTCCTTACCGAACTTCCTGCTCCACCAGAGCTCCCTGAGCCGCCGGTCCCCAAGCTGCTCAAGGCTCACACTCCACTCAATGCAGTGCCCATCCAGTGACCCCCAGACAGCCTCCCCCCACTCCCTGGGAGGCCTGGGTGCAGCTGCTGTCTCCGCTGGAGGGAACAGAGCTGGGTTTAGACCAGCTTAGTGTTAGGGTTAGGGTGAAGAATGACTTAGGGTCAGGGTTAGGGTTAGACGTCTTTGGGGTCAGGGTTAGCGTAAGGTTTAGTGTGGGGTCAGGGTTAGGGTTAGGTTCATGGTTACGTTTAGGGTCATGAGCACAGTAGGTCCAGGGTTAGCGTTACGGTCAGAGTCAGGCTCAGGGTCAGTGTTAGGCTGATGGTTAGGTTTAGGATCAGGTTAGGGTCATGGTCAGTTTTAGGTTCAGGTTCAAGTTTTGGTTTGGGGCAAGGTCATGTCAGGTCAGGGTTAGGTTTGGAAATGTTTATTGTCAGGGTTAAGGTCAGGGTCAGGGTTAGGTTTATGGTTATGGTAAGGTCAGCTTTATGTTTAGGTTCTGTTTTATGAGTAGGTTCAGGATCAGGGTTAGCTTTAGGGTTACTACTCTGTTCAGGATCACGGATTGGGTCAGTGTTAGGTTTACAGTCATGGTTAGGGTCAGGGTTACGGTCAAGGCCAGTGTCAGTTTTAAGGTTCAGTTCTGACGTAGGCAAAGTTCAGAGTTAGGGTTATGATCAGGGTCAGGGAGAGGGTCAGTATTATTGTAAAAGTGGGGTTAGGTTTAGGGCTAGAGGTAGGTTGCAGGTTAGGGTTAGACTGGGGTAGGGTCAGTGTCAGGGATAATGTTAGGGGTTAGATTTAGGGTTAGGTTCAGCATTAGGTTTCGGGTCAGGGCCCATTTTAGTGTCAGGGTCAGGGTTACGTTTAGGGTTAGAGATAGGTTCAGGCTCCCATTCAGTGTCAGGGTTAGTGTTAGGGTCAGGGTTACGTTTCTGGTCTTTGCCTTGGTCGGGGTCAGGGTGAAGTCTAGGGCCAGTGTCAGGTTTACGGTCAGCATCAGGTACTGGTTTAAAGTCCCCATTCGGGTCAGGGAAAAGATTATGTAGTGGTCATGGTTAGGGCCATGGTTAGCTTTAGCGTCAGTGCCAGGGTCAGGTTTAGGGCCAGGGTCTGGTATAGGCAAATTCAGGGTTAGGGTTATGATCAGAGTCAGGTACAGGTTCAGGGTTATTGTTAATGTTTAGGGTTAGTTCTACATTTAGCGTTAGGTTGACAGTTAGGATTAGAACTTGTTAGGGTCAGGGTCCGTGGTAGGGTTAGGGGTTAGTGTTAGGGTTAGGTTCAGAGATAGGATTCGGGGGAGGGCCCATGTTAGTGTCAGGGTCAGGGTTACAGTTAGGGTCAGAGTTAGGTTCAGTCTCACAGTCAGGGTCAGGTTTAGTGTTCCGTTGACTGTCGGCGTCACTGTAAGGGTCAGGGTTAGGTTATCGTCATGGTCTGGGTCAGGGTCAGGGTGAAGATTAGCACCAGTGTCCTTTTTAGGGTCAGGTTCAGGTATTGGTTTAAAGTTCACATTCGGGTCAGGGGCAGGGCTATGTAGTGGTCAGAGTTAGTGTCAAGGTTAGGATTAGGTTCAGAGTCAGGGTCAGGTAAAGGTCAGGGCCAGGGTCAGGTTGAGGGTCAGGCTTGGGCATAGGGTCAATGTTCGGTTCAGTGTCACAGTTAGGTTTTGGCGGTAGGGTTTGGGATTGGGGTTTGGGTTAGAGTTAGAAGTAGGGTTATGGTTAGGTTTAGGGTTAGGGTTAGACAGCGTAAGGTCAGGGTTAGGTTTGGTTTAGGGTAGGGGTTAGTGTTAGGTTCAGGGTCAGCATGAGGTGTAGGTTCAGGGTCCTTATTAGGGTCATGGTTAGAGTTACCATTAGGTTTAGGGTTAGGGTCAAGCACACTGTCACGGTCAGGGTTAGGGTTAGGGTCCGGGTTAGGTCAGCGTCAGGGTTAGGATTAGGGTCAGGGTCAGGTTCCTGGTTAGGTTTGAGGCATGGTTATGGTAATGTCAGAGTTAGGTTTAGGTTCAGGGTCCACATCAGATTCAGTGTCAGGCTTAGGTTTAGGTTTAGGGTTCAGGTCAGGATCACAGTCAGGGTCAGGTTCGGGGTCAGGGTCAGGGCTTGGGTCAGGTTTTGGGGCAGGCTCACAGTCAGGGTCAAGGTAAGGGTCAGGGTTAGTGGTTACTGTTAGGGTTAGCCCCGCTCCTGGGTCATGGACCCATCCGTTCAGGGTCTCAGGATAAACCCTGGGCAGAACGGTGTAGACACTCCATCCCATCCATCTTAACCAGCCTTAAACTGGGCTGTGAACATGAATTGCCCACCAGATATCTAAACCCTCATCAGCCTGATCCTGCTTGGGGCATCTCCACCCACGATGGCATGGCAAAGTCCTCTTTACACACAGAAACACAGACACCCAGAGGCACTTGCACACACACACACACACACACAGAGACGGGGAGGAGACCTAGGTCTACACAATTGGATAAGAAGTGTGGGACTCCCTGATTCTGAGCACTCTGGTGTCACCTTTAATTTTATTAGCCAATGGGCCTGCGGCGATGGGGAAATCTGATATGACTTGCAGGGAGGCGACGTGTCTGGCGGACGAGCTCTCTTTTCCCTGCATTGTCTCGGCTTTAGTACAGCAGAAGAACATGTCGCTTCCTTTAGGATGTGCCTAGAAATGAGCTGGGCATGGCGGTTTTCTCTGTAATGGGGTGCCTGGATACGTGGGTTCCAATTCAGTTGGGCTCTGTCATCAAGGAAGTGAGGTTGTCATCTGCCCTTGGAAAGCACAGCATTCGTTGGGAAATCTGAGTTGGGTATGGGGATGCAGGTGCTGCTTGCTGAGCTAGTCTCCACGGCACGGTGGAAAATACCCACATGGAGCGAAATACTCTTTGCCCTAGCATCCCCTTTGCCTGAGAGAGAAGCGTGGTTGAACACATCTGTCACTGCGCTCCCCAGGAGCAAGTGTGGGGAAGGCACGGCAAGCCGCCCCAGAGAGAAGAGAAGGAGCCGTTGGCCTTGGGGTTATGAAATGTTCGGGAAGCAGGAGAGCCTGCCGTGGCTTGAATAGAAGGCCTGTGGCAAGACAAGTGTCCCCCGCTACCTGTCCGGAGAGATGGAATCCTTGTTTCTAAGGAGACATGAGGGGACGACTAGGACACGGGCGTGTGCTCCACTCTGAGGAAGGAGTCTGGGCAGAAGGCAGGCCTGTCCTGTGCTTCTGGTCCCAAGGGGACAGCATCTCCTTGGCCACCTGTCCGAAGGGCAGACTTGGGCTTGCCACCAGGCGCCATACCCGCAACTCGCAGAAACAACTCCATGGAAAACGGGCAGTCAGATGCCGTCTTCCACCAAGATGTGGCAGCTTGTGGGTGGCAGGGAGTGTGCCAAGGAAGGAATGGAGACTGTCCCCCACAGTACCCCATACCAGTGCACGGGCCGTTTCAGAGATCCTGTCATCTCTCCTTTCCTGTGGTGAAAGCACTGGGCTACTCCGCGAGTCCGCCTGAGCGCCAGAGTAAAAGGCCAAGCGATGCCTACACCGGGAGATGGTAGTGTGTATAGGGTGCCATCCTAGGCTCCGCACGCTACAGCAGGGTTGTGACTGTGTCTGCTTAGTTGGCCTGGCAGTGTGAATCCAGCACGCGAACATGGAGCCCAGGAAAAAAGGCCCAAGAGGCACCAGCTCTCCCGCAGCTCATCTTCCCTGACGCGACTGAAGCCTTGCTGAGGAAGCAGCGGCGAAGTGATGTTCACTCCAAGCCCAAGCCTCTGCGAAAGCACAGCATTCGCTGAGAAATGTTCTACGGGCTGCTGCTGCTTGCCTGAGCCCTGTCTAGCGGTGGGAGAAACCCGCATACAGCAAAAGCCTCTTAGCTTGTCATCTGCCCTTGGAAATCACAGCATTCGTGGGATATCTGAGTTGGGTTTGGGGATGCTGCTGCTGCTTGCTGAGCTAGTCTCCGCGGCACGGTGGAAGATACCCGCATGGAGCGAAATACTCTTTGTCCTAGCACCCCTCTGCCTGAGAGAGAAGCGCGCTTGCGCCTGTGGAAAGAGCCTTAAGGAAAGGGACACGTCTTTCGCTGCGCTCCCCAGGAGCATGTCTGTGGAAGGTGCAGCACGCTGCCCAGGGAGAAGAGCAGGAGCCGTTGGCCTTCAGGTCTGGAAACGGTGGTGAAGCAGGAGAGCCGGCCCTGGAAGGCACAGCGGCCGGTGGCAATACAAGTGTCACCCGCTCCCTGTGCAGAGAGACGGAAGCCTGGCTGCTCCGGAGAGAGGAGGGGATGAGTAGGGCAGGGCGCGAGCTCCACTCTTAGGAAGGAGTCTGGGCAGAAAGCATGCCTGTCCTGAGCCTGTGGGCCAAGGAGACAGCAGCTCCTTGGCCATCTGTCCCTGGGGCAGACATGCTCTTGCCACGGGACGCCTACCCTGAACTCGCAGAAACAGCTCCCTGAAATAACGGGGAGTCAGATGCCGTCTTCCTCCAGGATGTGGAAGCTTGGAGGAGGCACGGGGTTTAAGGGGAAGGAGTGGGTACATTCCCCCAAAGCTCCCTATTCAGTGTACGGGCGGTGTGCAGGGATCCTGTCACCTCTCCTTTCCTGTGGGAAAGCACTGGCCTAGTTGGCGAGTTCGCCTAGTGCCAGAGTAAAGGGCCAAGCGATGCCTACACTGAGAAATGGTAGTGTGCATAGAGTGCCATCCTAGGCTACGCATGCTACTGTAGGGTTCTGGCTGTGTCTGCTTAGTTCCGCCTGGCAGGGTGAACCCAGGACGCGAACAATGAGCCAGGGAAAGCAAGGCCCAAGAGGCAACAGCTTTCCCGAAGCTCTTCTTCCCTGACGCGACTGAAGCCTTGCTGAGGAAGCAGCAGCGAAGTGCTGTTCGCTCCAAGCCAAAGCCTCTGCGAAAGCACAGCATTCGCTGAGAAATGTTCTGCGGGCTGCTGCTGCTTGCCTGAGTCCTGTCTCGCGGTGGGAGAAACCCGCATACAGCGAAAGCCTCTTTGCCTGGGCATCTCCCCTGGGAAAGCACAACTTTCCTTGGGAAATCAGAGGTGGGTTTGGGGCTGCTGCTGTTTGCCTGGCCTAGTCTCTGCAGGTCGGTGGAAGATACCCGTATTGAGCGAAATACCCTTTGCCCTAGCATCCCCTCTGCCTGAGAGGGAATCAAGTGTGGGGAAGGCGCAGCACGCCGCCCCCGGAGAAGAGAAGGAGCCGTTGGCCTTGGGGTCGGGAAACACTCGGGACGCAGGATAGCCTGCCGTAGCACGAACAGGAGGCCGCTGGCAAGACAAGTGTCACCCGCTCCCTGTGCCGAGAGATGGAAGCCTGGCTGCTGAGGAGACATGAGGGGACGACTAGGGCAGGGTCCCGTGCTCCACACTAAGGCAGGAGTCTGGTCAGAAGGCACGCCTGTCCTGTGCCTCTGGTCCCAAGGGGACAGCATCTCCTTGGCCACCTGTCCCAAGGGCAGACGTGGGCTTGCCACCAGGTGCCATTGCCGGAACTCGCAGAAACAGCCCCATGGAGAAACGGGCAGTCAGATGCCGTCTTCCACCAAGATGTGGCAGGGAATTGGGTGGCAGGGCGTGTGCCAGGGAAGGAGTGGAGACAGTCCCCCACAGTTCCCCATCCCAGTGCACGGGTCGTGTGCAGTGATCCTGTCGCCTCCTCTCCCCTGTGCCGAAGGACTGGCCTAGACCCCCGAGTCTGCCTGAGCACCGGACAAAAGGCAAAGCCTTACCTACCCCAGGAGATGGTAATAGGCATAGAGTGCCATGCTAGGCCACGCACGCTGCTGCAGGGTTGTGACTGTGTCTGCTTAGTTCGGCTGAGCAAGGTGAACCCCGGGCGCAAACTTGGAGCCCGGGAAAGCAAGGCCCAAGAGGCACCAGCTCTCCCGAGGCTTTTCTTCCCTGCCGCGACAGAGCGAACGACCAAAGCCTTGCTGAGGAAGCAGCAGCGAAGTGCGGTTTGTGCCAAGCTGAAAACCTCTGGGAAAGCATAGCAGTCGCTGGGAAATCAGAGTCGGTTCTGCGGTCTCTTCTGCTGCTTGCCTGAGCCCAGTCTCGCGGTGGGAGATACCCGCATACAGCGAAAGCCTCTTTGCCCGGGCATCTCCTCTGGGAAGGCACAGCATTCGTTGGGAAATCAGAATCGGATGTGTGTGATGCTGCAGCTGAATGCCTGAGCTAGTCTCCGCAGCATGGTGGAAGATACCCGCATGGAGCGAAATCCTCTTTGTCCTAGCACCCCTCTGCCTGAGAGAGAAGCGCGCGTGCGCCTGTGGAAGGAGCCTTAAGGAAAGGGACACGTCTTTCGCTGCGCTCCCCAGGAGCATGTCTGTGGAAGGTGCAGCACGCTGCCCAGGGAGAAGAGCAGGAGCCGTTGGCCTTCAGGTCTGGAAACGGTGGTGAAGCAGGAGAGCCGGCCCTGGCAGGCACAGCGGCCGGTGGCAATACAAGTGTCACCCGCTCCCTGTGCAGAGAGACGGAAGCCTGGCTGCTCCGGAGAGAGGAGGGGATGAGTAGGGCAGGGCGCGAGCTCCACTCTTAGGAAGGAGTCTGGGCAGAAAGCATGCCTGTCCTGAGCCTGTGGGCCAAGGAGACAGCAGCTCCTTGGCCATCTGTCCCTGGGGCAGACATGCTCTTGCCACGGGACGCCTACCCTGAACTCGCAGAAACAGCTCCCTGAAATAACGGGGAGTCAGATGCCGTCTTCCTCCAGGATGTGGAAGCTTGGAGGAGGCACGGGGTTTAAGGGGAAGGAGTGGGTACAGTCCCCCAAAGCTCCCTATTCAGTGTACGGGCGGTGTGCAGGGATCCTGTCACCTCTCCTTTCCTGTGGGAAAGCACTGGCCTAGTTCGCGAGTTCGCCTGAGTGCCAGAGTAAAGGGCCAAGCGATGCCTACACTGGGAAATGGTAGTGTGCATAGAGTGCCATCCTAGGCTACGCATGCTACTGTAGGGTTCTGGCTGTGTCTGCTTAGTTCCGCCTGGCAGGGTGAACCCAGGACGCGAACAATGAGCCAGGGAAAGCATGGCCCAAGAGGCAACAGCTTTCCCGAAGCTCTTCTTCCCTGACGCGACTGAAGCCTTGCTGAGGAAGCAGCAGCGAAGTGCTGTTCGCTCCAAGCCAAAGCCTCTGCGAAAGCACAGCATTCGCTGAGAAATGTTCTGCGGGCTGCTGCTGCTTGCCTGAGTCCTGTCTCGCGGTGGGAGAAACCCGCATACAGCGAAAGCCTCTTTGCCTGGGCATCTCCCCTGGGAAAGCACAACTTTCCTTGGGAAATCAGAGGTGGGTTTGGGGCTGCTGCTGTTTGCCTGGCCTAGTCTCTGCAGGTCGGTGGAAAGATACCCGTATTGAGCGAAATACCCTTTGCCCTAGCATCCCCTCTGCCTGAGAGGGAATCAAGTGTGGGGAAGGCGCAGCACGCCGCCCCCGGAGAAGAGAAGGAGCCGTTGGCCTTGGGGTCGGGAAACACTCGGGACGCAGGATAGCCTGCCGTAGCACGAACAGGAGGCCGCTGGCAAGACAAGTGTCACCCGCTCCCTGTGCCGAGAGATGGAAGCCTGGCTGCTGAGGAGACATGAGGGGACGACTAGGGCAGGGTCCCGTGCTCCACACTAAGGCAGGAGTCTGGTCAGAAGGCACGCCTGTCCTGTGCCTCTGGTCCCAAGGGGACAGCATCTCCTTGGCCACCTGTCCCAAGGGCAGACGTGGGCTTGCCACCAGGTGCCATTGCCGGAACTCGCAGAAACAGCCCCATGGAGAAACGGGCAGTCAGATGCCGTCTTCCACCAAGATGTGGCAGGGAATTGGGTGGCAGGGCGTGTGCCAGGGAAGGAAGGAGTGGAGACAGTCCCCCACAGTTCCCCATCCCAGTGCACGGGTCGTGTGCAGTGATCCTGTCGCCTCCTCTCCCCTGTGCCGAAGGGACTGGCCTAGACCCCGAGTCTGCCTGAGCACCGGACAAAAGGCAAAGCCTTACCTACCCCAGGAGATGGTAATAGGCATAGAGTGCCATGCTAGGCCACGCACGCTGCTGCAGGGTTGTGACTGTGTCTGCTTAGTTCGGCTGAGCAAGGTGAACCCCGGGCGCAAACTTGGAGCCCGGGAAAGCAAGGCCCAAGAGGCACCAGCTCTCCCGAGGCTTTTCTTCCCTGCCGCGACAGAGCGAACGACCAAAGCCTTGCTGAGGAAGCAGCAGCGAAGTGCGGTTTGTGCCAAGCTGAAAACCTCTGGGAAAGCATAGCAGTCGCTGGGAAATCAGAGTCGGTTCTGCGGTCTCTTCTCTGCTGCTTGCCTGAGCCCAGTCTCGCGGTGGGAGATACCCCGCATACAGCGAAAGCCTCTTTGCCCGGGCATCTCCTCTGGGAAGGCACAGCATTCGTTGGGAAATCAGAATCGGATGTGTGTGATGCTGCAGCTGAATGCCTGAGCTAGTCTCCGCAGCATGGTGGAAGATACCCGCATGGAGCGAAATCCTCTTTGTCCTAGCACCCCTCTGCCTGAGAGAGAAGCGCGCGTGCGCCTGTGGAAGGAGCCTTAAGGAAAGGGACACGTCTTTCGCTGCGCTCCCCAGGAGCATGTCTGTGGAAGGTGCAGCACGCTGCCCAGGGAGAAGAGCAGGAGCCGTTGGCCTTCAGGTCTGGAAACGGTGGTGAAGCAGGAGAGCCGGCCCTGGCAGGCACAGCGGCCGGTGGCAATACAAGTGTCACCCGCTCCCTGTGCAGAGAGACGGAAGCCTGGCTGCTCCGGAGAGAGGAGGGGATGAGTAGGGCAGGGCGCGAGCTCCACTCTTAGGAAGGAGTCTGGGCAGAAAGCATGCCTGTCCTGAGCCTGTGGGCCAAGGAGACAGCAGCTCCTTGGCCATCTGTCCCTGGGGCAGACATGCTCTTGCCACGGGACGCCTACCCTGAACTCGCAGAAACAGCTCCCTGAAATAACGGGGAGTCAGATGCCGTCTTCCTCCAGGATGTGGAAGCTTGGAGGAGGCACGGGGTTTAAGGGGAAGGAGTGGGTACAGTCCCCCAAAGCTCCCTATTCAGTGTACGGGCGGTGTGCAGGGATCCTGTCACCTCTCCTTTCCTGTGGGAAAGCACTGGCCTAGTTCGCGAGTTCGCCTGAGTGCCAGAGTAAAAGGGCCAAGCGATGCCTACACTGGGAAATGGTAGTGTGCA
Source organism: Mustela putorius furo (assembly GCF_011764305.1). NCBI lineage: Eukaryota > Metazoa > Chordata > Mammalia > Carnivora > Mustelidae > Mustela > Mustela putorius. Next base: position 110,839 of record NW_025422164.1, on the reverse strand, counting down.
TAGAGTGCCATCCTAGGCTACGCATGCTACTGTAGGGTTCTGGCTGTGTCTGCTTAGTTCCGCCTGGCAGGGTGAACCCAGGACGCGAACAATGAGCCAGGGAAAGCATGGCCCAAGAGGCAACAGCTTTCCCGAAGCTCTTCTTCCCTGACGCGACTGAAGCCTTGCTGAGGAAGCAGCAGCGAAGTGCTGTTCGCTCCAAGCCAAAGCCTCTGCGAAAGCACAGCATTCGCTGAGAAATGTTCTGCGGGCTGCTGCTGCTTGCCTGAGTCCTGTCTCGCGGTGGGAGAAACCCGCATACAGCGAAAGCCTCTTTGCCTGGGCATCTCCCCTGGGAAAGCACAACTTTCCTTGGGAAATCAGAGGTGGGTTTGGGGCTGCTGCTGTGTTGCCTGGCCTAGTCTCTGCAGGTCGGTGGAAGATACCCGTATTGAGCGAAATACCCTTTGCCCCTAGCATCCCCTCTGCCTGAGAGGGAATCAAGTGTGGGGAAGGCGCAGCACGCCGCCCCCGGAGAAGAGAAGGAGCCGTTGGCCTTGGGGTCGGGAAACACTCGGGACGCAGGATAGCCTGCCGTAGCACGAACAGGAGGCCGCTGGCAAGACAAGTGTCACCCGCTCCCTGTGCCGAGAGATGGAAGCCTGGCTGCTGAGGAGACATGAGGGGACGACTAGGGCAGGGTCCCGTGCTCCACACTAAGGCAGGAGTCTGGTCAGAAGGCACGCCTGTCCTGTGCCTCTGGTCCCAAGGGGACAGCATCTCCTTGGCCACCTGTCCCAAGGGCAGACGTGGGCTTGCCACCAGGTGCCATTGCCGGAACTCGCAGAAACAGCCCCATGGAGAAAAACGGGCAGTCAGATGCCGTCTTCCACCAAGATGTGGCAGGGAATTGGGTGGCAGGGCGTGTGCCAGGGAAGGAGTGGAGACAGTCCCCCACAGTTCCCCATCCCAGTGCACGGGTCGTGTGCAGTGATCCTGTCGCCTCCTCTCCCCTGTGCCGAAGGACTGGCCTAGACCCCGAGTCTGCCTGAGCACCGGACAAAAGGCAAAGCCTTACCTACCCCAGGAGATGGTAATAGGCATAGAGTGCCATGCTAGGCCACGCACGCTGCTGCAGGGTTGTGACTGTGTCTGCTTAGTTCGGCTGAGCAAGGTGAACCCCGGGCGCAAACTTGGAGCCCGGGAAAGCAAGGCCCAAGAGGCACCAGCTCTCCCGAGGCTTTTCTTCCCTGCCGCGACAGAGCGAACGACCAAAGCCTTGCTGAGGAAGCAGCAGCGAAGTGCGGTTTGTGCCAAGCTGAAAACCTCTGGGAAAGCATAGCAGTCGCTGGGAAATCAGAGTCGGTTCTGCGGTCTCTTCTGCTGCTTGCCTGAGCCCAGTCTCGCGGTGGGAGATACCCGCATACAGCGAAAGCCTCTTTGCCCGGGCATCTCCTCTGGGAAGGCACAGCATTCGTTGGGAAATCAGAATCGGATGTGTGTGATGCTGCAGCTGAATGCCTGAGCTAGTCTCCGCAGCATGGTGGAAGATACCCGCATGGAGCGAAATCCTCTTTGTCCTAGCACCCCTCTGCCTGAGAGAGAAGCGCGCGTGCGCCTGTGGAAGGAGCCTTAAGGAAAGGGACACGTCTTTCGCTGCGCTCCCCAGGAGCATGTCTGTGGAAGGTGCAGCACGCTGCCCAGGGAGAAGAGCAGGAGCCGTTGGCCTTCAGGTCTGGAAACGGTGGTGAAGCAGGAGAGCCGGCCCTGGCAGGCACAGCGGCCGGTGGGCAATACAAGTGTCACCCGCTCCCTGTGCAGAGAGACGGAAGCCTGGCTGCTCCGGAGAGAGGAGGGGATGAGTAGGGCAGGGCGCGAGCTCCACTCTTAGGAAGGAGTCTGGGCAGAAAGCATGCCTGTCCTGAGCCTGTGGGCCAAGGAGACAGCAGCTCCTTGGCCATCTGTCCCTGGGGCAGACATGCTCTTGCCACGGGACGCCTACCCTGAACTCGCAGAAAAACAGCTCCCTGAAATAACGGGGAGTCAGATGCCGTCTTCCTCCAGGATGTGGAAGCTTGGAGGAGGCACGGGGTTTAAGGGGAAGGAGTGGGTACAGTCCCCCAAAGCTCCCTATTCAGTGTACGGGGTGGTGTGCAGGGATCCTGTCACCTCTCCTTTCCTGTGGGAAAGCACTGGCCTAGTTCGCGAGTTCGCCTGAGTGCCAGAGTAAAAAGGGCCAAGCGATGCCTACACTGGGAAATGGTAGTGTGCATAGAGTGCCATCCTAGGCTACGCATGCTACTGTAGGGTTCTGGCTGTGTCTGCTTAGTTCCGCCTGGCAGGGTGAACCCAGGACGCGAACAATGAGCCAGGGAAAGCATGGCCCAAGAGGCAACAGCTTTCCCGAAGCTCTTCTTCCCTGACGCGACTGAAGCCTTGCTGAGGAAGCAGCAGCGAAGTGCTGTTCGCTCCAAGCCAAAGCCTCTGCGAAAGCACAGCATTCGCTGAGAAATGTTCTGCGGGCTGCTGCTGCTTGCCTGAGTCCTGTCTCGCGGTGGGAGAAACCCGCATACAGCGAAAGCCTCTTTGCCTGGGCATCTCCCCTGGGAAAGCACAACTTTCCTTGGGAAATCAGAGGTGGGTTTGGGGCTGCTGCTGTTTGCCTGGCCTAGTCTCTGCAGGTCGGTGGAAGATACCCGTATTGAGCGAAATACCCTTTGCCCTAGCATCCCCTCTGCCTGAGAGGGAATCAAGTGTGGGGAAGGCGCAGCACGCCGCCCCCGGAGAAGAGAAGGAGCCGTTGGCCTTGGGGTCGGGAAACACTCGGGACGCAGGATAGCCTGCCGTAGCACGAACAGGAGGCCGCTGGCAAGACAAGTGTCACCCGCTCCCTGTGCCGAGAGATGGAAGCCTGGCTGCTAAGGAGACATGAGGGGACGACTAGGGCAGGGTCCCGTGCTCCACACTAAGGCAGGAGTCTGGTCAGAAGGCACGCCTGTCCTGTGCCTCTGGTCCCAAGGGGACAGCATCTCCTTGGCCACCTGTCCCAAGGGCAGACGTGGGCTTGCCACCAGGTGCCATTGCCGGAACTCGCAGAAACAGCCCCATGGAGAAACGGGCAGTCAGATGCCGTCTTCCACCAAGATGTGGCAGGGAACTGGGTGGCAGGGCGTGTGCCAGGGAAGGAGTGGAGACAGTCCCCCACAGTTCCCCATCCCAGTGCACGGGTCGTGTGCAGTGATCCTGTCGCCTCCTCTCCCCTGTGCCGAAGGACTGGCCTAGACCCCCGAGTCTGCCTGAGCACCGGACAAAAGGCAAAGCCTTACCTACCCCAGGAGATGGTAATAGGCATAGAGTGCCATGCTAGGCCACGCACGCTGCTGCAGGGTTGTGACTGTGTCTGCTTAGTTCGGCTGAGCAAGGTGAACCCCGGGCGCAAACTTGGAGCCCGGGAAAGCAAGGCCCAAGAGGCACCAGCTCTCCCGAGGCTTTTCTTCCCTGCCGCGACAGAGCGAACGACCAAAGCCTTGCTGAGGAAGCAGCAGCGAAGTGCGGTTTGTGCCAAGCTGAAAACCTCTGGGAAAGCATAGCAGTCGCTGGGAAATCAGAGTCGGTTCTGCGGTCTCTTCTGCTGCTGCTTGCCTGAGCCCAGTCTCGCGGTGGGAGATACCCGCATACAGCGAAAGCCTCTTTGCCCGGGCATCTCCTCTGGGAAGGCACAGCATTCGTTGGGAAATCAGAATCGGATGTGTGTGATGCTGCAGCTGAATGCCTGAGCTAGTCTCCGCAGCATGGGTGGGAAGATACCCGCATGGAGCGAAATCCTCTTTGTCCTAGCACCCCTCTGCCTGAGAGAGAAGCGCGCGTGCGCCTGTGGAAGGAGCCTTAAGGAAAGGGACACGTCTTTCGCTGCGCTCCCCAGGAGCATGTCTGTGGAAGGTGCAGCACGCTGCCCAGGGAGAAGAGCAGGAGCCGTTGGCCTTCAGGTCTGGAAACGGTGGTGAAGCAGGAGAGCCGGCCCTGGCAGGCACAGCGGCCGGTGGCAATACAAGTGTCACCCGCTCCCTGTGCAGAGAGACGGAAGCCTGGCTGCTCCGGAGAGAGGAGGGGATGAGTAGGGCAGGGCGCGAGCTCCACTCTTAGGAAGGAGTCTGGGCAGAAAGCATGCCTGTCCTGAGCCTGTGGGCCAAGGAGACAGCAGCTCCTTGGCCATCTGTCCCTGGGGCAGACATGCTCTTGCCACGGGACGCCTACCCTGAACTCGCAGAAACAGCTCCCTGAAATAACGGGGAGTCAGATGCCGTCTTCCTCCAGGATGTGGAAGCTTGGAGGAGGCACGGGGTTTAAGGGGAAGGAGTGGGTACAGTCCCCCAAAGCTCCCTATTCAGTGTACGGGCGGTGTGCAGGGATCCTGTCACCTCTCCTTTCCTGTGGGAAAGCACTGGCCTAGTTCGCGAGTTCGCCTGAGTGCCAGAGTAAAAGGCCAAGCGATGCCTACACTGGGAAATGGTAGTGTGCATAGAGTGCCATCCTAGGCTACGCATGCTACTGTAGGGTTCTGGCTGTGTCTGCTTAGTTCCGCCTGGCAGGGTGAACCCAGGACGCGAACAATGAGCCAGGGAAAGCATGGCCCAAGAGGCAACAGCTTTCCCGAAGCTCTTCTTCCCTGACGCGACTGAAGCCTTGCTGAGGAAGCAGCAGCGAAGTGCTGTTCGCTCCAAGCCAAAGCCTCTGCGAAAGCACAGCATTCGCTGAGAAATGTTCTGCGGGCTGCTGCTGCTTGCCTGAGTCCTGTCTCGCGGTGGGAGAAACCCGCATACAGCGAAAGCCTCTTTGCCTGGGCATCTCCCCTGGGAAAGCACAACTTTCCTTGGGAAATCAGAGGTGGGTTTGGGGCTGCTGCTGTTTGCCTGGCCTAGTCTCTGCAGGTCGGTGGAAGATACCCGTATTGAGCGAAATACCCTTTGCCCTAGCATCCCCTCTGCCTGAGAGGGAATCAAGTGTGGGGAAGGCGCAGCGCGCCGCCCCCGGAGAAGAGAAGGAGCCGTTGGCCTTGGGGTCGGGAAACACTCGGGACGCAGGATAGCCTGCCGTAGCACGAACAGGAGGCCGCTGGCAAGACAAGTGTCACCCGCTCCCTGTGCCGAGAGATGGAAGCCTGGCTGCTAAGGAGACATGAGGGGACGACTAGGGCAGGGTCCCGTGCTCCACACTAAGGCAGGAGTCTGGTCAGAAGGCACGCCTGTCCTGTGCCTCTGGTCCCAAGGGGACAGCATCTCCTTGGCCACCTGTCCCAAGGGCAGACTTGGGCTTGCCACCAGGTGCCATTGCCGGAACTCGCAGAAACAGCCCCATGGAGAAACGGGCAGTCAGATGCCGTCTTCCACCAAGATGTGGCAGGGAACTGGGTGGCAGGGCGTGTGCCAGGGAAGGAGTGGAGACAGTCCCCCACCGTTCCCCATCCCAGTGCACGGGTCGTGTGCAGTGATCCTGTCGCCTCCTCTCCCCTGTGCCGAAGGACTGGCCTAGACCCCCCCCCGAGTCTGCCTGAGCACCGGACAAAAGGCAAAGCCTTACCTACCCCAGGAGATGGTAATAGGCATAGAGTGCCATGCTAGGCCACGCACGCTGCTGCAGGGTTGTGACTGTGTCTGCTTAGTTCGGCTGAGCAAGGTGTGAACCCGGGCGCAAACTTGGAGCCCGGGAAAGCAAGGCCCAAGAGGCACCAGCTCTCCCGAGGCTTTTCTTCCCTGCCGCGACAGAGCGAACGACCAAAGCCTTGCTGAGGAAGCAGCAGCGAAGTGCGGTTTGTGCCAAGCTGAAAACCTCTGGGAAAGCATAGCAGTCGCTGGGAAATCAGAGTCGGTTCTGCGGTCTCTTCTGCTGCTTGCCTGAGCCCAGTCTCGCGGTGGGGGAGATACCCGCATACAGCGAAAGCCTCTTTGCCCGGGCATCTCCTCTGGGAAGGCACAGCATTCGTTGGGAAATCAGCATCGGATGTGTGTGATGCTGCAGCTGAATGCCTGAGCTAGTCTCCGCAGCATGGTGGAAGATACCCGCATGGAGCGAAATCCTCTTTGTCCTAGCACCCCTCTGCCTGAGAGAGAAGCGCGCTTGCGCCTGTGGAAGGAGCCTTAAGGAAAGGGACACGTCTTTCACTGCGCTCCCCAGGAGCATGTCTGTGGAAGGTGCAGCACGCTGCCCAGGGAGAAGAGCAGGAGCCGTTGGCCTTCAGGTCTGGAAACGGTGGTGAAGCAGGAGAGCCGGCCCTGGCAGGCACAGCGGCCGGTGGCAATACAAGTGTCACCCGCTCCCTGTGCAGAGAGACGGAAGCCTGGCTGCTCCGGAGAGAGGAGGGGATGAGTAGGGCAGGGCGCGAGCTCCACTCTTAGGAAGGAGTCTGGGCAGAAAGCATGCCTGTCCTGAGCCTGTGGGCCAAGGAGACAGCAGCTCCTTGGCCATCTGTCCCTGGGGCGGACATGCTCTTGCCACGGGACGCCTACCCTGAACTCGCAGAAACAGCTCCCTGAAATAACGGGGAGTCAGATGCCGTCTTCCTCCAGGATGTGGAAGCTTGGAGGAGGCACGGGGTTTAAGGGGAAGGAGTGGGTACAGTCCCCCAAAGCTCCCTATTCAGTGTACGGGCGGTGTGCAGGGATCCTGTCACCTCTCCTTTCCTGTGGGAAAGCACTGGCCTAGTTCGCGAGTTCGCCTGAGTGCCAGAGTAAAAGGCCAAGCGATGCCTACACTGGGAAATGGTAGTGTGCATAGAGTGCCATCCTAGGCTACGCATGCTACTGTAGGGTTCTGGCTGTGTCTGCTTAGTTCCGCCTGGCAGGGTGAACCCAGGACGCGAACAATGAGCCAGGGAAAGCATGGCCCAAGAGGCAACAGCTTTCCCGAAGCTCTTCTTCCCTGACGCGACTGAAGCCCTGCTGAGGAAGCAGCAGCGAAGTGCTGTTCGCTCCAAGCCAAAGCCCCTGCGAAAGCACAGCATTCGCTGAGAAATGTTCTGCGGGCTGCTGCTGCTTGCCTGAGTCCTGTCTCGCGGTGGGAGAAAAACCCGCATACAGCGAAAGCCTCTTTGCCTGGGCATCTCCCCTGGGAAAGCACAACTTTCCTTGGGAAATCAGAGGTGGGTTTGGGGCTGCTGCTGTTTTGCCTGGCCTAGTCTCTGCAGGGTCGGTGGAAGATACCCGTATTGAGCGAAATACCCCTTTGCCCTAGCATCCCCTCTGCCCGAGAGGGGAATCAAGTGTGGGGAAGGCGCAGCGCGCCGCCCCCGGAGAAGAGAAGGAGCCGTTGGCCTTGGGGTCGGGAAACACTCGGGACGCAGGATAGCCTGCCGTAGCACGAACAGGAGGCCGCTGGCAAGACAAGTGTCACCCGCTCCCTGTGCCGAGAGATGGAAGCCTGGCTGCTAAGGAGACATGAGGGGACGACTAGGGCAGGGTCCCGTGCTCCACACCAAGGCAGGAGTCTGGTCAGAAGGCACGCCTGTCCTGTGCCTCTGGTCCCAAGGGGACAGCATCTCCTTGGCCACCTGTCCCAAGGGCAGACTTGGGCTTGCCACCAGGTGCCATTGCCGGAACTCGCAGAAACAGCCCCATGGAGAAACGGGCAGTCAGATGCCGTCTTCCACCAAGATGTGGCAGGGAATTGGGTGGCAGGGCGTGTGCCAGGGAAGGAGTGGAGACAGTCCCCCACCGTTCCCCATCCCAGTGCACGGGTCGTGTGCAGTGATCCTGTCGCCTCCTCTCCCCTGTGCCCAAGGACTGGCCTAGACCCCCCGAGTCTGCCTGAGCACCGGACAAAAGGCAAAGCCTTACCTACCCCAGGAGATGGTAATAGGCATAGAGTGCCATGCTAGGCCACGCACGCTGCTGCAGGGTTGTGACTGTGTCTGCTTAGTTCGGCTGAGCAAGGTGAACCCCGGGCGCAAACTTGGAGCCCGGGAAAGCAAGGCCCAAGAGGCACCAGCTCTCCCGAGGCTTTTCTTCCCTGCCGCGACAGAGCGAACGACCAAAGCCTTGCTGAGGAAGCAGCAGCGAAGTGCGGTTTGTGCCAAGCTGAAAACCTCTGGGAAAGCATAGCAGTCGCTGGGAAATCAGAGTCGGTTCTGCGGTCTCTTCTGCTGCTGCTGCCTGAGCCCAGTCTCGCGGTGGGAGATACCCGCAGACAGCGAAAGCCTCTTTGCCCGGGCATCTCCTCTGGGAAGGCACAGCATTCGTTGGGAAATCAGCATCGGATGTGTGTGATGCTGCAGCTGAATGCCTGAGCTAGTCTCCGCAGCATGGTGGAAGATACCCGCATGGAGCGAAATCCTCTTTGTCCTAGCACCCCTCTGCCTGAGAGAGAAGCGCGCTTGCGCCTGTGGAAGGAGCCTTAAGGAAAGGGACACGTCTTTCACTGCGCTCCCCAGGAGCATGTCTGTGGAAGGTGCAGCACGCTGCCCAGGGAGAAGAGCAGGAGCCGTTGGCCTTCAGGTCTGGAAACGGTGGTGAAGCAGGAGAGCCGGCCCTGGCAGGCACAGCGGCCGGTGGCAATACAAGTGTCACCCGCTCCCTGTGCAGAGAGACGGAAGCCTGGCTGCTCCGGAGAGAGGAGGGGATGAGTAGGGCAGGGCGCGAGCTCCACTCTTAGGAAGGAGTCTGGGCAGAAAGCATGCCTGTCCTGAGCCTGTGGGCCAAGGAGACAGCAGCTCCTTGGCCATCTGTCCCTGGGGCGACATGCTCTTGCCACGGGACGCCTACCCTGAACTCGCAGAAACAGCTCCCTGAAATAACGGGGAGTCAGATGCCGTCTTCCTCCAGGATGTGGAAGCTTGGAGGAGGCACGGGGTTTAAGGGGAAGGAGTGGGTACAGTCCCCCAAAGCTCCCTATTCAGTGTACGGGCGGTGTGCAGGGATCCTGTCACCTCTCCTTTCCTGTGGGAAAGCACTGGCCTAGTTCGCGAGTTCGCCTGAGTGCCAGAGTAAAAGGCCAAGCGATGCCTACACTGGGAAATGGTAGTGTGCATAGAGTGCCATCCTAGGCTACGCATGCTACTGTAGGGTTCTGGCTGTGTCTGCTTAGTTCCGCCTGGCAGGGTGAACCCAGGACGCGAACAATGAGCCAGGGAAAGCATGGCCCAAGAGGCAACAGCTTTCCCGAAGCTCTTCTTCCCTGACGCGACTGAAGCCCTGCTGAGGAAGCAGCAGCGAAGTGCTGTTCGCTCCAAGCCAAAGCCCCTGCGAAAGCACAGCATTCGCTGAGAAATGTTCTGCGGGCTGCTGCTGCTTGCCTGAGTCCTGTCTCGCGGTGGGAGAAACCCGCATACAGCGAAAGCCTCTTTGCCTGGGCATCTCCCCTGGGAAAGCACAACTTTCCTTGGGAAATCAGAGGTGGGTTTGGGGCTGCTGCTGTTTGCCTGGCCTAGTCTCTGCAGGTCGGTGGAAGATACCCGTATTGAGCGAAATACCCCTTTGCCCTAGCATCCCCTCTGCCCGAGAGGGAATCAAGTGTGGGGAAGGCGCAGCGCGCCGCCCCCGGAGAAGAGAAGGAGCCGTTGGCCTTGGGGTCGGGAAACACTCGGGACGCAGGATAGCCTGCCGTAGCACGAACAGGAGGCCGCTGGCAAGACAAGTGTCACCCGCTCCCTGTGCCGAGAGATGGAAGCCTGGCTGCTAAGGAGACATGAGGGGACGACTAGGGCAGGGTCCCGTGCTCCACACCAAGGCAGGAGTCTGGTCAGAAGGCACGCCTGTCCTGTGCCTCTGGTCCCAAGGGGACAGCATCTCCTTGGCCACCTGTCCCAAGGGCAGACTTGGGCTTGCCACCAGGTGCCATTGCCGGAACTCGCAGAAACAGCCCCATGGAGAAACGGGCAGTCAGATGCCGTCTTCCACCAAGATGTGGCAGGGAACTGGGTGGCAGGGCGTGTGCCAGGGAAGGAGTGGAGACAGTCCCCCACCGTTCCCCATCCCAGTGCACGGGTCGTGTGCAGTGATCCTGTCGCCTCCTCTCCCCTGTGCCCAAGGACTGGCCTAGACCCCGAGTCTGCCTGAGCACCGGACAAAAGGCAAAGCCTTACCTACCCCAGGAGATGGTAATAGGCATAGAGTGCCATGCTAGGCCACGCACGCTGCTGCAGGGTTGTGACTGTGTCTGCTTAGTTCGGCTGAGCAAGGTGAACCCCGGGCGCAAACTTGGAGCCCGGGAAAGCAAGGCCCAAGAGGCACCAGCTCTCCCGAGGCTTTTCTTCCCTGCCGCGACAGAGCGAACGACCAAAGCCTTGCTGAGGAAGCAGCAGCGAAGTGCGGTTTGTGCCAAGCTGAAAACCTCTGGGAAAGCATAGCAGTCGCTGGGAAATCAGAGTCGGTTCTGCGGTCTCTTCTGCTGCTTGCCTGAGCCCAGTCTCGCGGTGGGAGATACCCGCAGACAGCGAAAGCCTCTTTGCCCGGGCATCTCCTCTGGGAAGGCACAGCATTCGTTGGGAAATCAGCATCGGATGTGTGTGATGCTGCAGCTGAATGCCTGAGCTAGTCTCCGCAGCATGGTGGAAGATACCCGCATGGAGCGAAATCCTCTTTGTCCTAGCACCCCTCTGCCTGAGAGAGAGAATCGCGCGCTGCGCCTGTGGAAGGAGCCTTAAGGAAAGGGACACGTCTTTCACTGCGCTCCCCAGGAGAGCATGTCTGTGGAAGGTGCAGCACGCTGCCCAGGGAGAAGAGCAGGAGCCGTTGGCCTTCAGGTCTGGAAACGGTGGTGAAGCAGGAGAGCCGGCCCTGGCAGGCACAGCGGCCGGTGGCAATACAAGTGTCACCCGCTCCCTGTGCAGAGAGACGGAAGCCTGGCTGCTCCGGAGAGAGGAGGGGATGAGTAGGGCAGGGCGCGAGCTCCACTCTTAGGAAGGAGTCTGGGCAGAAAGCATGCCTGTCCTGAGCCTGTGGGCCAAGGAGACAGCAGCTCCTTGGCCATCTGTCCCTGGGGCGGACATGCTCTTGCCACGGGACGCCTACCCTGAACTCGCAGAAACAGCTCCCTGAAATAACGGGGAGTCAGATGCCGTCTTCCTCCAGGATGTGGAAGCTTGGAGGAGGCACGGGGTTTAAGGGGAAGGAGTGGGTACAGTCCCCCAAAGCTCCCTATTCAGTGTACGGGCGGTGTGCAGGGATCCTGTCACCTCTCCTTTCCTGTGGGAAAGCACTGGCCTAGTTCGCGAGTTCGCCTGAGTGCCAGAGTAAAAGGCCAAGCGATGCCTACACTGGGAAATGGTAGTGTGCATAGAGTGCCATCCTAGGCTACGCATGCTACTGTAGGGTTCTGGCTGTGTCTGCTTAGTTCCGCCTGGCAGGGTGAACCCAGGACGCGAACAATGAGCCAGGGAAAGCATGGCCCAAGAGGCAACAGCTTTCCCGAAGCTCTTCTTCCCTGACGCGACTGAAGCCCTGCTGAGGAAGCAGCAGCGAAGTGCTGTTCGCTCCAAGCCAAAGCCCCTGCGAAAGCACAGCATTCGCTGAGAAATGTTCTGCGGGCTGCTGCTGCTTGCCTGAGTCCTGTCTCGCGGTGGGAGAAACCCGCATACAGCGAAAGCCTCTTTGCCTGGGCATCTCCCCTGGGAAAGCACAACTTTCCTTGGGAAATCAGAGGTGGGTTTGGGGCTGCTGCTGTTTGCCTGGCCTGGCCTAGTCTCTGCAGGTCGGTGGAAGATACCCGTATTGAGCGAAATACCCCTTTGCCCTAGCATCCCCTCTGCCTGAGCCGAGAGGGAATCAAGTGTGGGGAAGGCGCAGCGCGCCGCCCCCGGAGAAGAGAAGGAGCCGTTGGCCTTGGGGTCGGGAAACACTCGGGACGCAGGATAGCCTGCCGTAGCACGAACAGGAGGCCGCTGGCAAGACAAGTGTCACCCGCTCCCTGTGCCGAGAGATGGAAGCCTGGCTGCTAAGGAGACATGAGGGGACGACTAGGGCAGGGTCCCGTGCTCCACACCAAGGCAGGAGTCTGGTCAGAAGGCACGCCTGTCCTGTGCCTCTGGTCCCAAGGGGACAGCATCTCCTTGGCCACCTGTCCCAAGGGCAGACTTGGGCTTGCCACCAGGTGCCATTGCCGGAACTCGCAGAAACAGCCCCATGGAGAAACGGGCAGTCAGATGCCGTCTTCCACCAAGATGTGGCAGGGAACTGGGTGGCAGGGCGTGTGCCAGGGAAGGAGTGGAGACAGTCCCCCACCGTTCCCCATCCCAGTGCACGGGTCGTGTGCAGTGATCCTGTCGCCTCCTCTCCCCTGTGCCCAAGGACTGGCCTAGACCCCCGAGTCTGCCTGAGCACCGGACAAAAGGCAAAGCCTTACCTACCCCAGGAGATGGTAATAGGCATAGAGTGCCATGCTAGGCCACGCACGCTGCTGCAGGGTTGTGACTGTGTCTGCTTAGTTCGGCTGAGCAAGGTGAACCCCGGGCGCAAACTTGGAGCCCGGGAAAGCAAGGCCCAAGAGGCACCAGCTCTCCCGAGGCTTTTCTTCCCTGCCGCGACAGAGCGAACGACCAAAGCCTTGCTGAGGAAGCAGCAGCGAAGTGCGGTTTGTGCCAAGCTGAAAACCTCTGGGAAAGCATAGCAGTCGCTGGGAAATCAGAGTCGGTTCTGCGGTCTCTTCTGCTGCTTGCCTGAGCCCAGTCTCGCGGTGGGGATACCCGCAGACAGCGAAAGCCTCTTTGCCCGGGCATCTCCTCTGGGAAGGCACAGCATTCGTTGGGAAATCAGCATCGGATGTGTGTGATGCTGCAGCTGAATGCCTGAGCTAGTCTCCGCAGCATGGTGGAAGATACCCGCATGGAGCGAAATCCTCTTTGTCCTAGCACCCCTCTGCCTGAGAGAGAATCGCGCTTGCGCCTGTGGAAGGAGCCTTAAGGAAAGGGACACGTCTTTCACTGCGCTCCCCAGGAGCATGTCTGTGGAAGGTGCAGCACGCTGCCCAGGGAGAAGAGCAGGAGCCGTTGGCCTTCAGGTCTGGAAACGGTGGTGAAGCAGGAGAGCCGGCCCTGGCAGGCACAGCGGCCGGTGGCAATACAAGTGTCACCCGCTCCCTGTGCAGAGAGACGGAAGCCTGGCTGCTCCGGAGAGAGGAGGGGATGAGTAGGGCAGGGCGCGAGCTCCACTCTTAGGAAGGAGTCTGGGCAGAAAGCATGCCTGTCCTGAGCCTGTGGGCCAAGGAGACAGCAGCTCCTTGGCCATCTGTCCCTGGGGCGGACATGCTCTTGCCACGGGACGCCTACCCTGAACTCGCAGAAAAAGCTCCCTGAAATAACGGGGAGTCAGATGCCGTCTTCCTCCAGGATGTGGAAGCTTGGAGGAGGCACGGGGTTTAAGGGGAAGGAGTGGGTACAGTCCCCCAAAGCTCCCTATTCAGTGTACGGGCGGTGTGCAGGGATCCTGTCACCTCTCCTTTCCTGTGGGAAAGCACTGGCCTAGTTCGCGAGTTCGCCTGAGTGCCAGAGTAAAAGGCCAAGCGATGCCTACACTGGGAAATGGTAGTGTGCATAGAGTGCCATCCTAGGCTACGCATGCTACTGTAGGGTTCTGGCTGTGTCTGCTTAGTTCCGCCTGGCAGGGTGAACCCAGGACGCGAACAATGAGCCAGGGAAAGCATGGCCCAAGAGGCAACAGCTTTCCCGAAGCTCTTCTTCCCTGACGCGACTGAAGCCCTGCTGAGGAAGCAGCAGCGAAGTGCTGTTCGCTCCAAGCCAAAGCCCCTGCGAAAGCACAGCATTCGCTGAGAAATGTTCTGCGGGCTGCTGCTGCTTGCCTGAGTCCTGTCTCGCGGTGGGAGAAACCCGCATACAGCGAAAGCCTCTTTGCCTGGGCATCTCCCCTGGGAAAGCACAACTTTCCTTGGGAAATCAGAGGTGGGTTTGGGGCTGCTGCTGTTTGCCTGGCCTAGTCTCTGCAGGTCGGTGGAAGATACCCGTATTGAGCGAAATACCCCTTTGCCCTAGCATCCCCTCTGCCCGAGAGGGAATCAAGTGTGGGGAAGGCGCAGCGCGCCGCCCCCCCGAGAAGAGAAGGAGCCGTTGGCCTTGGGGTCGGGAAACACTCGGGACGCAGGATAGCCTGCCGTAGCACGAACAGGAGGCCGCTGGCAAGACAAGTGTCACCCGCTCCCTGTGCCGAGAGATGGAAGCCTGGCTGCCTAAGGAGACATGAGGGGACGACTAGGGCAGGGTCCCGTGCTCCACACCAAGGCAGGAGTCTGGTCAGAAGGCACGCCTGTCCTGTGCCTCTGGTCCCAAGGGGACAGCATCTCCTTGGCCACCTGTCCCAAGGGCAGACTTGGGCTTGCCACCAGGTGCCATTGCCGGAACTCGCAGAAACAGCCCCATGGAGAAACGGGCAGTCAGATGCCGTCTTCCACCAAGATGTGGCAGGGAACTGGGTGGCAGGGCGTGTGCCAGGGAAGGAGTGGAGACAGTCCCCCACCGTTCCCCATCCCAGTGCACGGGTCGTGTGCAGTGATCCTGTCGCCTCCTCTCCCCTGTGCCCAAGGACTGGCCTAGACCCCCCCCGAGTCTGCCTGAGCACCGGACAAAAGGCAAAGCCTTACCTACCCCAGGAGATGGTAATAGGCATAGAGTGCCATGCTAGGCCACGCACGCTGCTGCAGGGTTGTGACTGTGTCTGCTTAGTTCGGCGGCTGAGCAAGGTGAACCCCGGGCGCAAACTTGGAGCCCGGGAAAGCAAGGCCCAAGAGGCACCAGCTCTCCCGAGGCTTTTCTTCCCTGCCGCGACAGAGCGAACGACCAAAGCCTTGCTGAGGAAGCAGCAGCGAAGTGCGGTTTGTGCCAAGCTGAAAACCTCTGGGAAAGCATAGCAGTCGCTGGGAAATCAGAGTCGGTTCTGCGGTCTCTTCTGCTGCTTGCCTGAGCCCAGTCTCGCGGTGGGAGATACCCGCAGACAGCGAAAGCCTCTTTGCCCGGGCATCTCCTCTGGGAAGGCACAGCATTCGTTGGGAAAATCAGCATCGGATGTGTGTGATGCTGCAGCTGAATGCCTGAGCTAGTCTCCGCAGCATGGTGGAAGATACCCGCATGGAGCGAAATCCTCTTTGTCCTAGCACCCCTCTGCCTGAGAGAGAATCGCGCTTGCGCCTGTGGAAGGAGCCTTAAGGAAAGGGACACGTCTTTCACTGCGCTCCCCAGGAGCATGTCTGTGGAAGGTGCAGCACGCTGCCCAGGGAGAAGAGCAGGAGCCGTTGGCCTTCAGGTCTGGAAACGGTGGTGAAGCAGGAGAGCCGGCCCTGGCAGGCACAGCGGCCGGTGGCAATACAAGTGTCACCCGCTCCCTGTGCAGAGAGACGGAAGCCTGGCTGCTCCGGAGAGAGGAGGGGATGAGTAGGGCAGGGCGCGAGCTCCACTCTTAGGAAGGAGTCTGGGCAGAAAGCATGCCTGTCCTGAGCCTGTGGGCCAAGGAGACAGCAGCTCCTTGGCCATCTGTCCCTGGGGCGGACATGCTCTTGCCACGGGACGCCTACCCTGAACTCGCAGAAACAGCTCCCTGAAATAACGGGGAGTCAGATGCCGTCTTCCTCCAGGATGTGGAAGCTTGGAGGAGGCACGGGGTTTAAGGGGAAGGAGTGGGTACAGTCCCCCAAAGCTCCCTATTCAGTGTACGGGCGGTGTGCAGGGATCCTGTCACCTCTCCTTTCCTGTGGGAAAGCACTGGCCTAGTTCGCGAGTTCGCCTGAGTGCCAGAGTAAAAGGCCAAGCGATGCCTACACTGGGAAATGGTAGTGTGCATAGAGTGCCATCCTAGGCTACGCATGCTACTGTAGGGTTCTGGCTGTGTCTGCTTAGTTCCGCCTGGCAGGGTGAACCCAGGACGCGAACAATGAGCCAGGGAAAGCATGGCCCAAGAGGCAACAGCTTTCCCGAAGCTCTTCTTCCCTGACGCGACTGAAGCCCTGCTGAGGAAGCAGCAGCGAAGTGCTGTTCGCTCCAAGCCAAAGCCTCTGCGAAAGCACAGCATTCGCTGAGAAATGTTCTGCGGGCTGCTGCTGCTTGCCTGAGTCCTGTCTCGCGGTGGGAGAAACCCGCATACAGCGAAAGCCTCTTTGCCTGGGCATCTCCCCTGGGAAAGCACAACTTTCCTTGGGAAATCAGAGGTGGGTTTGGGGCTGCTGCTGTTTGCCTGGCCTAGTCTCTGCAGGTCGGTGGAAGATACCCGTATTGAGCGAAATACCCCTTTGCCCTAGCATCCCCTCTGCCCGAGAGGGAATCAAGTGTGGGGAAGGCGCAGCGCGCCGCCCCCGGAGAAGAGAAGGAGCCGTTGGCCTTGGGGTCGGGAAACACTCGGGACGCAGGATAGCCTGCCGTAGCACGAACAGGAGGCCGCTGGCAAGACAAGTGTCACCCGCTCCCTGTGCCGAGAGATGGAAGCCTGGCTGCTAAGGAGACATGAGGGGACGACTAGGGCAGGGTCCCGTGCTCCACACCAAGGCAGGAGTCTGGTCAGAAGGCACGCCTGTCCTGTGCCTCTGGTCCCAAGGGGACAGCATCTCCTTGGCCACCTGTCCCAAGGGCAGACTTGGGCTTGCCACCAGGTGCCATTGCCGGAACTCGCAGAAACAGCCCCCCATGGAGAAACGGGCAGTCAGATGCCGTCTTCCACCAAGATGTGGCAGGGAACTGGGTGGCAGGGGCGTGTGCCAGGGAAGGAGTGGAGACAGTCCCCCACCGTTCCCCATCCCAGTGCACGGGTCGTGTGCAGTGATCCTGTCGCCTCCTCTCCCCTGTGCCCAAGGACTGGCCTAGACCCCCGAGTCTGCCTGAGCACCGGACAAAAGGCAAAGCCTTACCTACCCCAGGAGATGGTA
Source organism: Mustela putorius furo (assembly GCF_011764305.1). Lineage (NCBI taxonomy): Eukaryota > Metazoa > Chordata > Mammalia > Carnivora > Mustelidae > Mustela > Mustela putorius. Next base: position 94,015 of record NW_025422164.1, on the reverse strand, counting down.
ATAGGCATAGAGTGCCATGCTAGGCCACGCACGCTGCTGCTGCAGGGTTGTGACTGTGTCTGCTTAGTTCGGCTGAGCAAGGTGAACCCCGGGCGCAAACTTGGAGCCCGGGAAAGCAAGGCCCAAGAGGCACCAGCTCTCCCGAGGCTTTTCTTCCCTGCCGCGACAGAGCGAACGACCAAAGCCTTGCTGAGGAAGCAGCAGCGAAGTGCGGTTTGTGCCAAGCTGAAAACCTCTGGGAAAGCATAGCAGTCGCTGGGAAATCAGAGTCGGTTCTGCGGTCTCTCTCTGCTGCTGCTTGCCTGAGCCCAGTCTCGCGGTGGGGGAGATACCCGCAGACAGCGAAAGCCTCTTTGCCCGGGCATCTCCTCTGGGAAGGCACAGCATTCGTTGGGAAATCAGCATCGGATGTGTGTGATGCTGCAGCTGAATGCCTGAGCTAGTCTCCGCAGCATGGTGGAAGATACCCGCATGGAGCGAAATCCTCTTTGTCCTAGCACCCCTCTGCCTGAGAGAGAATCGCGCTTGCGCCTGTGGAAGGAGCCTTAAGGAAAGGGACACGTCTTTCACTGCGCTCCCCAGGAGCATGTCTGTGGAAGGTGCAGCACGCTGCCCAGGGAGAAGAGCAGGAGCCGTTGGCCTTCAGGTCTGGAAACGGTGGTGAAGCAGGAGAGCCGGCCCTGGCAGGCACAGCGGCCGGTGGCAATACAAGTGTCACCCGCTCCCTGTGCAGAGAGACGGAAGCCTGGCTGCTCCGGAGAGAGGAGGGGATGAGTAGGGCAGGGCGCGAGCTCCACTCTTAGGAAGGAGTCTGGGCAGAAAGCATGCCTTGTCCTGAGCCTGTGGGCCAAGGAGACAGCAGCTCCTTGGCCATCTGTCCCTGGGGCGGACATGCTCTTGCCACGGGACGCCTACCCTGAACTCGCAGAAACAGCTCCCTGAAATAACGGGGAGTCAGATGCCGTCTTCCTCCAGGATGTGGAAGCTTGGAGGAGGCACGGGGTTTAAGGGGAAGGAGTGGGTACAGTCCCCCAAAGCTCCCTATTCAGTGTACGGGCGGTGTGCAGGGATCCTGTCACCTCTCCTTTCCTGTGGGAAAGCACTGGCCTAGTTCGCGAGTTCGCCTGAGTGCCAGAGTAAAAGGCCAAGCGATGCCTACACTGGGAAATGGTAGTGTGCATAGAGTGCCATCCTAGGCTACGCATGCTACTGTAGGGTTCTGGCTGTGTCTGCTTAGTTCCGCCTGGCAGGGTGAACCCAGGACGCGAACAATGAGCCAGGGAAAGCATGGCCCAAGAGGCAACAGCTTTCCCGAAGCTCTTCTTCCCCCTGCGCGACTGAAGCCCTGCTGAGGAAGCAGCAGCAGCGAAGTGCTGTTCGCTCCAAGCCAAAGCCCCTGCGAAAGCACAGCATTCGCTGAGAAATGTTCTGCGGGCTGCTGCTGCTTGCCTGAGTCCTGTCTCGCGGTGGGAGAAAAAACCGCATACAGCGAAAGCCTCTTTGCCTGGGCATCTCCCCTGGGAAAGCACAACTTTCCTTGGGAAATCAGAGGTGGGTTTGGGGCTGCTGCTGTTTGCCTGGCCTAGTCTCTGCAGGTCGGTGGAAGATACCCGTATTGAGCGAAATACCCCTTTGCCCTAGCATCCCCTCTGCCCGAGAGGGAATCAAGTGTGGGGAAGGCGCAGCGCGCCGCCCCCGGAAGAGAAGGAGCCGTTGGCCTTGGGGTCGGGAAACACTCGGGACGCAGGATAGCCTGCCGTAGCACGAACAGGAGGCCGCTGGCAAGACAAGTGTCACCCGCTCCCTGTGCCGAGAGATGGAAGCCTGGCTGCTAAGGAGACATGAGGGGACGACTAGGGCAGGGTCCCGTGCTCCACACCAAGGCAGGAGTCTGGTCAGAAGGCACGCCTGTCCTGTGCCTCTGGTCCCAAGGGGACAGCATCTCCTTGGCCACCTGTCCCAAGGGCAGACTTGGGCTTGCCACCAGGTGCCATTGCCGGAACTCGCAGAAACAGCCCCATGGAGAAACGGGCAGTCAGATGCCGTCTTCCACCAAGATGTGGCAGGGAACTGGGTGGCAGGGCGTGTGCCAGGGAAGGAGTGGAGACAGTCCCCCACCGTTCCCCATCCCAGTGCACGGGTCGTGTGCAGTGATCCTGTCGCCTCCTCTCCCCTGTGCCCAAGGACTGGCCTAGACCCCCGAGTCTGCCTGAGCACCGGACAAAAAAAGCAAAGCCTTACCTACCCCAGGAGATGGTAATAGGCATAGAGTGCCATGCTAGGCCACGCACGCTGCTGCAGGGTTGTGACTGTGTCTGCTTAGTTCGGCTGAGGCAAGGTGAACCCCGGGCGCAAACTTGGAGCCCGGGAAAGCAAGGCCCAAGAGGCACCAGCTCTCCCGAGGCTTTTCTTCCCTGCCGCGACAGAGCGAACGACCAAAGCCTTGCTGAGGAAGCAGCAGCGAAGTGCGGTTTGTGCCAAGCTGAAAACCTCTGGGAAAGCATAGCAGTCGCTGGGAAATCAGAGTCGGTTCTGCGGTCTCTTCTGCTGCTTGCCTGAGCCCAGTCTCGCGGTGGGAGATACCCGCAGACAGCGAAAGCCTCTTTGCCCGGGCATCTCCTCTGGGAAGGCACAGCATTCGTTGGGAAATCAGCATCGGATGTGTGTGATGCTGCAGCTGAATGCCTGAGCTAGTCTCCGCAGCATGGTGGAAGATACCCGCATGGAGCGAAATCCTCTTTGTCCTAGCACCCCTCTGCCTGAGAGAGAATCGCGCTTGCGCCTGTGGAAGGAGCCTTAAGGAAAGGGACACGTCTTTCACTGCGCTCCCCCCAGGAGCATGTCTGTGGAAGGTGCAGCACGCTGCCCAGGGAGAAGAGCAGGAGCCGTTGGCCTTCAGGTCTGGAAACGGTGGTGAAGCAGGAGAGCCGGCCCTGGCAGGCACAGCGGCCGGTGGCAATACAAGTGTCACCCGCTCCCTGTGCAGAGAGACGGAAGCCTGGCTGCTCCGGAGAGAGGAGGGGATGAGTAGGGCAGGGCGCGAGCTCCACTCTTAGGAAGGAGGAGTCTGGGCAGAAAGCATGCCTGTCCTGAGCCTGTGGGCCAAGGAGACAGCAGCTCCTTGGCCATCTGTCCCTGGGGCGGACATGCTCTTGCCACGGGACGCCTACCCTGAACTCGCAGAAACAGCTCCCTGAAATAACGGGGAGTCAGATGCCGTCTTCCTCCAGGATGTGGAAGCTTGGAGGAGGCACGGGGTTTAAGGGGAAGGAGTGGGTACAGTCCCCCAAAGCTCCCTATTCAGTGTACGGGCGGTGTGCAGGGATCCTGTCACCTCTCCTTTCCTGTGGGAAAGCACTGGCCTAGTTCGCGAGTTCGCCTGAGTGCCAGAGTAAAAGGCCAAGCGATGCCTACACTGGGAAATGGTAGTGTGCATAGAGTGCCATCCTAGGCTACGCATGCTACTGTAGGGTTCTGGCTGTGTCTGCTTAGTTCCGCCTGGCAGGGTGAACCCAGGACGCGAACAATGAGCCAGGGAAAGCATGGCCCAAGAGGCAACAGCTTTCCCGAAGCTCTTCTTCCCTGACGCGACTGAAGCCCTGCTGAGGAAGCAGCAGCGAAGTGCTGTTCGCTCCAAGCCAAAGCCCCTGCGAAAGCACAGCATTCGCTGAGAAATGTTCTGCGGGCTGCTGCTGCTTGCCTGAGTCCTGTCTCGCGGTGGGAGAAACCCGCATACAGCGAAAGCCTCTTTGCCTGGGCATCTCCCCTGGGAAAGCACAACTTTCCTTGGGAAATCAGAGGTGGGTTTGGGGCTGCTGCTGTTTGCCTGGCCTAGTCTCTGCAGGTCGGTGGAAGATACCCGTATTGAGCGAAATACCCCTTTGCCCTAGCATCCCCTCTGCCCGAGAGGGAATCAAGTGTGGGGAAGGCGCAGCGCGCGCCGCCCCCGGAGAAGAGAAGGAGCCGTTGGCCTTGGGGTCGGGAAAACACTCGGGACGCAGGATAGCCTGCCGTAGCACGAACAGGAGGCCGCTGGCAAGACAAGTGTCACCCGCTCCCTGTGCCGAGAGATGGAAGCCTGGCTGCTAAGGAGACATGAGGGGACGACTAGGGCAGGGTCCCGTGCTCCACACCAAGGCAGGAGTCTGGTCAGAAGGCACGCCTGTCCTGTGCCTCTGGTCCCAAGGGGACAGCATCTCCTTGGCCACCTGTCCCAAGGGCAGACTTGGGCTTGCCACCAGGTGCCATTGCCGGAACTCGCAGAAACAGCCCCATGGAGAAACGGGCAGTCAGATGCCGTCTTCCACCAAGATGTGGCAGGGAACTGGGTGGCAGGGCGTGTGCCAGGGAAGGAGTGGAGACAGTCCCCCACCGTTCCCCATCCCAGTGCACGGGTCGTGTGCAGTGATCCTGTCGCCTCCTCTCCCCTGTGCCCAAGGACTGGCCTAGACCCCCGAGTCTGCCTGAGCACCGGACAAAAGGCAAAGCCTTACCTACCCCAGGAGATGGTAATAGGCATAGAGTGCCATGCTAGGCCACGCACGCTGCTGCAGGGTTGTGACTGTGTCTGCTTAGTTCGGCTGAGCAAGGTGAACCCCGGGCGCAAACTTGGAGCCCGGGAAAGCAAGGCCCAAGAGGCACCAGCTCTCCCGAGGCTTTTCTTCCCTGCCGCGACAGAGCGAACGACCAAAGCCTTGCTGAGGAAGCAGCAGCAGCGAAGTGCGGTTTGTGCCAAGCTGAAAACCTCTGGGAAAGCATAGCAGTCGCTGGGAAATCAGAGTCGGTTCTGCGGTCTCTTCTGCTGCTTGCCTGAGCCCAGTCTCGCGGTGGGAGATACCGCAGACAGCGAAAGCCTCTTTGCCCGGGCATCTCCTCTGGGAAGGCACAGCATTCGTTGGGAAATCAGCATCGGATGTGTGTGATGCTGCAGCTGAATGCCTGAGCTAGTCTCCGCAGCATGGTGGAAGATACCCGCATGGAGCGAAATCCTCTTTGTCCTAGCACCCCTCTGCCTGAGAGAGAATCGCGCGCTGCGCCTGTGGAAGGAGCCTTAAGGAAAGGGACACGTCTTTCACTGCGCTCCCCAGGAGCATGTCTGTGGAAGGTGCAGCACGCTGCCCAGGGAGAAGAGCAGGAGCCGTTGGCCTTCAGGTCTGGAAACGGTGGTGAAGCAGGAGAGCCGGCCCTGGCAGGCACAGCGGCCGGTGGCAATACAAGTGTCACCCGCTCCCTGTGCAGAGAGACGGAAGCCTGGCTGCTCCGGAGAGAGGAGGGGATGAGTAGGGCAGGGCGCGAGCTCCACTCTTAGGAAGGAGTCTGGGCAGAAAGCATGCCTGTCCTGAGCCTGTGGGCCAAGGAGACAGCAGCTCCTTGGCCATCTGTCCCTGGGGCGGACATGCTCTTGCCACGGGACGCCTACCCTGAACTCGCAGAAAAACAGCTCCCTGAAATAACGGGGAGTCAGATGCCGTCTTCCTCCAGGATGTGGAAGCTTGGAGGAGGCACGGGGTTTAAGGGGAAGGAGTGGGTACAGTCCCCCAAAGCTCCCTATTCAGTGTACGGGCGGTGTGCAGGGATCCTGTCACCTCTCCTTTCCTGTGGGAAAGCACTGGCCTAGTTCGCGAGTTCGCCTGAGTGCCAGAGTAAAAGGCCAAGCGATGCCTACACTGGGAAATGGTAGTGTGCATAGAGTGCCATCCTAGGCTACGCATGCTACTGTAGGGTTCTGGCTGTGTCTGCTTAGTTCCGCCTGGCAGGGTGAACCCAGGACGCGAACAATGAGCCAGGGAAAGCATGGCCCAAGAGGCAACAGCTTTCCCGAAGCTCTTCTTCCCTGACGCGACTGAAGCCCTGCTGAGGAAGCAGCAGCGAAGTGCTGTTCGCTCCAAGCCAAAGCCCCTGCGAAAGCACAGCATTCGCTGAGAAATGTTCTGCGGGCTGCTGCTGCTTGCCTGAGTCCTGTCTCGCGGTGGGAGAAAACCGCATACAGCGAAAGCCTCTTTGCCTGGGCATCTCCCCTGGGAAAGCACAACTTTCCTTGGGAAATCAGAGGTGGGTTTGGGGCTGCTGCTGTTTGCCTGGCCTAGTCTCTGCAGGTCGGTGGAAGATACCCGTATTGAGCGAAATACCCCTTTGCCCTAGCATCCCCTCTGCCCGAGAGGGAATCAAGTGTGGGGAAGGCGCAGCGCGCCGCCCCCGGAGAAGAGAAGGAGCCGTTGGCCTTGGGGTCGGGAAACACTCGGGACGCAGGATAGCCTGCCGTAGCACGAACAGGAGGCCGCTGGCAAGACAAGTGTCACCCGCTCCCTGTGCCGAGAGATGGAAGCCTGGCTGGCTGCTAAGGAGACATGAGGGGACGACTAGGGCAGGGTCCCGTGCTCCACACCAAGGCAGGAGTCTGGTCAGAAGGCACGCCTGTCCTGTGCCTCTGGTCCCAAGGGGACAGCATCTCCTTGGCCACCTGTCCCAAGGGCAGACTTGGGCTTGCCACCAGGTGCCATTGCCGGAACTCGCAGAAACAGCCCCATGGAGAAACGGGCAGTCAGATGCCGTCTTCCACCAAGATGTGGCAGGGAACTGGGTGGCAGGGCGTGTGCCAGGGAAGGAGTGGAGACAGTCCCCCCCCACGTTCCCCATCCCAGTGCACGGGTCGTGTGCAGTGATCCTCCTGTCGCCTCCTCTCCCCTGTGCCCAAGGACTGGCCTAGACCCCCGAGTCTGCCTGAGCACCGGACAAAAGGCAAAGCCTTACCTACCCCAGGAGATGGTAATAGGCATAGAGTGCCATGCTAGGCCACGCACGCTGCTGCAGGGTTGTGACTGTGTCTGCTTAGTTCGGCTGAGCAAGGTGAACCCCGGGCGCAAACTTGGAGCCCGGGAAAGCAAGGCCCAAGAGGCACCAGCTCTCCCGAGGCTTTTTTCCCTGCCGCGACAGAGCGCGAACGACCAAAGCCTTGCTGAGGAAGCAGCAGCGAAGTGCGGTTTGTGCCAAGCTGAAAACCTCTGGGAAAGCATAGCAGTCGCTGGGAAATCAGAGTCGGTTCTGCGGTCTCTTCTGCTGCTGCTGCCTGAGCCCAGTCTCGCGGTGGGAGATACCCGCAGACAGCGAAAGCCTCTTTGCCCGGGCATCTCCTCTGGGAAGGCACAGCATTCGTTGGGAAATCAGCATCGGATGTGTGTGATGCTGCAGCTGAATGCCTGAGCTAGTCTCCGCAGCATGGTGGAAGATACCCGCATGGAGCGAAATCCTCTTTGTCCTAGCACCCCTCTGCCTGAGAGAGAATCGCGCTTGCGCGCCTGTGGAAGGAGCCTTAAGGAAAGGGACACGTCTTTCACTGCGCTCCCCAGGAGCATGTCTGTGGAAGGTGCAGCACGCTGCCCAGGGAGAAGAGCAGGAGCCGTTGGCCTTCAGGTCTGGAAACGGTGGTGAAGCAGGAGAGCCGGCCCTGGCAGGCACAGCGGCCGGTGGCAATACAAGTGTCACCCGCTCCCTGTGCAGAGAGACGGAAGCCTGGCTGCTCCGGAGAGAGGAGGGGATGAGTAGGGCAGGGCGCGAGCTCCACTCTTAGGAAGGAGTCTGGGCAGAAAGCATGCCTGTCCTGAGCCTGTGGGCCAAGGAGACAGCAGCTCCTTGGCCATCTGTCCCTGGGGCGGACATGCTCTTGCCACGGGACGCCTACCCTGAACTCGCAGAAACAGCTCCCTGAAATAACGGGGAGTCAGATGCCGTCTTCCTCCAGGATGTGGAAGCTTGGAGGAGGCACGGGGTTTAAGGGGAAGGAGTGGGTACAGTCCCCCAAAGCTCCCTATTCAGTGTACGGGCGGTGTGCAGGGATCCTGTCACACCTCTCCTTTCCTGTGGGAAAGCACTGGCCTAGTTCGCGAGTTCGCCTGAGTGCCAGAGTAAAAAGGCCAAGCGATGCCTACACTGGGAAATGGTAGTGTGCATAGAGTGCCATCCTAGGCTACGCATGCTACTGTAGGGTTCTGGCTGTGTCTGCTTAGTTCCGCCTGGCAGGGTGAACCCAGGACGCGAACAATGAGCCAGGGAAAGCATGGCCCAAGAGGCAACAGCTTTCCCGAAGCTCTTCTTCCCTGACGCGACTGAAGCCCTGCTGAGGAAGCAGCAGCGAAGTGCTGTTCGCTCCAAGCCAAAGCCTCTGCGAAAGCACAGCATTCGCTGAGAAATGTTCTGCGGGCTGCTGCTGCTTGCCTGAGTCCTGTCTCGCGGTGGGAGAAACCCGCATACAGCGAAAGCCTCTTTGCCTGGGCATCTCCCCTGGGAAAGCACAACTTTCCTTGGGAAATCAGAGGTGGGTTTGGGGCTGCTGCTGTTTGCCTGGCCTAGTCTCTGCAGGTCGGTGGAAGATACCCGTATTGAGCGAAATACCCCTTTGCCCTAGCATCCCCTCTGCCCGAGAGGGAATCAAGTGTGGGGAAGGCGCAGCGCGCCGCCCCCGGAGAAGAGAAGGAGCCGTTGGCCTTGGGGTCGGGAAAACACTCGGGACGCAGGATAGCCTGCCGTAGCACGAACAGGAGGCCGCTGGCAAGACAAGTGTCACCCGCTCCCTGTGCCGAGAGATGGAAGCCTGGCTGCTAAGGAGACATGAGGGGACGACTAGGGCAGGGTCCCGTGCTCCACACCAAGGCAGGAGTCTGGTCAGAAGGCACGCCTGTCCTGTGCCTCTGGTCCCAAGGGGACAGCATCTCCTTGGCCACCTGTCCCAAGGGCAGACTTGGGCTTGCCACCAGGTGCCATTGCCGGAACTCGCAGAAACAGCCCCATGGAGAAACGGGCAGTCAGATGCCGTCTTCCACCAAGATGTGGCAGGGAACTGGGTGGCAGGGCGTGTGCCAGGGAAGGAGTGGAGACAGTCCCCCACCGTTCCCCATCCCAGTGCACGGGTCGTGTGCAGTGATCCTGTCGCCTCCTCTCCCCTGTGCCCAAGGACTGGCCTAGACCCCCGAGTCTGCCTGAGCACCGGACAAAAGGCAAAGCCTTACCTACCCCAGGAGATGGTAATAGGCATAGAGTGCCATGCTAGGCCACGCACGCTGCTGCAGGGTTGTGACTGTGTCTGCTTAGTTCGGCTGAGCAAGGTGAACCCCGGGCGCAAACTTGGAGCCCGGGAAAGCAAGGCCCAAGAGGCACCAGCTCTCCCGAGGCTTTTCTTCCCTGCCGCGACAGAGCGAACGACCAAAAGCCTTGCTGAGGAAGCAGCAGCGAAGTGCGGTTTGTGCCAAGCTGAAAACCTCTGGGAAAGCATAGCAGTCGCTGGGAAATCAGAGTCGGTTCTGCGGTCTCTTCTGCTGCTTGCCTGAGCCCAGTCTCGCGGTGGGAGATACCCCGCAGACAGCGAAAGCCTCTTTGCCCGGGCATCTCCTCTGGGAAGGCACAGCATTCGTTGGGAAATCAGCATCGGATGTGTGTGATGCTGCAGCTGAATGCCTGAGCTAGTCTCCGCAGCATGGTGGAAGATACCCGCATGGAGCGAAATCCTCTTTGTCCTAGCACCCCTCTGCCTGAGAGAGAATCGCGCTTGCGCCTGTGGAAGGAGCCTTAAGGAAAGGGACACGTCTTTCACTGCGCTCCCCAGGAGCATGTCTGTGGAAGGTGCAGCACGCTGCCCCCAGGGAGAAGAGCAGGAGCCGTTGGCCTTCAGGTCTGGAAACGGTGGTGAAGCAGGAGAGCCGGCCCTGGCAGGCACAGCGGCCGGTGGCAATACAAGTGTCACCCGCTCCCTGTGCAGAGAGACGGAAGCCTGGCTGCTCCGGAGAGAGGAGGGGATGAGTAGGGCAGGGCGCGAGCTCCACTCTTAGGAAGGAGTCTGGGCAGAAAGCATGCCTGTCCCTGAGCCTGTGGGCCAAGGAGACAGCAGCTCCTTGGCCATCTGTCCCTGGGGCGGACATGCTCTTGCCACGGGACGCCTACCCTGAACTCGCAGAAACAGCTCCCTGAAATAACGGGGAGTCAGATGCCGTCTTCCTCCAGGATGTGGAAGCTTGGAGGAGGCACGGGGTTTAAGGGGAAGGAGTGGGTACAGTCCCCCAAAGCTCCCTATTCAGTGTACGGGCGGTGTGCAGGGATCCTGTCACCTCTCCTTTCCTGTGGGAAAGCACTGGCCTAGTTCGCGAGTTCGCCTGAGTGCCAGAGTAAAAGGCCAAGCGATGCCTACACTGGGAAATGGTAGTGTGCATAGAGTGCCATCCTAGGCTACGCATGCTACTGTAGGGTTCTGGCTGTGTCTGCTTAGTTCCGCCTGGCAGGGTGAACCCAGGACGCGAACAATGAGCCAGGGAAAGCATGGCCCAAGAGGCAACAGCTTTCCCGAAGCTCTTCTTCCCTGACGCGACTGAAGCCCTGCTGAGGAAGCAGCAGCGAAGTGCTGTTCGCTCCAAGCCAAAGCCCCTGCGAAAGCACAGCATTCGCTGAGAAATGTTCTGCGGGCTGCTGCTGCTTGCCTGAGTCCTGTCTCGCGGTGGGAGAAACCCGCATACAGCGAAAGCCTCTTTGCCTGGGCATCTCCCCTGGGAAAGCACAACTTTCCTTGGGAAATCAGAGGTGGGTTTGGGGGCTGCTGCTGTTTGCCTGGCCTAGTCTCTGCAGGTCGGTGGAAGATACCCGTATTGAGCGAAATACCCCTTTGCCCTAGCATCCCCTCTGCCCGAGAGGGAATCAAGTGTGGGGAAGGCGCAGCGCGCCGCCCCCGGAGAAGAGAAGGAGCCGTTGGCCTTGGGGTCGGGAAACACTCGGGACGCAGGATAGCCTGCCGTAGCACGAACAGGAGGCCGCTGGCAAGACAAGTGTCACCCGCTCCCTGTGCCGAGAGATGGAAGCCTGGCTGCTGCTAAGGAGACATGAGGGGACGACTAGGGCAGGGTCCCGTGCTCCACACCAAGGCAGGAGTCTGGTCAGAAGGCACGCCTGTCCTGTGCCTCTGGTCCCAAGGGGACAGCATCTCCTTGGCCACCTGTCCCAAGGGCAGACTTGGGCTTGCCACCAGGTGCCATTGCCGGAACTCGCAGAAACAGCCCCATGGAGAAACGGGCAGTCAGATGCCGTCTTCCACCAAGATGTGGCAGGGAACTGGGTGGCAGGGCGTGTGCCAGGGAAGGAGTGGAGACAGTCCCCCACCGTTCCCCATCCCAGTGCACGGGTCGTGTGCAGTGATCCTGTCGCCTCCTCTCCCCTGTGCCCAAGGACTGGCCTAGACCCCCGAGTCTGCCTGAGCACCGGACAAAAGGCAAAGCCTTACCTACCCCAGGAGATGGTAATAGGCATAGAGTGCCATGCTAGGCCACGCACGCTGCTGCAGGGTTGTGACTGTGTCTGCTTAGTTCGGCTGAGCAAGGTGAACCCCGGGCGCAAACTTGGAGCCCGGGAAAGCAAGGCCCAAGAGGCACCAGCTCTCCCGAGGCTTTTCTTCCCTGCCGCGACAGAGCGAACGACCAAAGCCTTGCTGAGGAAGCAGCAGCGAAGTGCGGTTTGTGCCAAGCTGAAAACCTCTGGGAAAGCATAGCAGTCGCTGGGAAATCAGAGTCGGTTCTGCGGTCTCTTCTGCTGCTTGCCTGAGCCCAGTCTCGCGGTGGGAGATACCCGCAGACAGCGAAAGCCTCTTTGCCCGGGCATCTCCTCTGGGAAGGCACAGCATTCGTTGGGAAATCAGCATCGGATGTGTGTGATGCTGCAGCTGAATGCCTGAGCTAGTCTCCGCAGCATGGTGGAAGATACCCGCATGGAGCGAAATCCTCTTTGTCCTAGCACCCCTCTGCCTGAGAGAGAGATCGCGCTTGCGCCTGTGGAAGGAGCCTTAAGGAAAGGGACACGTCTTTCACTGCGCTCCCCAGGAGCATGTCTGTGGAAGGTGCAGCACGCTGCCCAGGGAGAAGAGCAGGAGCCGTTGGCCTTCAGGTCTGGAAACGGTGGTGAAGCAGGAGAGCCGGCCCTGGCAGGCACAGCGGCCGGTGGCAATACAAGTGTCACCCGCTCCCTGTGCAGAGAGACGGAAGCCTGGCTGCTCCGGAGAGAGGAGGGGATGAGTAGGGCAGGGCGCGAGCTCCACTCTTAGGAAGGAGTCTGGGCAGAAAGCATGCCTGTCCTGAGCCTGTGGGCCAAGGAGACAGCAGCTCCTTGGCCATCTGTCCCTGGGGCGGACATGCTCTTGCCACGGGACGCCTACCCTGAACTCGCAGAAACAGCTCCCTGAAATAACGGGGAGTCAGATGCCGTCTTCCTCCAGGATGTGGAAGCTTGGAGGAGGCACGGGGTTTAAGGGGAAGGAGTGGGTACAGTCCCCCAAAGCTCCCTATTCAGTGTACGGGCGGTGTGCAGGGATCCTGTCACCTCTCCTTTCCTGTGGGAAAGCACTGGCCTAGTTCGCGAGTTCGCCTGAGTGCCAGAGTAAAAGGCCAAGCGATGCCTACACTGGGAAATGGTAGTGTGCATAGAGTGCCATCCTAGGCTACGCATGCTACTGTAGGGTTCTGGCTGTGTCTGCTTAGTTCCGCCTGGCAGGGTGAACCCAGGACGCGAACAATGAGCCAGGGAAAGCATGGCCCAAGAGGCAACAGCTTTCCCGAAGCTCTTCTTCCCTGACGCGACTGAAGCCCTGCTGAGGAAGCAGCAGCGAAGTGCTGTTCGCTCCAAGCCAAAGCCCCTGCGAAAGCACAGCATTCGCTGAGAAATGTTCTGCGGGCTGCTGCTGCTTGCCTGAGTCCTGTCTCGCGGTGGGAGAAACCCGCATACAGCGAAAGCCTCTTTGCCTGGGCATCTCCCCTGGGAAAGCACAACTTTCCTTGGGAAATCAGAGGTGGGTTTGGGGCTGCTGCTGTTTGCCTGGCCTAGTAGTCTCTGCAGGTCGGTGGAAGATACCCGTATTGAGCGAAATACCCCTTTGCCCTAGCATCCCCTCTGCCCGAGAGGGAATCAAGTGTGGGGAAGGCGCAGCGCGCCGCCCCCGGAGAAGAGAAGGAGCCGTTGGCCGTTGGCCTTGGGGTCGGGAAACACTCGGGACGCAGGATAGCCTGCCGTAGCACGAACAGGAGGCCGCTGGCAAGACAAGTGTCACCCGCTCCCTGTGCCGAGAGATGGAAGCCTGGCTGCTAAGGAGACATGAGGGGACGACTAGGGCAGGGTCCCGTGCTCCACACCAAGGCAGGAGTCTGGTCAGAAGGCACGCCTGTCCTGTGCCTCTGGTCCCAAGGGGACAGCATCTCCTTGGCCACCTGTCCCAAGGGCAGACTTGGGCTTGCCACCAGGTGCCATTGCCGGAACTCGCAGAAACAGCCCCATGGAGAAACGGGCAGTCAGATGCCGTCTTCCACCAAGATGTGGCAGGGAACTGGGTGGCAGGCAGGGCGTGTGCCAGGGAAGGAGTGGAGACAGTCCCCCACCGTTCCCCATCCCAGTGCACGGGTCGTGTGCAGTGATCCTGTCGCCTCCTCTCCCCTGTGCCCAAGGACTGGCCTAGACCCCCGAGTCTGCCTGAGCACCGGACAAAAGGCAAAGCCTTACCTACCCCAGGAGATGGTAATAGGCATAGAGTGCCATGCTAGGCCACGCACGCTGCTGCAGGGTTGTGACTGTGTCTGCTTAGTTCGGCTGAGCAAGGTGAACCCCGGGCGCAAACTTGGAGCCCGGGAAAGCAAGGCCCAAGAGGCACCAGCTCTCCCGAGGCTTTTCTTCCCTGCCGCGACAGAGCGAACGACCAAAGCCTTGCTGAGGAAGCAGCAGCGAAGTGCGGTTTGTGCCAAGCTGAAAACCTCTGGGAAAGCATAGCAGTCGCTGGGAAATCAGAGTCGGTTCTGCGGTCTCTTCTGCTGCTTGCCTGAGCCCAGTCTCGCGGTGGGAGATACCCGCAGACCAGCGAAAGCCTCTTTGCCCGGGCATCTCCTCTGGGAAGGCACAGCATTCGTTGGGAAATCAGCATCGGATGTGTGTGATGCTGCAGCTGAATGCCTGAGCTAGTCTCCGCAGCATGGTGGAAGATACCCGCATGGAGCGAAATCCTCTTTGTCCTAGCACCCCTCTCTGCCTGAGAGAGAATCGCGCTTGCGCCTGTGGAAGGAGCCTTAAGGAAAGGGACACGTCTTTCACTGCGCTCCCCAGGAGCATGTCTGTGGAAGGTGCAGCACGCTGCCCAGGGAGAAGAGCAGGAGCCGTTGGCCTTCAGGTCTGGAAACGGTGGTGAAGCAGGAGAGCCGGCCCTGGCAGGCACAGCGGCCGGTGGCAATACAAGTGTCACCCGCTCCCTGTGCAGAGAGACGGAAGCCTGGCTGCTCCGGAGAGAGGAGGGGATGAGTAGGGCAGGGCGCGAGCTCCACTCTTAGGAAGGAGTCTGGGCAGAAAGCATGCCTGTCCTGTCCTGAGCCTGTGGGCCAAGGAGACAGCAGCTCCTTGGCCATCTGTCCCTGGGGCGGACATGCTCTTGCCACGGGACGCCTACCCTGAACTCGCAGAAACAGCTCCCTGAAATAACGGGGAGTCAGATGCCGTCTTCCTCCAGGATGTGGAAGCTTGGAGGAGGCACGGGGTTTAAGGGGAAGGAGTGGGTACAGTCCCCCAAAGCTCCCTATTCAGTGTACGGGCGGTGTGCAGGGATCCTGTCACCTCTCCTTTCCTGTGGGAAAGCACTGGCCTAGTTCGCGAGTTCGCCTGAGTGCCAGAGTAAAAGGCCAAGCGATGCCTACACTGGGAAATGGTAGTGTGCATAGAGTGCCATCCTAGGCTACGCATGCTACTGTAGGGTTCTGGCTGTGTCTGCTTAGTTCCGCCTGGCAGGGTGAACCCAGGACGCGAACAATGAGCCAGGGAAAGCATGGCCCAAGAGGCAACAGCTTTCCCGAAGCTCTTCTTCCCTGACGCGCGACTGAAGCCCTGCTGAGGAAGCAGCAGCGAAGTGCTGTTCGCTCCAAGCCAAAGCCCCTGCGAAAGCACAGCATTCGCTGAGAAATGTTCTGCGGGCTGCTGCTGCTTGCCTGAGTCCTGTCTCGCGGTGGGAGAAACCCGCATACAGCGAAAGCCTCTTTGCCTGGGCATCTCCCCTGGGAAAGCACAACTTTCCTTGGGAAATCAGAGGTGGGTTTGGGGCTGCTGCTGTTTGCCTGGCCTAGTCTCTGCAGGTCGGTGGAAGATATACCCCGTATTGAGCGAAATACCCCTTTGCCCTAGCATCCCCTCTGCCCGAGAGGGAATCAAGTGTGGGGAAGGCGCAGCGCGCCGCCCCCCGGAGAAGAGAAGGAGCCGTTGGCCTTGGGGTCGGGAAACACTCGGGACGCAGGATAGCCTGCCGTAGCACGAACAGGAGGCCGCTGGCAAGACAAGTGTCACCCGCTCCCTGTGCCGAGAGATGGAAGCCTGGCTGCTAAGGAGACATGAGGGGACGACTAGGGCAGGGTCCCGTGCTCCACACCAAGGCAGGAGTCTGGTCAGAAGGCACGCCTGTCCTGTGCCTCTGGTCCCAAGGGGACAGCATCTCCTTGGCCACCTGTCCCAAGGGCAGACTTGGGCTTGCCACCAGGTGCCATTGCCGGAACTCGCAGAAACAGCCCCATGGAGAAACGGGCAGTCAGATGCCGTCTTCCACCAAGATGTGGCAGGGAACTGGGTGGCAGGGCGTGTGCCAGGGAAGGAGTGGAGACAGTCCCCCACCGTTCCCCATCCCAGTGCACGGGTCGTGTGCAGTGATCCTGTCGCCTCCTCTCCCCTGTGCCCAAGGACTGGCCTAGACCCCCGAGTCTGCCTGAGCACCGGACAAAAGGCAAAGCCTTACCTACCCCAGGAGATGGTAATAGGCATAGAGTGCCATGCTAGGCCACGCACGCTGCTGCAGGGTTGTGACTGTGTCTGCTTAGTTCGGCTGAGCAAGGTGAACCCCGGGCGCAAACTTGGAGCCCGGGAAAGCAAGGCCCAAGAGGCACCAGCTCTCCCGAGGCTTTTTCTCCCTGCCGCGACAGAGCGAACGACCAAAGCCTTGCTGAGGAAGCAGCAGCGAAGTGCGGTTTGTGCCAAGCTGAAAACCTCTGGGAAAGCATAGCAGTCGCTGGGAAATCAGAGTCGGTTCTGCGGTCTCTTCTGCTGCTTGCCTGAGCCCAGTCTCGCGGTGGGAGATACCCGCAGACAGCGAAAGCCTCTTTGCCCGGGCATCTCCTCTGGGAAGGCACAGCATTCGTTGGGAAATCAGCATCGGATGTGTGTGATGCTGCAGCTGAATGCCTGAGCTAGTCTCCGCAGCATGGTGGAAGATACCCGCATGGAGCGAAATCCTCTTTGTCCTAGCACCCCCCCCTCTGCCTGAGAGAGAATCGCGCTTGCGCCTGTGGAAGGAGCCTTAAGGAAAGGGACACGTCTTTCACTGCGCTCCCCAGGAGCATGTCTGTGGAAGGTGCAGCACGCTGCCCAGGGAGAAGAGCAGGAGCCGTTGGCCTTCAGGTCTGGAAACGGTGGTGAAGCAGGAGAGCCGGCCCTGGCAGGCACAGCGGCCGGTGGCAATACAAGTGTCACCCGCTCCCTGTGCAGAGAGACGGAAGCCTGGCTGCTCCGGAGAGAGGAGGGGATGAGTAGGGCAGGGCGCGAGCTCCACTCTTAGGAAGGAGTCTGGGCAGAAAGCATGCCTGTCCTGAGCCTGTGGGCCAAGGAGACAGCAGCTCCTTGGCCATCTGTCCCTGGGGCGGACATGCTCTTGCCACGGGACGCCTACCCTGAACTCGCAGAAACAGCTCCCTGAAATAACGGGGAGTCAGATGCCGTCTTCCTCCAGGATGTGGAAGCTTGGAGGAGGCACGGGGTTTAAGGGGAAGGAGTGGGTACAGTCCCCCAAAGCTCCCTATTCAGTGTACGGGCGGTGTGCAGGGATCCTGTCACCTCTCCTTTCCTGTGGGAAAGCACTGGCCTAGTTCGCGAGTTCGCCTGAGTGCCAGAGTAAAAGGCCAAGCGATGCCTACACTGGGAAATGGTAGTGTGCATAGAGTGCCATCCTAGGCTACGCATGCTACTGTAGGGTTCTGGCTGTGTCTGCTTAGTTCCGCCTGGCAGGGTGAACCCAGGACGCGAACAATGAGCCAGGGAAAGCATGGCCCAAGAGGCAACAGCTTTCCCGAAGCTCTTCTTCCCTGACGCGACTGAAGCCCTGCTGAGGAAGCAGCAGCGAAGTGCTGTTCGCTCCAAGCCAAAGCCCTGCGAAAGCACAGCATTCGCTGAGAAATGTTCTGCGGGCTGCTGCTGCTTGCCTGAGTCCTGTCTCGCGGTGGGAGAAACCCGCATACAGCGAAAGCCTCTTTGCCTGGGCATCTCCCCTGGGAAAGCACAACTTTCCTTGGGAAATCAGAGGTGGGTTTGGGGCTGCTGCTGTTTGCCTGGCCTAGTCTCTGCAGGTCGGTGGAAGATACCCGTATTGAGCGAAATACCCCTTTTGCCCTAGCATCCCCTCTGCCCGAGAGGGAATCAAGTGTGGGGAAGGCGCAGCGCGCCGCCCCCGGAGAAGAGAAGGAGCCGTTGGCCTTGGGGTCGGGAAACACTCGGGACGCAGGATAGCCTGCCGTAGCACGAACAGGAGGCCGCTGGCAAGACAAGTGTCACCCGCTCCCTGTGCCGAGAGATGGAAGCCTGGCTGCTAAGGAGACATGAGGGGACGACTAGGGCAGGGTCCCGTGCTCCACACCAAGGCAGGAGTCTGGTCAGAAGGCACGCCTGTCCTGTGCCTCTGGTCCCAAGGGGACAGCATCTCCTTGGCCACCTGTCCCAAGGGCAGACTTGGGCTTGCCACCAGGTGCCATTGCCGGAACTCGCAGAAACAGCCCCATGGAGAAACGGGCAGTCAGATGCCGTCTTCCACCAAGATGTGGCAGGGAACTGGGTGGCAGGGCGTGTGTGCCAGGGAAGGAGTGGAGACAGTCCCCCACCGTTCCCCATCCCAGTGCACGGGTCGTGTGCAGTGATCCTGTCGCCTCCTCTCCCCTGTGCCCAAGGACTGGCCTAGACCCCCGAGTCTGCCTGAGCACCGGACAAAAGGCAAAGCCTTACCTACCCCAGGAGATGGTAATAGGCATAGAGTGCCATGCTAGGCCACGCACGCTGCTGCAGGGTTGTGACTGTGTCTGCTTAGTTCGGCTGAGCAAGGTGAACCCCGGGCGCAAACTTGGAGCCCGGGAAAGCAAGGCCCAAGAGGCACCAGCTCTCCCGAGGCTTTTCTTCCCTGCCGCGACAGAGCGAACGACCAAAGCCTTGCTGAGGAAGCAGCAGCGAAGTGCGGTTTGTGCCAAGCTGAAAACCTCTGGGAAAGCATAGCAGTCGCTGGGAAATCAGAGTCGGTTCTGCGGTCTCTTCTGCTGCTTGCCTGAGCCCAGTCTCGCGGGGGAGATACCCGCAGACAGCGAAAGCCTCTTTGCCCGGGCATCTCCTCTGGGAAGGCACAGCATTCGTTGGGAAATCAGCATCGGATGTGTGTGATGCTGCAGCTGAATGCCTGAGCTAGTCTCCGCAGCATGGTGGAAGATACCCGCATGGAGCGAAATCCTCTTTGTCCTAGCACCCCTCTGCCTGAGAGAGAATCGCGCTTGCGCCTGTGGAAGGAGCCTTAAGGAAAGGGACACGTCTTTCACTGCGCTCCCCAGGAGCATGTCTGTGGAAGGTGCAGCACGCTGCCCAGGGAGAAGAGCAGGAGCCGTTGGCCTTCAGGTCTGGAAACGGTGGTGAAGCAGGAGAGCCGGCCCTGGCAGGCACAGCGGCCGGTGGCAATACAAGTGTCACCCGCTCCCTGTGCAGAGAGACGGAAGCCTGGCTGCTCCGGAGAGAGGAGGGGATGAGTAGGGCAGGGCGCGAGCTCCACTCTTAGGAAGGAGTCTGGGCAGAAAGCATGCCTGTCCTGAGCCTGTGGGCCAAGGAGACAGCAGCTCCTTGGCCATCTGTCCCTGGGGCGGACATGCTCTTGCCACGGGACGCCTACCCTGAACTCGCAGAAACAGCTCCCTGAAATAACGGGGAGTCAGATGCCGTCTTCCTCCAGGATGTGGAAGCTTGGAGGAGGCACGGGGTTTAAGGGGAAGGAGTGGGTACAGTCCCCCAAAGCTCCCTATTCAGTGTACGGGCGGTGTGCAGGGATCCTGTCACCTCTCCTTTCCTGTGGGAAAGCACTGGCCTAGTTCGCGAGTTCGCCTGAGTGCCAGAGTAAAAGGCCAAGCGATGCCTACACTGGGAAATGGTAGTGTGCATAGAGTGCCATCCTAGGCTACGCATGCTACTGTAGGGTTCTGGCTGTGTCTGCTTAGTTCCGCCTGGCAGGGTGAACCCAGGACGCGAACAATGAGCCAGGGAAAGCATGGCCCAAGAGGCAACAGCTTTCCCGAAGCTCTTCTTCCCTGACGCGACTGAAGCCCTGCTGAGGAAGCAGCAGCGAAGTGCTGTTCGCTCCAAGCCAAAGCCCCTGCGAAAGCACAGCATTCGCTGAGAAATGTTCTGCGGGCTGCTGCTGCTTGCCTGAGTCCTGTCTCGCGGTGGGAGAAACCCGCATACAGCGAAAGCCTCTTTGCCTGGGCATCTCCCCTGGGAAAGCACAACTTTCCTTGGGAAATCAGAGGTGGGTTTGGGGCTGCTGCTGTTTGCCTGGCCTAGTCTCTGCAGGTCGGTGGAAGATACCCGTATTGAGCGAAATACCCCTTTGCCCTAGCATCCCCTCTGCCCGAGAGGGAATCAAGTGTGGGGAAGGCGCAGCGCGCCGCCCCCGGAGAAGAGAAGGAGCCGTTGGCCTTGGGGTCGGGAAACACTCGGGACGCAGGATAGCCTGCCGTAGCACGAACAGGAGGCCGCTGGCAAGACAAGTGTCACCCGCTCCCTGTGCCGAGAGATGGAAGCCTGGCTGCTAAGGAGACATGAGGGGACGACTAGGGCAGGGTCCCGTGCTCCACACCAAGGCAGGAGTCTGGTCAGAAGGCACGCCTGTCCTGTGCCTCTGGTCCCAAGGGGACAGCATCTCCTTGGCCACCTGTCCCAAGGGCAGACTTGGGCTTGCCACCAGGTGCCATTGCCGGAACTCGCAGAAACAGCCCCATGGAGAAACGGGCAGTCAGATGCCGTCTTCCACCAAGATGTGGCAGGGAACTGGGTGGCAGGGCGTGTGCCAGGGAAGGAGTGGAGACAGTCCCCCACCGTTCCCCATCCCAGTGCACGGGTCGTGTGCAGTGATCCTGTCGCCTCCTCTCCCCTGTGCCCAAGGACTGGCCTAGACCCCCGAGTCTGCCTGAGCACCGGACAAAAGGCAAAGCCTTACCTACCCCAGGAGATGGTAATAGGCATAGAGTGCCATGCTAGGCCACGCACGCTGCTGCAGGGTTGTGACTGTGTCTGCTTAGTTCGGCTGAGCAAGGTGAACCCCGGGCGCAAACTTGGAGCCCGGGAAAGCAAGGCCCAAGAGGCACCAGCTCTCCCGAGGCTTTTCTTCCCTGCCGCGACAGAGCGAACGACCAAAGCCTTGCTGAGGAAGCAGCAGCGAAGTGCGGTTTGTGCCAAGCTGAAAACCTCTGGGAAAGCATAGCAGTCGCTGGGAAATCAGAGTCGGTTCTGCGGTCTCTTCTGCTGCTTGCCTGAGCCCAGTCTCGCGGTGGGAGATACCCGCAGACAGCGAAAGCCTCTTTGCCCGGGCATCTCCTCTGGGAAGGCACAGCATTCGTTGGGAAATCAGCATCGGATGTGTGTGATGCTGCAGCTGAATGCCTGAGCTAGTCTCCGCAGCATGGTGGAAGATACCCGCATGGAGCGAAATCCTCTTTGTCCTAGCACCCCTCTGCCTGAGAGAGAATCGCGCTTGCGCCTGTGGAAGGAGCCTTAAGGAAAGGGACACGTCTTTCACTGCGCTCCCCAGGAGCATGTCTGTGGAAGGTGCAGCACGCTGCCCAGGGAGAAGAGCAGGAGCCGTTGGCCTTCAGGTCTGGAAACGGTGGTGAAGCAGGAGAGCCGGCCCTGGCAGGCACAGCGGCCGGTGGCAATACAAGTGTCACCCGCTCCCTGTGCAGAGAGACGGAAGCCTGGCTGCTCCGGAGAGAGGAGGGGATGAGTAGGGCAGGGCGCGAGCTCCACTCTTAGGAAGGAGTCTGGGCAGAAAGCATGCCTGTCCTGAGCCTGTGGGCCAAGGAGACAGCAGCTCCTTGGCCATCTGTCCCTGGGGCGGACATGCTCTTGCCACGGGACGCCTACCCTGAACTCGCAGAAACAGCTCCCTGAAATAACGGGGAGTCAGATGCCGTCTTCCTCCAGGATGTGGAAGCTTGGAGGAGGCACGGGGTTTAAGGGGAAGGAGTGGGTACAGTCCCCCAAAGCTCCCTATTCAGTGTACGGGCGGTGTGCAGGGATCCTGTCACCTCTCCTTTCCTTGGGAAAGCACTGGCCTAGTTCGCGAGTTCGCCTGAGTGCCAGAGTAAAAGGCCAAGCGATGCCTACACTGGGAAATGGTAGTGTGCATAGAGTGCCATCCTAGGCTACGCATGCTACTGTAGGGTTCTGGCTGTGTCTGCTTAGTTCCGCCTGGCAGGGTGAACCCAGGACGCGAACAATGAGCCAGGGAAAGCATGGCCCAAGAGGCAACAGCTTTCCCGAAGCTCTTCTTCCCTGACGCGACTGAAGCCCTGCTGAGGAAGCAGCAGCGAAGTGCTGTTCGCTCCAAGCCAAAGCCCCTGCGAAAGCACAGCATTCGCTGAGAAATGTTCTGCGGGCTGCTGCTGCTTGCCTGAGTCCTGTCTCGCGGTGGGAGAAACCCGCATACAGCGAAAGCCTCTTTGCCTGGGCATCTCCCCTGGGAAAGCACAACTTTCCTTGGGAAATCAGAGGTGGGTTTGGGGCTGCTGCTGTTTGCCTGGCCTAGTCTCTGCAGGTCGGTGGAAGATACCCGTATTGAGCGAAATACCCCTTTGCCCTAGCATCCCCTCTGCCCGAGAGGGAATCAAGTGTGGGGAAGGCGCAGCGCGCCGCCCCCGGAGAAGAGAAGGAGCCGTTGGCCTTGGGGTCGGGAAACACTCGGGACGCAGGATAGCCTGCCGTAGCACGAACAGGAGGCCGCTGGCAAGACAAGTGTCACCCGCTCCCTGTGCCGAGAGATGGAAGCCTGGCTGCTAAGGAGACATGAGGGGACGACTAGGGCAGGGTCCCGTGCTCCACACCAAGGCAGGAGTCTGGTCAGAAGGCACGCCTGTCCTGTGCCTCTGGTCCCAAGGGGACAGCATCTCCTTGGCCACCTGTCCCAAGGGCAGACTTGGGCTTGCCACCAGGTGCCATTGCCGGAACTCGCAGAAACAGCCCCATGGAGAAACGGGCAGTCAGATGCCGTCTTCCACCAAGATGTGGCAGGGAACTGGGTGGCAGGGCGTGTGCCAGGGAAGGAGTGGAGACAGTCCCCCACCGTTCCCCATCCCAGTGCACGGGTCGTGTGCAGTGATCCTGTCGCCTCCTCTCCCCTGTGCCCAAGGACTGGCCTAGACCCCCCCCGAGTCTGCCTGAGCACCGGACAAAAGGCAAAGCCTTACCTACCCCAGGAGATGGTAATAGGCATAGAGTGCCATGCTAGGCCACGCACGCTGCTGCAGGGTTGTGACTGTGTCTGCTTAGTTCGGCTGAGCAAGGTGAACCCCGGGCGCAAACTTGGAGCCCGGGAAAGCAAGGCCCAAGAGGCACCAGCTCTCCCGAGGCTTTTCTCTTCCTGCCGCGACAGAGCGAACGACCAAAGCCTTGCTGAGGAAGCAGCAGCGAAGTGCGGTTTGTGCCAAGCTGAAAACCTCTGGGAAAGCATAGCAGTCGCTGGGAAATCAGAGTCGGTTCTGCGGTCTCTTCTGCTGCTTGCCTGAGCCCAGTCTCGCGGTGGGAGATACCCGCAGACAGCGAAAGCCTCTTTGCCCGGGCATCTCCTCTGGGAAGGCACAGCATTCGTTGGGAAATCAGCATCGGATGTGTGTGATGCTGCAGCTGAATGCCTGAGCTAGTCTCCGCAGCATGGTGGAAGATACCCGCATGGAGCGAAATCCTCTTTGTCCTAGCACCCCTCTGCCTGAGAGAGAATCGCGCTTGCGCCTGTGGAAGGAGCCTTAAGGAAAGGGACACGTCTTTCACTGCGCTCCCCAGGAGCATGTCTGTGGAAGGTGCAGCACGCTGCCCAGGGAGAAGAGCAGGAGCCGTTGGCCTTCAGGTCTGGAAACGGTGGTGAAGCAGGAGAGCCGGCCCTGGCAGGCACAGCGGCCGGTGGCAATACAAGTGTCACCCGCTCCCTGTGCAGAGAGACGGAAGCCTGGCTGCTCCGGAGAGAGGAGGGGATGAGTAGGGCAGGGCGCGAGCTCCACTCTTAGGAAGGAGTCTGGGCAGAAAGCATGCCTGTCCTGAGAGCCTGTGGGCCAAGGAGACAGCAGCTCCTTGGCCATCTGTCCCTGGGGCGGACATGCTCTTGCCACGGGACGCCTACCCTGAACTCGCAGAAACAGCTCCCTGAAATAACGGGGAGTCAGATGCCGTCTTCCTCCAGGATGTGGAAGCTTGGAGGAGGCACGGGGTTTTTAAGGGGAAGGAGTGGGTACAGTCCCCCAAAGCTCCCTATTCAGTGTACGGGCGGTGTGCAGGGATCCTGTCACCTCTCCTTTCCTGTGGGAAAGCACTGGCCTAGTTCGCGAGTTCGCCTGAGTGCCAGAGTAAAAGGCCAAGCGATGCCTACACTGGGAAATGGTAGTGTGCATAGAGTGCCATCCTAGGCTACGCATGCTACTGTAGGGTTCTGGCTGTGTCTGCTTAGTTCCGCCTGGCAGGGTGAACCCAGGACGCGAACAATGAGCCAGGGAAAGCATGGCCCAAGAGGCAACAGCTTTCCCGAAGCTCTTCTTCCCTGACGCGACTGAAGCCCTGCTGAGGAAGCAGCAGCGAAGTGCTGTTCGCTCCAAGCCAAAGCCCCTGCGAAAGCACAGCATTCGCTGAGAAATGTTCTGCGGGCTGCTGCTGCTTGCCTGAGTCCTGTCTCGCGGTGGGAGAAAAACCCGCATACAGCGAAAGCCTCTTTGCCTGGGCATCTCCCCTGGGAAAGCACAACTTTCCTTGGGAAATCAGAGGTGGGTTTGGGGGCTGCTGCTGTTTGCCTGGCCTAGTCTCTGCAGGTCGGTGGAAGATACCCGTATTGAGCGAAATACCCCTTTGCCCTAGCATCCCCTCTGCCCGAGAGGGAATCAAGTGTGGGGAAGGCGCAGCGCGCCGCCCCCGGAGAAGAGAAAGGAGCCGTTGGCCTTGGGGTCGGGAAACACTCGGGACGCAGGATAGCCTGCCGTAGCACGAACAGGAGGCCGCTGGCAAGACAAGTGTCACCCGCTCCCTGTGCCGAGAGATGGAAGCCTGGCTGCTAAGGAGAGACATGAGGGGACGACTAGGGCAGGGTCCCGTGCTCCACACCAAGGCAGGAGTCTGGTCAGAAGGCACGCCTGTCCTGTGCCTCTGGTCCCAAGGGGACAGCATCTCCTTGGCCACCTGTCCCAAGGGCAGACTTGGGCTTGCCACCAGGTGCCATTGCCGGAAACTCGCAGAAACAGCCCCCCCATGGAGAAACGGGCAGTCAGATGCCGTCTTCCACCAAGATGTGGCAGGGAACTGGGTGGCAGGGCGTGTGCCAGGGAAGGAGTGGAGACAGTCCCCCACCGTTCCCCATCCCAGTGCACGGGTCGTGTGCAGTGATCCTGTCGCCTCCTCTCCCCTGTGCCCAAGGACTGGCCTAGACCCCCGAGTCTGCCTGAGCACCGGACAAAAGGCAAAGCCTTACCTACCCCAGGAGATGGTAATAGGCATAGAGTGCCATGCTAGGCCACGCACGCTGCTGCAGGGTTGTGACTGTGTCTGCTTAGTTCGGCTGAGCAAGGTGAACCCCGGGCGCAAACTTGGAGCCCGGGAAAGCAAGGCCCAAGAGGCACCAGCTCTCCCGAGGCTTTTCTTCCCTGCCGCGACAGAGCGAACGACCAAAGCCTTGCTGAGGAAGCAGCAGCGAAGTGCGGTTTGTGCCAAGCTGAAAACCTCTGGGAAAGCATAGCAGTCGCTGGGAAATCAGAGTCGGTTCTGCGGTCTCTTCTGCTGCTTGCCTGAGCCCAGTCTCGCGGTGGGAGATACCCGCAGACAGCGAAAGCCTCTTTGCCCGGGCATCTCCTCTGGGAAGGCACAGCATTCGTTGGGAAATCAGCATCGGATGTGTGTGATGCTGCAGCTGAATGCCTGAGCTAGTCTCCGCAGCATGGTGGAAGATACCCGCATGGAGCGAAATCCTCTTTGTCCTAGCACCCCTCTGCCTGAGAGAGAATCGCGCTTGCGCCTGTGGAAGGAGCCTTAAGGAAAGGGACACGTCTTTCACTGCGCTCCCCAGGAGCATGTCTGTGGAAGGTGCAGCACGCTGCCCAGGGAGAAGAGCAGGAGCCGTTGGCCTTCAGGTCTGGAAACGGTGGTGAAGCAGGAGAGCCGGCCCTGGCAGGCACAGCGGCCGGTGGCAATACAAGTGTCACCCGCTCCCTGTGCAGAGAGACGGAAGCCTGGCTGCTCCGGAGAGAGGAGGGGATGAGTAGGGCAGGGCGCGAGCTCCACTCTTAGGAAGGAGTCTGGGCAGAAAGCATGCCTGTCCTGAGCCTGTGGGCCAAGGAGACAGCAGCTCCTTGGCCATCTGTCCCTGGGGCGGACATGCTCTTGCCACGGGACGCCTACCCTGAACTCGCAGAAACAGCTCCCTGAAATAACGGGGAGTCAGATGCCGTCTTCCTCCAGGATGTGGAAGCTTGGAGGAGGCACGGGGTTTAAGGGGAAGGAGTGGGTACAGTCCCCCAAAGCTCCCTATTCAGTGTACGGGCGGTGTGCAGGGATCCTGTCACCTCTCCTTTCCTGTGGGAAAGCACTGGCCTAGTTCGCGAGTTCGCCTGAGTGCCAGAGTAAAAGGCCAAGCGATGCCTACACTGGGAAATGGTAGTGTGCATAGAGTGCCATCCTAGGCTACGCATGCTACTGTAGGGTTCTGGCTGTGTCTGCTTAGTTCCGCCTGGCAGGGTGAACCCAGGACGCGAACAATGAGCCAGGGAAAGCATGGCCCAAGAGGCAACAGCTTTCCCGAAGCTCTTCTTCCCTGACGCGACTGAAGCCCTGCTGAGGAAGCAGCAGCGAAGTGCTGTTCGCTCCAAGCCAAAGCCCCTGCGAAAGCACAGCATTCGCTGAGAAATGTTCTGCGGGCTGCTGCTGCTTGCCTGAGTCCTGTCTCGCGGTGGGAGAAACCCGCATACAGCGAAAGCCTCTTTGCCTGGGCATCTCCCCTGGGAAAGCACAACTTTCCTTGGGAAATCAGAGGTGGGTTTGGGGCTGCTGCTGTTTGCCTGGCCTAGTCTCTGCAGGTCGGTGGAAGATACCCGTATTGAGCGAAATACCCCTTTGCCCTAGCATCCCCTCTGCCCGAGAGGGAATCAAGTGTGGGGAAGGCGCAGCGCGCCGCCCCCGGAGAAGAGAAGGAGCCGTTGGCCTTGGGGTCGGGAAACACTCGGGACGCAGGATAGCCTGCCGTAGCACGAACAGGAGGCCGCTGGCAAGACAAGTGTCACCCGCTCCCTGTGCCGAGAGATGGAAGCCTGGCTGCTAAGGAGACATGAGGGGACGACTAGGGCAGGGTCCCGTGCTCCACACCAAGGCAGGAGTCTGGTCAGAAGGCACGCCTGTCCTGTGCCTCTGGTCCCAAGGGGACAGCATCTCCTTGGCCACCTGTCCCAAGGGCAGACTTGGGCTTGCCACCAGGTGCCATTGCCGGAACTCGCAGAAACAGCCCCATGGAGAAACGGGCAGTCAGATGCCGTCTTCCACCAAGATGTGGCAGGGAACTGGGTGGCAGGGCGTGTGCCAGGGAAGGAGTGGAGACAGTCCCCCACCGTTCCCCATCCCAGTGCACGGGTCGTGTGCAGTGATCCTGTCGCCTCCTCTCCCCTGTGCCCAAGGACTGGCCTAGACCCCCGAGTCTGCCTGAGCACCGGACAAAAGGCAAAGCCTTACCTACCCCAGGAGATGGTAATAGGCATAGAGTGCCATGCTAGGCCACGCACGCTGCTGCAGGGTTGTGACTGTGTCTGCTTAGTTCGGCTGAGCAAGGTGAACCCCGGGCGCAAACTTGGAGCCCGGGAAAGCAAGGCCCAAGAGGCACCAGCTCTCCCGAGGCTTTTCTTCCCTGCCGCGACAGAGCGAACGACCAAAGCCTTGCTGAGGAAGCAGCAGCGAAGTGCGGTTTGTGCCAAGCTGAAAACCTCTGGGAAAGCATAGCAGTCGCTGGGAAATCAGAGTCGGTTCTGCGGTCTCTTCTGCTGCTTGCCTGAGCCCAGTCTCGCGGTGGGAGATACCCGCAGACAGCGAAAGCCTCTTTGCCCGGGCATCTCCTCTGGGAAGGCACAGCATTCGTTGGGAAATCAGCATCGGATGTGTGTGATGCTGCAGCTGAATGCCTGAGCTAGTCTCCGCAGCATGGTGGAAGATACCCGCATGGAGCGAAATCCTCTTTGTCCTAGCACCCCTCTGCCTGAGAGAGAATCGCGCTTGCGCCTGTGGAAGGAGCCTTAAGGAAAGGGACACGTCTTTCACTGCGCTCCCCAGGAGCATGTCTGTGGAAGGTGCAGCACGCTGCCCAGGGAGAAGAGCAGGAGCCGTTGGCCTTCAGGTCTGGAAACGGTGGTGAAGCAGGAGAGCCGGCCCTGGCAGGCACAGCGGCCGGTGGCAATACGAGTGTCACCCGCTCCCTGTGCAGAGAGACGGAAGCCTGGCTGCTCCGGAGAGAGGAGGGGATGAGTAGGGCAGGGCGCGAGCTCCACTCTTAGGAAGGAGTCTGGGCAGAAAGCATGCCTGTCCTGAGCCCTGTGGGCCAAGGAGACAGCAGCTCCTTGGCCATCTGTCCCTGGGGCGGACATGCTCTTGCCACGGGACGCCTACCCTGAACTCGCAGAAACAGCTCCCTGAAATAACGGGGAGTCAGATGCCGTCTTCCTCCAGGATGTGGAAGCTTGGAGGAGGCACGGGGTTTAAGGGGAAGGAGTGGGTACAGTCCCCCAAAGCTCCCTATTCAGTGTACGGGCGGTGTGCAGGGATCCTGTCACCTCTCCTTTCCTGTGGGAAAGCACTGGCCTAGTTCGCGAGTTCGCCTGAGTGCCAGAGTAAAAGGCCAAGCGATGCCTACACTGGGAAATGGTAGTGTGCATAGAGTGCCATCCTAGGCTACGCATGCTACTGTAGGGTTCTGGCTGTGTCTGCTTAGTTCCGCCTGGCAGGGTGAACCCAGGACGCGAACAATGAGCCAGGGAAAGCATGGCCCAAGAGGCAACAGCTTTCCCGAAGCTCTTCTTCCCTGACGCGACTGAAGCCCTGCTGAGGAAGCAGCAGCGAAGTGCTGTTCGCTCCAAGCCAAAGCCCCTGCGAAAGCACAGCATTCGCTGAGAAATGTTCTGCGGGCTGCTGCTGCTGCTGCCCTGAGTCCTGTCTCGCGGTGGGAGAAACCCGCATACAGCGAAAGCCTCTTTGCCTGGGCATCTCCCCTGGGAAAGCACAACTTTCCTTGGGAAATCAGAGGTGGGTTTGGGGCTGCTGCTGTTTGCCTGGCCTAGTCTCTGCAGGTCGGTGGAAGATACCCGTATTGAGCGAAATACCCCTTTGCCCTAGCATCCCCTCTGCCCGAGAGGGAATCAAGTGTGGGGAAGGCGCAGCGCGCCGCCCCCGGAGAAGAGAAGGAGCCGTTGGCCTTGGGGTCGGGAAACACTCGGGACGCAGGATAGCCTGCCGTAGCACGAACAGGAGGCCGCTGGCAAGACAAGTGTCACCCGCTCCCTGTGCCGAGAGATGGAAGCCTGGCTGCTAAGGAGACATGAGGGACGACTAGGGCAGGGTCCCGTGCTCCACACCAAGGCAGGAGTCTGGTCAGAAGGCACGCCTGTCCTGTGCCTCTGGTCCCAAGGGGACAGCATCTCCTTGGCCACCTGTCCCAAGGGCAGACTTGGGCTTGCCACCAGGTGCCATTGCCGGAACTCGCAGAAACAGCCCCATGGAGAAACGGGCAGTCAGATGCCGTCTTCCACCAAGATGTGGCAGGGAACTGGGTGGCAGGGCGTGTGCCAGGGAAGGAGTGGAGACAGTCCCCCACCGTTCCCCATCCCAGTGCACGGGTCGTGTGCAGTGATCCTGTCGCCTCCTCTCCCCTGTGCCCAAGGACTGGCCTAGACCCCCGAGTCTGCCTGAGCACCGGACAAAAGGCAAAGCCTTACCTACCCCAGGAGATGGTAATAGGCATAGAGTGCCATGCTAGGCCACGCACGCTGCTGCAGGGTTGTGACTGTGTCTGCTTAGTTCGGCTGAGCAAGGTGAACCCCGGGCGCAAACTTGGAGCCCGGGAAAGCAAGGCCCAAGAGGCACCAGCTCTCCCGAGGCTTTTCTTCCCTGCCGCGACAGAGCGAACGACCAAAAAGCTTGCTGAGGAAGCAGCAGCGAAGTGCGGTTTTGTGCCAAGCTGAAAACCTCTGGGAAAGCATAGCAGTCGCTGGGAAATCAGAGTCGGTTCTGCGGTCTCTTCTGCTGCTGCTTGCTGAGCCCAGTCTCGCGGTGGGAGATACCCGCAGACAGCGAAAGCCTCTTTGCCCGGGCATCTCCTCTGGGAAGGCACAGCATTCGTTGGGAAATCAGCATCGGATGTGTGTGATGCTGCAGCTGAATGCCTGAGCTAGTCTCCGCAGCATGGTGGAAGATACCCGCATGGAGCGAAATCCTCTTTGTCCTAGCACCCCTCTGCCTGAGAGAGAATCGCGCTTGCGCCTGTGGAAGGAGCCTTAAGGAAAGGGACACGTCTTTCACTGCGCTCCCCAGGAGCATGTCTGTGGAAGGTGCAGCACGCTGCCCAGGGAGAAGAGCAGGAGCCGTTGGCCTTCAGGTCTGGAAACGGTGGTGAAGCAGGAGAGCCGGCCCTGGCAGGCACAGCGGCCGGTGGCAATACAAGTGTCACCCGCTCCCTGTGCAGAGAGACGGAAGCCTGGCTGCTCCGGAGAGAGGAGGGGATGAGTAGGGCAGGGCGCGAGCTCCACTCTTAGGAAGGAGTCTGGGCAGAAAGCATGCCTGTCCTGAGCCTGTGGGCCAAGGAGACAGCAGCTCCTTGGCCATCTGTCCCTGGGGCGGACATGCTCTTGCCACGGGACGCCTACCCTGAACTCGCAGAAACAGCTCCCTGAAATAACGGGGAGTCAGATGCCGTCTTCCTCCAGGATGTGGAAGCTTGGAGGAGGCACGGGGTTTAAGGGGAAGGAGTGGGTACAGTCCCCCAAAGCTCCCTATTCAGTGTACGGGCGGTGTGCAGGGATCCTGTCACCTCTCCTTTCCTGTGGGAAAGCACTGGCCTAGTTCGCGAGTTCGCCTGAGTGCCAGAGTAAAAGGCCAAGCGATGCCTACACTGGGAAATGGTAGTGTGCATAGAGTGCCATCCTAGGCTACGCATGCTACTGTAGGGTTCTGGCTGTGTCTGCTTAGTTCCGCCTGGCAGGGTGAACCCAGGACGCGAACAATGAGCCAGGGAAAGCATGGCCCAAGAGGCAACAGCTTTCCCGAAGCTCTTCTTCCCTGACGCGACTGAAGCCCTGCTGAGGAAGCAGCAGCGCGAGTGCTGTTCGCTCCAAGCCAAAGCCCCTGCGAAAGCACAGCATTCGCTGAGAAATGTTCTGCGGGCTGCTGCTGCTGCCTGAGTCCTGTCTCGCGGTGGGAGAAAAACCGCATACAGCGAAAGCCTCTTTGCCTGGGCATCTCCCCTGGGAAAGCACAACTTTCCTTGGGAAATCAGAGGTGGGTTTGGGGCTGCTGCTGTTTGCCTGGCCTAGTCTCTGCAGGTCGGTGGAAGATACCCGTATTGAGCGAAATACCCCTTTGCCCTAGCATCCCCTCTGCCCGAGAGGGAATCAAGTGTGGGGAAGGCGCAGCGCGCCGCCCCCGGAGAAGAGAAGGAGCCGTTGGCCTTGGGGTCGGGAAACACTCGGGACGCAGGATAGCCTGCCGTAGCACGAACAGGAGGCCGCTGGCAAGACAAGTGTCACCCGCTCCCTGTGCCGAGAGATGGAAGCCTGGCTGCTAAGGAGACATGAGGGGACGACTAGGGCAGGGTCCCGTGCTCCACACCAAGGCAGGAGTCTGGTCAGAAGGCACGCCTGTCCTGTGCCTCTGGTCCCAAGGGGACAGCATCTCCTTGGCCACCTGTCCCAAGGGCAGACTTGGGCTTGCCACCAGGTGCCATTGCCGGAACTCGCAGAAACAGCCCCATGGAGAAACGGGCAGTCAGATGCCGTCTTCCACCAAGATGTGGCAGGGAACTGGGTGGCAGGGCGTGTGCCAGGGAAGGAGTGGAGACAGTCCCCCACCGTTCCCCATCCCAGTGCACGGGTCGTGTGCAGTGATCCTGTCGCCTCCTCTCCCCTGTGCCCAAGGACTGGCCTAGACCCCCGAGTCTGCCTGAGCACCGGACAAAAGGCAAAGCCTTACCTACCCCAGGAGATGGTAATAGGCATAGAGTGCCATGCTAGGCCACGCACGCTGCTGCAGGGTTGTGACTGTGTCTGCTTAGTTCGGCTGAGCAAGGTGAACCCCGGGCGCAAACTTGGAGCCCGGGAAAGCAAGGCCCAAGAGGCACCAGCTCTCCCGAGGCTTTTCTTCCCTGCCGCGACAGAGCGAACGACCAAAGCCTTGCTGAGGAAGCAGCAGCGAAGTGCGGTTTGTGCCAAGCTGAAAACCTCTGGGAAAGCATAGCAGTCGCTGGGAAATCAGAGTCGGTTCTGCGGTCTCTTCTGCTGCTTGCCTGAGCCCAGTCTCGCGGTGGGAGATACCCGCAGACAGCGAAAGCCTCTTTGCCCGGGCATCTCCTCTGGGAAGGCACAGCATTCGTTGGGAAATCAGCATCGGATGTGTGTGATGCTGCAGCTGAATGCCTGAGCTAGTCTCCGCAGCATGGTGGAAGATACCCGCATGGAGCGAAATCCTCTTTGTCCTAGCACCCCTCTGCCTGAGAGAGAATCGCGCTTGCGCCTGTGGAAGGAGCCTTAAGGAAAGGGACACGTCTTTCACTGCGCTCCCCAGGAGCATGTCTGTGGAAGGTGCAGCACGCTGCCCAGGGAGAAGAGCAGGAGCCGTTGGCCTTCAGGTCTGGAAACGGTGGTGAAGCAGGAGAGCCGGCCCTGGCAGGCACAGCGGCCGGTGGCAATACAAGTGTCACCCGCTCCCTGTGCAGAGAGACGGAAGCCTGGCTGCTCCGGAGAGAGGAGGGGATGAGTAGGGCAGGGCGCGAGCTCCACTCTTAGGAAGGAGTCTGGGCAGAAAGCATGCCTGTCCTGAGCCTGTGGGGCCAGGAGACAGCAGCTCCTTGGCCATCTGTCCCTGGGGCGGACATGCTCTTGCCACGGGACGCCTACCCTGAACTCGCAGAAACAGCTCCCTGAAATAACGGGGAGTCAGATGCCGTCTTCCTCCAGGATGTGGAAGCTTGGAGGAGGCACGGGGTTTAAGGGGAAGGAGTGGGTACAGTCCCCCAAAGCTCCCTATTCAGTGTACGGGCGGTGTGCAGGGATCCTGTCACCTCTCCTTTCCTGTGGGAAAGCACTGGCCTAGTTCGCGAGTTCGCCTGAGTGCCAGAGTAAAAGGCCAAGCGATGCCTACACTGGGAAATGGTAGTGTGCATAGAGTGCCATCCTAGGCTACGCATGCTACTGTAGGGTTCTGGCTGTGTCTGCTTAGTTCCGCCTGGCAGGGTGAACCCAGGACGCGAACAATGAGCCAGGGAAAGCATGGCCCAAGAGGCAACAGCTTTCCCGAAGCTCTTCTTCCCTGACGCGACTGAAGCCCTGTGAGGAAGCAGCAGCGAAGTGCTGTTCGCTCCAAGCCAAAGCCCCTGCGAAAGCACAGCATTCGCTGAGAAATGTTCTGCGGGCTGCTGCTGCTTGCCTGAGTCCTGTCTCGCGGTGGGAGAAAACCCGCATACAGCGAAAGCCTCTTTGCCTGGGCATCTCCCCTGGGAAAGCACAACTTTCCTTGGGAAATCAGAGGTGGGTTTGGGGCTGCTGCTGTTTGCCTGGCCTAGTCTCTGCAGGTCGGTGGAAGATACCCGTATTGAGCGAAATACCCCTTTGCCCTAGCATCCCCTCTGCCCGAGAGGGAATCAAGTGTGGGGAAGGCGCAGCGCGCGCGCCCCCCCGGAGAAGAGAAGGAGCCGTTGGCCTTGGGGTCGGGAAACACTCGGGACGCAGGATAGCCTGCCGTAGCACGAACAGGAGGCCGCTGGCAAGACAAGTGTCACCCGCTCCCTGTGCCGAGAGATGGAAGCCTGGCTGCTAAGGAGACATGAGGGGACGACTAGGGCAGGGTCCCGTGCTCCACACCAAGGCAGGAGTCTGGTCAGAAGGCACGCCTGTCCTGTGCCTCTGGTCCCAAGGGGACAGCATCTCCTTGGCCACCTGTCCCAAGGGCAGACTTGGGCTTGCCACCAGGTGCCATTGCCGGAACTCGCAGAAACAGCCCCATGGAGAAACGGGCAGTCAGATGCCGTCTTCCACCAAGATGTGGCAGGGAACTGGGTGGCAGGGCGTGTGCCAGGGAAGGAGTGGAGACAGTCCCCCCCCCGTTCCCCATCCCAGTGCACGGGTCGTGTGCAGTGATCCTGTCGCCTCCTCTCCCCTGTGCCCAAGGACTGGCCTAGACCCCCGAGTCTGCCTGAGCACCGGACAAAAGGCAAAGCCTTACCTACCCCAGGAGATGGTAATAGGCATAGAGTGCCATGCTAGGCCACGCACGCTGCTGCAGGGTTGTGACTGTGTCTGCTTAGTTCGGCTGAGCAAGGTGAACCCCGGGCGCAAACTTGGAGCCCGGGAAAGCAAGGCCCAAGAGGCACCAGCTCTCCCGAGGCTTTTCTTCCCTGCCGCGACAGAGCGAACGACCAAAGCCTTGCTGAGGAAGCAGCAGCGAAGTGCGGTTTGTGCCAAGCTGAAAACCTCTGGGAAAGCATAGCAGTCGCTGGGAAATCAGAGTCGGTTCTGCGGTCTCTTCTGCTGCTTGCCTGAGCCCAGTCTCGCGGTGGGAGATACCCGCAGACAGCGAAAGCCTCTTTGCCCGGGCATCTCCTCTGGGAAGGCACAGCATTCGTTGGGAAATCAGCATCGGATGTGTGTGATGCTGCAGCTGAATGCCTGAGCTAGTCTCCGCAGCATGGTGGAAGATACCCGCATGGAGCGAAATCCTCTTTGTCCTAGCACCCCTCTGCCTGAGAGAGAATCGCGCTTGCGCCTGTGGAAGGAGCCTTAAGGAAAGGGACACGTCTTTCACTGCGCTCCCCAGGAGCATGTCTGTGGAAGGTGCAGCACGCTGCCCAGGGAGAAGAGCAGGAGCCGTTGGCCTTCAGGTCTGGAAACGGTGGTGAAGCAGGAGAGCCGGCCCTGGCAGGCACAGCGGCCGGTGGCAATACAAGTGTCACCCGCTCCCCTGTGCAGAGAGACGGAAGCCTGGCTGCTCCGGAGAGAGGAGGGGATGAGTAGGGCAGGGCGCGAGCTCCACTCTTAGGAAGGAGTCTGGGCAGAAAGCATGCCTGTCCTGAGCCTGTGGGCCAAGGAGACAGCAGCTCCTTGGCCATCTGTCCCTGGGGCGGACATGCTCTTGCCACGGGACGCCTACCCTGAACTCGCAGAAAACAGAAACAGCTCCCTGAAATAACGGGGAGTCAGATGCCGTCTTCCTCCAGGATGTGGAAGCTTGGAGGAGGCACGGGGTTTAAGGGGAAGGAGTGGGTACAGTCCCCCAAAGCTCCCTATTCAGTGTACGGGCGGTGTGCAGGGATCCTGTCACCTCTCCTTTCTTTCCTGTGGGGAAAGCACTGGCCTAGTTCGCGAGTTCGCCTGAGTGCCAGAGTAAAAGGCCAAGCGATGCCTACACTGGGAAATGGTAGTGTGCATAGAGTGCCATCCTAGGCTACGCATGCTACTGTAGGGTTCTGGCTGTGTCTGCTTAGTTCCGCCTGGCAGGGTGAACCCAGGACGCGAACAATGAGCCAGGGAAAGCATGGCCCAAGAGGCAACAGCTTTCCCGAAGCTCTTCTTCCCTGACGCGACTGAAGCCCTGCTGAGGAAGCAGCAGCGAAGTGCTGTTCGCTCCAAGCCAAAGCCCCTGCGAAAGCACAGCATTCGCTGAGAAATGTTCTGCGGGCTGCTGCTGCTGCTGCCTGAGTCCTGTCTCGCGGTGGGAGAAACCCGCATACAGCGAAAGCCTCTTTGCCTGGGCATCTCCCCTGGGAAAGCACAACTTTCCTTGGGAAATCAGAGGTGGGTTTGGGGCTGCTGCTGTTTGCCTGGCCTAGTCTCTGCAGGTCGGTGGAAGATACCCGTATTGAGCGAAATACCCCTTTGCCCTAGCATCCCCTCTGCCCGAGAGGGAATCAAGTGTGGGGAAGGCGCAGCGCGCCCCCCCGGAGAAGAGAAGGAGCCGTTGGCCTTGGGGTCGGGAAACACTCGGGACGCAGGATAGCCTGCCGTAGCACGAACAGGAGGCCGCTGGCAAGACAAGTGTCACCCGCTCCCTGTGCCGAGAGATGGAAGCCTGGCTGCTAAGGAGACATGAGGGGACGACTAGGGCAGGGTCCCGTGCTCCACACCAAGGCAGGAGTCTGGTCAGAAGGCACGCCTGTCCTGTGCCTCTGGTCCCAAGGGGACACAGCATCTCCTTGGCCACCTGTCCCAAGGGCAGACTTGGGCTTGCCACCAGGTGCCATTGCCGGAACTCGCAGAAACAGCCCCATGGAGAAACGGGCAGTCAGATGCCGTCTTCCACCAAGATGTGGCAGGGAACTGGGTGGCAGGGCGTGTGCCAGGGAAGGAGTGGAGACAGTCCCCCACCGTTCCCCATCCCAGTGCACGGGTCGTGTGCAGTGATCCTGTCGCCTCCTCTCCCCTGTGCCCAAGGACTGGCCTAGACCCCCGAGTCTGCCTGAGCACCGGACAAAAGGCAAAGCCTTACCTACCCCAGGAGATGGTAATAGGCATAGAGTGCCATGCTAGGCCACGCACGCTGCTGCAGGGTTGTGACTGTGTCTGCTTAGTTCGGCTGAGCAAGGTGAACCCCGGGCGCAAACTTGGAGCCCGGGAAAGCAAGGCCCAAGAGGCACCAGCTCTCCCGAGGCTTTTCTTCCCTGCCGCGACAGAGCGAACGACCAAAGCCTTGCTGAGGAAGCAGCAGCGAAGTGCGGTTTTGTGCCAAGCTGAAAACCTCTGGGAAAGCATAGCAGTCGCTGGGAAATCAGAGTCGGTTCTGCGGTCTCTTCTGCTGCTTGCCTGAGCCCAGTCTCGCGGTGGGAGAGATACCCGCAGACAGCGAAAGCCTCTTTGCCCGGGCATCTCCTCTGGGAAGGCACAGCATTCGTTGGGAAATCAGCATCGGATGTGTGTGATGCTGCAGCTGAATGCCTGAGCTAGTCTCCGCAGCATGGTGGAAGATACCCGCATGGAGCGAAATCCTCTTTGTCCTAGCACCCCTCTGCCTGAGAGAGAATCGCGCTTGCGCCTGTGGAAGGAGCCTTAAGGAAAGGGACACGTCTTTCACTGCGCTCCCCAGGAGCATGTCTGTGGAAGGTGCAGCACGCTGCCCAGGGAGAAGAGCAGGAGCCGTTGGCCTTCAGGTCTGGAAACGGTGGTGAAGCAGGAGAGCCGGCCCTGGCAGGCACAGCGGCCGGTGGCAATACAAGTGTCACCCCCGCTCCCTGTGCAGAGAGACGGAAGCCTGGCTGCTCCGGAGAGAGGAGGGGATGAGTAGGGCAGGGCGCGAGCTCCACTCTTAGGAAGGAGTCTGGGCAGAAAGCATGCCTGTCCTGAGCCTGTGGGCCAAGGAGACAGCAGCTCCTTGGCCATCTGTCCCTGGGGCGGACATGCTCTTGCCACGGGACGCCTACCCTGAACTCGCAGAAACAGCTCCCTGAAATAACGGGGAGTCAGATGCCGTCTTCCTCCAGGATGTGGAAGCTTGGAGGAGGCACGGGGTTTAAGGGGAAGGAGTGGGTACAGTCCCCCAAAGCTCCCTATTCAGTGTACGGGCGGTGTGCAGGGATCCTGTCACCTCTCCTTTCCTGTGGGAAAAAGCACTGGCCTAGTTCGCGAGTTCGCCTGAGTGCCAGAGTAAAAGGCCAGCGATGCCTACACTGGGAAATGGTAGTGTGCATAGAGTGCCATCCTAGGCTACGCATGCTACTGTAGGGTTCTGGCTGTGTCTGCTTAGTTCCGCCTGGCAGGGTGAACCCAGGACGCGAACAATGAGCCAGGGAAAGCATGGCCCAAGAGGCAACAGCTTTCCCGAAGCTCTTCTTCCCTGACGCGACTGAAGCCCTGCTGAGGAAGCAGC
Organism: Mustela putorius furo; assembly: GCF_011764305.1. Classification (NCBI taxonomy): domain Eukaryota; kingdom Metazoa; phylum Chordata; class Mammalia; order Carnivora; family Mustelidae; genus Mustela; species Mustela putorius. The sequence goes on along the minus strand of NW_025422164.1, from coordinate 56,635 downwards.
AGCGAAGTGCTGTTCGCTCCAAGCCAAAGCCCCTGCGAAAGCACAGCATTCGCTGAGAAATGTTCTGCGGGCTGCTGCTGCTTGCCTGAGTCCTGTCTCGCGGTGGGAGAAACCCGCATACAGCGAAAGCCTCTTTGCCTGGGCATCTCCCCTGGGAAAGCACAACTTTCCTTGGGAAATCAGAGGTGGGTTTGGGGCTGCTGCTGTGTTTGCCTGGCCTAGTCTCTGCAGGTCGGTGGAAGATACCCGTATTGAGCGAAATACCCCTTTGCCCTAGCATCCCCTCTGCCCGAGAGGGAATCAAGTGTGGGGAAGGCGCAGCGCGCCGCCCCCGGAGAAGAGAAGGAGCCGTTGGCCTTGGGGTCGGGAAACACTCGGGACGCAGGATAGCCTGCCGTAGCACGAACAGGAGGCCGCTGGCAAGACAAGTGTCACCCGCTCCCTGTGCCGAGAGATGGAAGCCTGGCTGCTAAGGAGACATGAGGGGACGACTAGGGCAGGGTCCCGTGCTCCACACCAAGGCAGGAGTCTGGTCAGAAGGCACGCCTGTCCTGTGCCTCTGGTCCCAAGGGGACAGCATCTCCTTGGCCACCTGTCCCAAGGGCAGACTTGGGCTTGCCACCAGGTGCCATTGCCGGAACTCGCAGAAACAGCCCCATGGAGAAACGGGCAGTCAGATGCCGTCTTCCACCAAGATGTGGCAGGGAACTGGGTGGCAGGGCGTGTGCCAGGGAAGGAGTGGAGACAGTCCCCCACCGTTCCCCATCCCAGTGCACGGGTCGTGTGCAGTGATCCTGTCGCCTCCTCTCCCCTGTGCCCAAGGACTGGCCTAGACCCCCGAGTCTGCCTGAGCACCGGACAAAAGGCAAAGCCTTACCTACCCCAGGAGATGGTAATAGGCATAGAGTGCCATGCTAGGCCACGCACGCTGCTGCAGGGTTGTGACTGTGTCTGCTTAGTTCGGCGGCTGAGCAAGGTGAACCCCGGGCGCAAACTTGGAGCCCGGGAAAGCAAGGCCCAAGAGGCACCAGCTCTCCCGAGGCTTTTCTTCCCTGCCGCGACAGAGCGAACGACCAAAGCCTTGCTGAGGAAGCAGCAGCGAAGTGCGGTTTTGTGCCAAGCTGAAAACCTCTGGGAAAGCATAGCAGTCGCTGGGAAATCAGAGTCGGTTCTGCGGTCTCTTCTGCTGCTTGCCTGAGCCCAGTCTCGCGGTGGGAGATACCCGCAGACAGCGAAAGCCTCTTTGCCCCGGGCATCTCCTCTGGGAAGGCACAGCATTCGTTGGGAAATCAGCATCGGATGTGTGTGATGCTGCAGCTGAATGCCTGAGCTAGTCTCCGCAGCATGGTGGAAGATACCCGCATGGAGCGAAATCCTCTTTGTCCTAGCACCCCTCTGCCTGAGAGAGAATCGCGCTTGCGCCTGTGGAAGGAGCCTTAAGGAAAGGGACACGTCTTTCACTGCGCTCCCCAGGAGCATGTCTGTGGAAGGTGCAGCACGCTGCCCAGGGAGAAGAGCAGGAGCCGTTGGCCTTCAGGTCTGGAAACGGTGGTGAAGCAGGAGAGCCGGCCCTGGCAGGCACAGCGGCCGGTGGCAATACAAGTGTCACCCGCTCCCTGTGCAGAGAGACGGAAGCCTGGCTGCTCCGGAGAGAGGAGGGGATGAGTAGGGCAGGGCGCGAGCTCCACTCTTAGGAAGGAGTCTGGGCAGAAAGCATGCCTGTCCTGAGCCTGTGGGCCAAGGAGACAGCAGCTCCTTGGCCATCTGTCCCTGGGGCGGACATGCTCTTGCCACGGGACGCCTACCCTGAACTCGCAGAAACAGCTCCCTGAAATAACGGGGAGTCAGATGCCGTCTTCCTCCAGGATGTGGAAGCTTGGAGGAGGCACGGGGTTTAAGGGGAAGGAGTGGGTACAGTCCCCCAAAGCTCCCTATTCAGTGTACGGGCGGTGTGCAGGGATCCTGTCACCTCTCCTTTCCTGTGGGAAAGCACTGGCCTAGTTCGCGAGTTCGCCTGAGTGCCAGAGTAAAAGGCCAAGCGATGCCTACACTGGGAAATGGTAGTGTGCATAGAGTGCCATCCTAGGCTACGCATGCTACTGTAGGGTTCTGGCTGTGTCTGCTTAGTTCCGCCTGGCAGGGTGAACCCAGGACGCGAACAATGAGCCAGGGAAAGCATGGCCCAAGAGGCAACAGCTTTCCCGAAGCTCTTCTTCCCTGACGCGACTGAAGCCCTGCTGAGGAAGCAGCAGCGAAGTGCTGTTCGCTCCAAGCCAAAGCCCCTGCGAAAGCACAGCATTCGCTGAGAAATGTTCTGCGGGCTGCTGCTGCTTGCCTGAGTCCTGTCTCGCGGTGGGAGAAACCCGCATACAGCGAAAGCCTCTTTGCCTGGGCATCTCCCCTGGGAAAGCACAACTTTCCTTGGGAAATCAGAGGTGGGTTTGGGGCTGCTGCTGTTTGCCTGGCCTAGTCTCTGCAGGTCGGTGGAAGATACCCGTATTGAGCGAAATACCCCTTTGCCCTAGCATCCCCTCTGCCCGAGAGGGAATCAAGTGTGGGGAAGGCGCAGCGCGCCGCCCCCCCGGAGAAGAGAAGGAGCCGTTGGCCTTGGGGTCGGGAAACACTCGGGACGCAGGATAGCCTGCCGTAGCACGAACAGGAGGCCGCTGGCAAGACAAGTGTCACCCGCTCCCTGTGCCGAGAGATGGAAGCCTGGCTGCTAAGGAGACATGAGGGGACGACTAGGGCAGGGTCCCGTGCTCCACACCAAGGCAGGAGTCTGGTCAGAAGGCACGCCTGTCCTGTGCCTCTGGTCCCAAGGGGACAGCATCTCCTTGGCCACCTGTCCCAAGGGCAGACTTGGGCTTGCCACCAGGTGCCATTGCCGGAACTCGCAGAAACAGCCCCATGGAGAAACGGGCAGTCAGATGCCGTCTTCCACCAAGATGTGGCAGGGAACTGGGTGGCAGGCGTGTGCCAGGGAAGGAGTGGAGACAGTCCCCCACCGTTCCCCATCCCAGTGCACGGGTCGTGTGCAGTGATCCTGTCGCCTCCTCTCCCCTGTGCCCAAGGACTGGCCTAGACCCCCGAGTCTGCCTGAGCACCGGACAAAAGGCAAAGCCTTACCTACCCCAGGAGATGGTAATAGGCATAGAGTGCCATGCTAGGCCACGCACGCTGCTGCAGGGTTGTGACTGTGTCTGCTTAGTTCGGCTGAGCAAGGTGAACCCCGGGCGCAAACTTGGAGCCCGGGAAAGCAAGGCCCAAGAGGCACCAGCTCTCCCGAGGCTTTTCTTCCCTGCCGCGACAGAGAGCGAACGACCAAAGCCTTGCTGAGGAAGCAGCAGCGAAGTGCGGTTTGTGCCAAGCTGAAAACCTCTGGGAAAGCATAGCAGTCGCTGGGAAATCAGAGTCGGTTCTGCGGTCTCTTCTGCTGCTTGCCTGAGCCCAGTCTCGCGGTGGGAGATACCCGCAGACAGCGAAAGCCTCTTTGCCCGGGCATCTCCTCTGGGAAGGCACAGCATTCGTTGGGAAATCAGCATCGGATGTGTGTGATGCTGCAGCTGAATGCCTGAGCTAGTCTCCGCAGCATGGTGGAAGATACCCGCATGGAGCGAAATCCTCTTTGTCCTAGCACCCCTCTGCCTGAGAGAGAATCGCGCTTGCGCCTGTGGAAGGAGCCTTAAGGAAAGGGACACGTCTTTCACTGCGCTCCCCAGGAGCATGTCTGTGGAAGGTGCAGCACGCTGCCCAGGGAGAAGAGCAGGAGCCGTTGGCCTTCAGGTCTGGAAACGGTGGTGAAGCAGGAGAGCCGGCCCCTGGCAGGCACAGCGGCCGGTGGCAATACAAGTGTCACCCGCTCCCTGTGCAGAGAGACGGAAGCCTGGCTGCTCCGGAGAGAGGAGGGGATGAGTAGGGCAGGGCGCGAGCTCCACTCTTAGGAAGGAGTCTGGGCAGAAAGCATGCCTGTCCTGAGCCTGTGGGCCAAGGAGACAGCAGCTCCTTGGCCATCTGTCCCTGGGGCGGACATGCTCTTGCCACGGGACGCCTACCCTGAACTCGCAGAAACAGCTCCCTGAAATAACGGGGAGTCAGATGCCGTCTTCCTCCAGGATGTGGAAGCTTGGAGGAGGCACGGGGTTTAAGGGGAAGGAGTGGGTACAGTCCCCCAAAGCTCCCTATTCAGTGTACGGGCGGTGTGCAGGGATCCTGTCACCTCTCCTTTCCTGTGGGAAAGCACTGGCCTAGTTCGCGAGTTCGCCTGAGTGCCAGAGTAAAAGGCCAAGCGATGCCTACACTGGGAAATGGTAGTGTGCATAGAGTGCCATCCTAGGCTACGCATGCTACTGTAGGGTTCTGGCTGTGTCTGCTTAGTTCCGCCTGGCAGGGTGAACCCAGGACGCGAACAATGAGCCAGGGAAAGCATGGCCCAAGAGGCAACAGCTTTCCCGAAGCTCTTCTTCCCTGACGCGACTGAAGCCCTGCTGAGGAAGCAGCAGCGAAGTGCTGTTCGCTCCAAGCCAAAGCCCTGCGAAAGCACAGCATTCGCTGAGAAATGTTCTGCGGGCTGCTGCTGCTTGCCTGAGTCCTGTCTCGCGGTGGGAGAAAAACCCGCATACAGCGAAAGCCTCTTTGCCTGGGCATCTCCCCTGGGAAAGCACAACTTTCCTTGGGAAATCAGAGGTGGGTTTGGGGCTGCTGCTGTTTGCCTGGCCTAGTCTCTGCAGGTCGGTGGAAGATACCCGTATTGAGCGAAATACCCCTTTGCCCTAGCATCCCCTCTGCCCGAGAGGGAATCAAGTGTGGGGAAGGCGCAGCGCGCCGCCCCCCCCCGAGAGAGGAGCCGTTGGCCTTGGGGTCGGGAAACACTCGGGACGCAGGATAGCCTGCCGTAGCACGAACAGGAGGCCGCTGGCAAGACAAGTGTCACCCGCTCCCTGTGCCGAGAGATGGAAGCCTGGCTGCTAAGGAGACATGAGGGGACGACTAGGGCAGGGTCCCGTGCTCCACACCAAGGCAGGAGTCTGGTCAGAAGGCACGCCTGTCCTGTGCCTCTGGTCCCAAGGGGACAGCATCTCCTTGGCCACCTGTCCCAAGGGCAGACTTGGGCTTGCCACCAGGTGCCATTGCCGGAACTCGCAGAAACAGCCCCATGGAGAAACGGGCAGTCAGATGCCGTCTTCCACCAAGATGTGGCAGGGAACTGGGTGGCAGGGCGTGTGCCAGGGAAGGAGTGGAGACAGTCCCCCACCGTTCCCCATCCCAGTGCACGGGTCGTGTGCAGTGATCCTGTCGCCTCCTCTCCCCTGTGCCCAAGGACTGGCCTAGACCCCCGAGTCTGCCTGAGCACCGGACAAAAGGCAAAGCCTTACCTACCCCAGGAGATGGTAATAGGCATAGAGTGCCATGCTAGGCCACGCACGCTGCTGCAGGGTTGTGACTGTGTCTGCTTAGTTCGGCTGAGAGCAAGGTGAACCCCGGGCGCAAACTTGGAGCCCGGGAAAGCAAGGCCCAAGAGGCACCAGCTCTCCCGAGGCTTTTCTTCCCTGCCGCGACAGAGCGAACGACCAAAGCCTTGCTGAGGAAGCAGCAGCGAAGTGCGGTTTGTGCCAAGCTGAAAACCTCTGGGAAAGCATAGCAGTCGCTGGGAAATCAGAGTCGGTTCTGCGGTCTCTTCTGCTGCTTGCCTGAGCCCAGTCTCGCGGTGGGAGATACCCGCAGACAGCGAAAGCCTCTTTGCCCGGGCATCTCCTCTGGGAAGGCACAGCATTCGTTGGGAAATCAGCATCGGATGTGTGTGATGCTGCTGCAGCTGAATGCCTGAGCTAGTCTCCGCAGCATGGTGGAAGATACCCGCATGGAGCGAAATCCTCTTTGTCCTAGCACCCCTCTGCCTGAGAGAGAATCGCGCTTGCGCCTGTGGAAGGAGCCTTAAGGAAAGGGACACGTCTTTCACTGCGCTGCGCTCCCCAGGAGCATGTCTGTGGAAGGTGCAGCACGCTGCCCAGGGAGAAGAGCAGGAGCCGTTGGCCTTCAGGTCTGGAAACGGTGGTGAAGCAGGAGAGCCGGCCCTGGCAGGCACAGCGGCCGGTGGCAATACGAGTGTCACCCGCTCCCTGTGCAGAGAGACGGAAGCCTGGCTGCTCCGGAGAGAGGAGGGGATGAGTAGGGCAGGGCGCGAGCTCCACTCTTAGGAAGGAGTCTGGGCAGAAAGCATGCCTGTCCTGAGCCTGTGGGCCAAGGAGACAGCAGCTCCTTGGCCATCTGTCCCTGGGGCGGACATGCTCTTGCCACGGGACGCCTACCCTGAACTCGCAGAAAACAGCTCCCTGAAATAACGGGGAGTCAGATGCCGTCTTCCTCCAGGATGTGGAAGCTTGGAGGAGGCACGGGGTTTAAGGGGAAGGAGTGGGTACAGTCCCCCAAAGCTCCCTATTCAGTGTACGGGCGGTGTGCAGGGATCCTGTCAACCTCTCCTTTCCTGTGGGAAAGCACTGGCCTAGTTCGCGAGTTCGCCTGAGTGCCAGAGTAAAAGGCCAAGCGATGCCTACACTGGGAAATGGTAGTGTGCATAGAGTGCCATCCTAGGCTACGCATGCTACTGTAGGGTTCTGGCTGTGTCTGCTTAGTTCCGCCTGGCAGGGTGAACCCAGGACGCGAACAATGAGCCAGGGAAAGCATGGCCCAAGAGGCAACAGCTTTCCCGAAGCTCTTCTTCCCTGACGCGACTGAAGCCCTGCTGAGGAAGCAGCAGCGAAGTGCTGTTCGCTCCAAGCCAAAGCCCCTGCGAAAGCACAGCATTCGCTGAGAAATGTTTCTGCGGGCTGCTGCTGCTTGCCTGAGTCCTGTCTCGCGGTGGGAGAAACCCGCATACAGCGAAAGCCTCTTTGCCTGGGCATCTCCCCTGGGAAAGCACAACTTTCCTTGGGAAATCAGAGGTGGGTTTGGGGCTGCTGCTGTGTTTGCCTGGCCTAGTCTCTGCAGGTCGGTGGAAGATACCCGTATTGAGCGAAATACCCCTTTGCCCTAGCATCCCCTCTGCCCGAGAGGGAATCAAGTGTGGGGAAGGCGCAGCGCGCCGCCCCCGAGAGAGAGAAGGAGCCGTTGGCCTTGGGGTCGGGAAACACTCGGGACGCAGGATAGCCTGCCGTAGCACGAACAGGAGGCCGCTGGCAAGACAAGTGTCACCCGCTCCCTGTGCCGAGAGATGGAAGCCTGGCTGCTAAGGAGACATGAGGGGACGACTAGGGCAGGGTCCCGTGCTCCACACCAAGGCAGGAGTCTGGTCAGAAGGCACGCCTGTCCTGTGCCTCTGGTCCCAAGGGGACAGCATCTCCTTGGCCACCTGTCCCAAGGGCAGACTTGGGCTTGCCACCAGGTGCCATTGCCGGAACTCGCAGAAACAGCCCCATGGAGAAACGGGCAGTCAGATGCCGTCTTCCACCAAGATGTGGCAGGGAACTGGGTGTGCAGGGCGTGTGCCAGGGAAGGAGTGGAGACAGTCCCCCACCGTTCCCCATCCCAGTGCACGGGTCGTGTGCAGTGATCCTGTCGCCTCCTCTCCCCTGTGCCCAAGGACTGGCCTAGACCCCCGAGTCTGTCTGCCTGAGCACCGGACAAAAGGCAAAGCCTTACCTACCCCAGGAGATGGTAATAGGCATAGAGTGCCATGCTAGGCCACGCACGCTGCTGCAGGGTTGTGACTGTGTCTGCTTAGTTCGGCTGAGCAAGGTGAACCCCGGGCGCAAACTTGGAGCCCGGGAAAGCAAGGCCCAAGAGGCACCAGCTCTCCCGAGGCTTTTCTTCCCTGCCGCGACAGAGCGAAACGACCAAAGCCTTGCTGAGGAAGCAGCAGCGCGAGTGCGGTTTGTGCCAAGCTGAAAACCTCTGGGAAAGCATAGCAGTCGCTGGGAAATCAGAGTCGGTTCTGCGGTCTCTTCTGCTGCTTGCCTGAGCCCAGTCTCGCGGTGGGAGATACCCGCAGACAGCGAAAGCCTCTTTGCCCGGGCATCTCCTCTGGGAAGGCACAGCATTCGTTGGGAAATCAGCATCGGATGTGTGTGATGCTGCAGCTGAATGCCTGAGCTAGTCTCCGCAGCATGGTGGAAGATACCCGCATGGAGCGAAATCCTCTTTGTCCTAGCACCCCTCTGCCTGAGAGAGAATCGCGCTTGCGCCTGTGGAAGGAGCCTTAAGGAAAGGGACACGTCTTTCACTGCGCTCCCCAGGAGCATGTCTGTGGAAGGTGCAGCACGCTGCCCAGGGAGAAGAGCAGGAGCCGTTGGCCTTCAGGTCTGGAAACGGTGGTGAAGCAGGAGAGCCGGCCCTGGCAGGCACAGCGGCCGGTGGCAATACAGTGTCACCCGCTCCCTGTGCAGAGAGACGGAAGCCTGGCTGCTCCGGAGAGAGGAGGGGATGAGTAGGGCAGGGCGCGAGCTCCACTCTTAGGAAGGAGTCTGGGCAGAAAGCATGCCTGTCCTGAGCCTGTGGGCCAAGGAGACAGCAGCTCCTTGGCCATCTGTCCCTGGGGCGGACATGCTCTTGCCACGGGACGCCTACCCTGAACTCGCAGAAACAGCTCCCTGAAATAACGGGGAGTCAGATGCCGTCTTCCTCCAGGATGTGGAAGCTTGGAGGAGGCACGGGGTTTAAGGGGAAGGAGTGGGTACAGTCCCCCAAAGCTCCCTATTCAGTGTACGGGCGGTGTGCAGGGATCCTGTCACCTCTCCTTTCCTGTGGGAAAGCACTGGCCTAGTTCGCGAGTTCGCCTGAGTGCCAGAGTAAAAGGCCAAGCGATGCCTACACTGGGAAATGGTAGTGTGCATAGAGTGCCATCCTAGGCTACGCATGCTACTGTAGGGTTCTGGCTGTGTCTGCTTAGTTCCGCCTGGCAGGGTGAACCCAGGACGCGAACAATGAGCCAGGGAAAGCATGGCCCAAGAGGCAACAGCTTTCCCGAAGCTCTTCTTCCCTGACGCGACTGAAGCCCTGCTGAGGAAGCAGCAGCGAAGTGCTGTTCGCTCCAAGCCAAAGCCCCTGCGAAAGCACAGCATTCGCTGAGAAATGTTCTGCGGGCTGCTGCTGCTGCTGCTGAGTCCTGTCTCGCGGTGGGAGAAACCCGCATACAGCGAAAGCCTCTTTGCCTGGGCATCTCCCCTGGGAAAGCACAACTTTCCTTGGGAAATCAGAGGTGGGTTTGGGGCTGCTGCTGTTTGCCTGGCCTAGTCTCTGCAGGTCGGTGGAAGATACCCGTATTGAGCGAAATACCCCTTTGCCCTAGCATCCCCTCTGCCCGAGAGGGAATCAAGTGTGGGGAAGGCGCAGCGCGCCGCCCCCGGAGAAGAGAAGGAGCCGTTGGCCTTGGGGTCGGGAAACACTCGGGACGCAGGATAGCCTGCCGTAGCACGAACAGGAGGCCGCTGGCAAGACAAGTGTCACCCGCTCCCTGTGCCGAGAGAGATGAAGCCTGGCTGCTAAGGAGACATGAGGGGACGACTAGGGCAGGGTCCCGTGCTCCACACCAAGGCAGGAGTCTGGTCAGAAGGCACGCCTGTCCTGTGCCTCTGGTCCCAAGGGGACAGCATCTCCTTGGCCACCTGTCCCAAGGGCAGACTTGGGCTTGCCACCAGGTGCCATTGCCGGAACTCGCAGAAACAGCCCCATGGAGAAACGGGCAGTCAGATGCCGTCTTCCACCAAGATGTGGCAGGGAACTGGGTGGCAGGGCGTGTGCCAGGGAAGGAGTGGAGACAGTCCCCCACCGTTCCCCATCCCAGTGCACGGGTCGTGTGCAGTGATCCTGTCGCCTCCTCTCCCCTGTGCCCAAGGACTGGCCTAGACCCCCGAGTCTGCCTGAGCACCGGACAAAAGGCAAAGCCTTACCTACCCCAGGAGATGGTAATAGGCATAGAGTGCCATGCTAGGCCACGCACGCTGCTGCAGGGTTGTGACTGTGTCTGCTTAGTTCGGCTGAGCAAGGTGAACCCCGGGCGCAAACTTGGAGCCCGGGAAAGCAAGGCCCAAGAGGCACCAGCTCTCCCGAGGCTTTTTCTTCCCTGCCGCGACAGAGCGAACGACCAAAGCCTTGCTGAGGAAGCAGCAGCGAAGTGCGGTTTGTGCCAAGCTGAAAACCTCTGGGAAAGCATAGCAGTCGCTGGGAAATCAGAGTCGGTTCTGCGGTCTCTTCTCTGCTGCTTGCCTGAGCCCAGTCTCGCGGTGGGAGATACCCGCAGACAGCGAAAGCCTCTTTGCCCGGGCATCTCCTCTGGGAAGGCACAGCATTCGTTGGGAAATCAGCATCGGATGTGTGTGATGCTGCAGCTGAATGCCTGAGCTAGTCTCCGCAGCATGGTGGAAGATACCCGCATGGAGCGAAATCCTCTTTGTCCTAGCACCCCTCTGCCTGAGAGAGAATCGCGCTTGCGCCTGTGGAAGGAGCCTTAAGGAAAGGGACACGTCTTTCACTGCGCTCCCCAGGAGCATGTCTGTGGAAGGTGCAGCACGCTGCCCAGGGAGAAGAGCAGGAGCCGTTGGCCTTCAGGTCTGGAAACGGTGGTGAAGCAGGAGAGCCGGCCCTGGCAGGCACAGCGGCCGGTGGCAATACGAGTGTCACCCGCTCCCTGTGCAGAGAGACGGAAGCCTGGCTGCTCCGGAGAGAGGAGGGGATGAGTAGGGCAGGGCGCGAGCTCCACTCTTAGGAAGGAGTCTGGGCAGAAAGCATGCCTGTCCTGAGCCTGTGGGCCAAGGAGACAGCAGCTCCTTGGCCATCTGTCCCTGGGGCGGACATGCTCTTGCCACGGGACGCCTACCCTGAACTCGCAGAAACAGCTCCCTGAAATAACGGGGAGTCAGATGCCGTCTTCCTCCAGGATGTGGAAGCTTGGAGGAGGCACGGGGTTTAAGGGGAAGGAGTGGGTACAGTCCCCCAAAGCTCCCTATTCAGTGTACGGGCGGTGTGCAGGGATCCTGTCACCTCTCCTTTCCTGTGGGAAAGCACTGGCCTAGTTCGCGAGTTCGCCTGAGTGCCAGAGTAAAAGGCCAAGCGATGCCTACACTGGGAAATGGTAGTGTGCATAGAGTGCCATCCTAGGCTACGCATGCTACTGTAGGGTTCTGGCTGTGTCTGCTTAGTTCCGCCTGGCAGGGTGAACCCAGGACGCGAACAATGAGCCAGGGAAAGCATGGCCCAAGAGGCAACAGCTTTCCCGAAGCTCTTCTTCCCTGACGCGACTGAAGCCCTGCTGAGGAAGCAGCAGCGAAGTGCTGTTCGCTCCAAGCCAAAGCCCCTGCGAAAGCACAGCATTCGCTGAGAAATGTTCTGCGGGCTGCTGCTGCTTGCCTGAGTCCTGTCTCGCGGTGGGAGAAACCCGCATACAGCGAAAGCCTCTTTGCCTGGGCATCTCCCCTGGGAAAGCACAACTTTCCTTGGGAAATCAGAGGTGGGTTTGGGGCTGCTGCTGCTGTTTGCCTGGCCTAGTCTCTGCAGGTCGGTGGAAGATACCCGTATTGAGCGAAATACCCCTTTGCCCTAGCATCCCCTCTGCCCGAGAGGGAATCAAGTGTGGGGAAGGCGCAGCGCGCCGCCCCCGGAGAAGAGAAGGAGCCGTTGGCCTTGGGGTCGGGAAACACTCGGGACGCAGGATAGCCTGCCGTAGCACGAACAGGAGGCCGCTGGCAAGACAAGTGTCACCCGCTCCCTGTGCCGAGAGATGGAAGCCTGGCTGCTAAGGAGACATGAGGGGACGACTAGGGCAGGGTCCCGTGCTCCACACCAAGGCAGGAGTCTGGTCAGAAGGCACGCCTGTCCTGTGCCTCTGGTCCCAAGGGGACAGCATCTCCTTGGCCACCTGTCCCAAGGGCAGACTTGGGCTTGCCACCAGGTGCCATTGCCGGAACTCGCAGAAACAGCCCCATGGAGAAACGGGCAGTCAGATGCCGTCTTCCACCAAGATGTGGCAGGGAACTGGGGTGGCAGGGCGTGTGCCAGGGAAGGAGTGGAGACAGTCCCCCACCGTTCCCCATCCCAGTGCACGGGTCGTGTGCAGTGATCCTGTCGCCTCCTCTCCCCTGTGCCCAAGGACTGGCCTAGACCCCCGAGTCTGCCTGAGCACCGGACAAAAGGCAAAGCCTTACCTACCCCAGGAGATGGTAATAGGCATAGAGTGCCATGCTAGGCCACGCACGCTGCTGCAGGGTTGTGACTGTGTCTGCTTAGTTCGGCTGAGCAAGGTGAACCCCGGGCGCAAACTTGGAGCCCGGGAAAGCAAGGCCCAAGAGGCACCAGCTCTCCCGAGGCTTTTCTTCCCTGCCGCGACAGAGCGAACGACCAAAGCCTTGCTGAGGAAGCAGCAGCGAAGTGCGGTTTGTGCCAAGCTGAAAACCTCTGGGAAAGCATAGCAGTCGCTGGGAAATCAGAGTCGGTTCTGCGGTCTCTTCTGCTGCTTGCCTGAGCCCAGTCTCGCGCGGTGGGGAGATACCCGCAGACAGCGAAAGCCTCTTTGCCCGGGCATCTCCTCTGGGAAGGCACAGCATTCGTTGGGAAATCAGCATCGGATGTGTGTGATGCTGCAGCTGAATGCCTGAGCTAGTCTCCGCAGCATGGTGGAAGATACCCGCATGGAGCGAAATCCTCTTTGTCCTAGCACCCCTCTGCCTGAGAGAGAATCGCGCTTGCGCCTGTGGAAGGAGCCTTAAGGAAAGGGACACGTCTTTCACTGCGCTCCCCAGGAGCATGTCTGTGGAAGGTGCAGCACGCTGCCCAGGGAGAAGAGCAGGAGCCGTTGGCCTTCAGGTCTGGAAACGGTGGTGAAGCAGGAGAGCCGGCCCTGGCAGGCACAGCGGCCGGTGGCAATACGAGTGTCACCCGCTCCCTGTGCAGAGAGACGGAAGCCTGGCTGCTCCGGAGAGAGGAGGGGATGAGTAGGGCAGGGCGCGAGCTCCACTCTTAGGAAGGAGTCTGGGCAGAAAGCATGCCTGTCCTGAGCCTGTGGGCCAAGGAGACAGCAGCTCCTTGGCCATCTGTCCCTGGGGCGGACATGCTCTTGCCACGGGACGCCTACCCTGAACTCGCAGAAACAGCTCCCTGAAATAACGGGGAGTCAGATGCCGTCTTCCTCCAGGATGTGGAAGCTTGGAGGAGGCACGGGGTTTAAGGGGAAGGAGTGGGTACAGTCCCCCAAAGCTCCCTATTCAGTGTACGGGCGGTGTGCAGGGATCCTGTCACCTCTCCTTTCCTGTGGGAAAGCACTGGCCTAGTTCGCGAGTTCGCCTGAGTGCCAGAGTAAAAGGCCAAGCGATGCCTACACTGGGAAATGGTAGTGTGCATAGAGTGCCATCCTAGGCTACGCATGCTACTGTAGGGTTCTGGCTGTGTCTGCTTAGTTCCGCCTGGCAGGGTGAACCCAGGACGCGAACAATGAGCCAGGGAAAGCATGGCCCAAGAGGCAACAGCTTTCCCGAAGCTCTTTCTTCCCTGACGCGACTGAAGCCCTGCTGAGGAAGCAGCAGCGAAGTGCTGTTCGCTCCAAGCCAAAGCCCCTGCGAAAGCACAGCATTCGCTGAGAAATGTTCTGCGGGCTGCTGCTGCTTGCCTGAGTCCTGTCTCGCGGTGGGGGAAAAAACCGCATACAGCGAAAGCCTCTTTGCCTGGGCATCTCCCCTGGGAAAGCACAACTTTCCTTGGGAAATCAGAGGTGGGTTTGGGGCTGCTGCTGTTTGCCTGGCCTAGTCTCTGCAGGTCGGTGGAAGATACCCCCGTATTGAGCGAAATACCCCTTTGCCCTAGCATCCCCTCTGCCCGAGAGGGAATCAAGTGTGGGGAAGGCGCAGCGCGCCGCCCCCGGAGAAGAGAAGGAGCCGTTGGCCTTGGGGTCGGGAAACACTCGGGACGCAGGATAGCCTGCCGTAGCACGAACAGGAGGCCGCTGGCAAGACAAGTGTCACCCGCTCCCTGTGCCGAGAGATGGAAGCCTGGCTGCTAAGGAGACATGAGGGGACGACTAGGGCAGGGTCCCGTGCTCCACACCAAGGCAGGAGTCTGGTCAGAAGGCACGCCTGTCCTGTGCCTCTGGTCCCAAGGGGACAGCATCTCCTTGGCCACCTGTCCCAAGGGCAGACTTGGGCTTGCCACCAGGTGCCATTGCCGGAACTCGCAGAAACAGCCCCATGGAGAAACGGGCAGTCAGATGCCGTCTTCCACCAAGATGTGGCAGGGAACTGGGTGGCAGGGCGTGTGCCAGGGAAGGAGTGGAGACAGTCCCCCACCGTTCCCCATCCCAGTGCACGGGTCGTGTGCAGTGATCCTGTCGCCTCCTCTCCCCTGTGCCCAAGGACTGGCCTAGACCCCCGAGTCTGCCTGAGCACCGGACAAAAGGCAAAGCCTTACCTACCCCAGGAGATGGTAATAGGCATAGAGTGCCATGCTAGGCCACGCACGCTGCTGCAGGGTTGTGACTGTGTCTGCTTAGTTCGGCTGAGCAAGGTGAACCCCGGGCGCAAACTTGGAGCCCGGGAAAGCAAGGCCCAAGAGGCACCAGCTCTCCCGAGGCTTTTCTTCCCTGCCGCGACAGAGCGAACGACCAAAGCCTTGCTGAGGAAGCAGCAGCGAAGTGCGGTTTGTGCCAAGCTGAAAACCTCTGGGAAAGCATAGCAGTCGCTGGGAAATCAGAGTCGGTTCTGCGGTCTCTTCTGCTGCTTGCCTGAGCCCAGTCTCGCGGTGGGAGATACCCGCAGACAGCGAAAGCCTCTTTGCCCGGGCATCTCCTCTGGGAAGGCACAGCATTCGTTGGGAAATCAGCATCGGATGTGTGTGATGCTGCAGCTGAATGCCTGAGCTAGTCTCCGCAGCATGGTGGAAGATACCCGCATGGAGCGAAATCCTCTTTGTCCTAGCACCCCTCTGCCTGAGAGAGAATCGCGCTTGCGCCTGTGGAAGGAGCCTTAAGGAAAGGGACACGTCTTTCACTGCGCTCCCCAGGAGCATGTCTGTGGAAGGTGCAGCACGCTGCCCAGGGAGAAGAGCAGGAGCCGTTGGCCTTCAGGTCTGGAAACGGTGGTGAAGCAGGAGAGCCGGCCCTGGCAGGCACAGCGGCCGGTGGCAATACAAGTGTCACCCGCTCCCTGTGCAGAGAGACGGAAGCCTGGCTGCTCCGGAGAGAGGAGGGGATGAGTAGGGCAGGGCGCGAGCTCCACTCTTAGGAAGGAGTCTGGGCAGAAAGCATGCCTGTCCTGAGCCTGTGGGCCAAGGAGACAGCAGCTCCTTGGCCATCTGTCCCTGGGGCGGACATGCTCTTGCCACGGGACGCCTACCCTGAACTCGCAGAAACAGCTCCCTGAAATAACGGGGAGTCAGATGCCGTCTTCCTCCAGGATGTGGAAGCTTGGAGGAGGCACGGGGTTTAAGGGGAAGGAGTGGGTACAGTCCCCCAAAGCTCCCTATTCAGTGTACGGGCGGTGTGCAGGGATCCTGTCACCTCTCCTTTCCTGTGGGAAAGCACTGGCCTAGTTCGCGAGTTCGCCTGAGTGCCAGAGTAAAAGGCCAAGCGATGCCTACACTGGGAAATGGTAGTGTGCATAGAGTGCCATCCTAGGCTACGCATGCTACTGTAGGGTTCTGGCTGTGTCTGCTTAGTTCCGCCTGGCAGGGTGAACCCAGGACGCGAACAATGAGCCAGGGAAAGCATGGCCCAAGAGGCAACAGCTTTCCCGAAGCTCTTCTTCCCTGACGCGACTGAAGCCCTGCTGAGGAAGCAGCAGCGAAGTGCTGTTCGCTCCAAGCCAAAGCCCCTGCGAAAGCACAGCATTCGCTGAGAAATGTTCTGCGGGCTGCTGCTGCTTGCCTGAGTCCTGTCTCGCGGTGGGAGAAACCCGCATACAGCGAAAGCCTCTTTGCCTGGGCATCTCCCCTGGGAAAGCACAACTTTCCTTGGGAAATCAGAGGTGGGTTTGGGGCTGCTGCTGTTTGCCTGGCCTAGTCTCTGCAGGTCGGTGGAAGATACCCGTATTGAGCGAAATACCCCTTTGCCCTAGCATCCCCTCTGCCCGAGAGGGAATCAAGTGTGGGGAAGGCGCAGCGCGCCGCCCCCGGAGAAGAGAAGGAGCCGTTGGCCTTGGGGTCGGGAAACACTCGGGACGCAGGATAGCCTGCCGTAGCACGAACAGGAGGCCGCTGGCAAGACAAGTGTCACCCGCTCCCTGTGCCGAGAGATGGAAGCCTGGCTGCTAAGGAGACATGAGGGGACGACTAGGGCAGGGTCCCGTGCTCCACACCAAGGCAGGAGTCTGGTCAGAAGGCACGCCTGTCCTGTGCCTCTGGTCCCAAGGGGACAGCATCTCCTTGGCCACCTGTCCCAAGGGCAGACTTGGGCTTGCCACCAGGTGCCATTGCCGGAACTCGCAGAAACAGCCCCATGGAGAAACGGGCAGTCAGATGCCGTCTTCCACCAAGATGTGGCAGGGAACTGGGTGGCAGGGCGTGTGCCAGGGAAGGAGTGGAGACAGTCCCCCACCGTTCCCCATCCCAGTGCACGGGTCGTGTGCAGTGATCCTGTCGCCTCCTCTCCCCTGTGCCCAAGGACTGGCCTAGACCCCCGAGTCTGCCTGAGCACCGGACAAAAGGCAAAGCCTTACCTACCCCAGGAGATGGTAATAGGCATAGAGTGCCATGCTAGGCCACGCACGCTGCTGCAGGGTTGTGACTGTGTCTGCTTAGTTCGGCTGAGCAAGGTGAACCCCGGGCGCAAACTTGGAGCCCGGGAAAGCAAGGCCCAAGAGGCACCAGCTCTCCCGAGGCTTTTCTTCCCTGCCGCGACAGAGCGAACGACCAAAAGCCTTGCTGAGGAAGCAGCAGCGAAGTGCGGTTTGTGCCAAGCTGAAAACCTCTGGGAAAGCATAGCAGTCGCTGGGAAATCAGAGTCGGTTCTGCGGTCTCTTCTGCTGCTTGCCTGAGAGCCCAGTCTCGCGGTGGGAGATACCCGCAGACAGCGAAAGCCTCTTTGCCCGGGCATCTCCTCTGGGAAGGCACAGCATTCGTTGGGAAATCAGCATCGGATGTGTGTGATGCTGCAGCTGAATGCCTGAGCTAGTCTCCGCAGCATGGTGGAAGATACCCGCATGGAGCGAAATCCTCTTTGTCCTAGCACCCCTCTGCCTGAGAGAGAATCGCGCTTGCGCCTGTGGAAGGAGCCTTAAGGAAAGGGACACGTCTTTCACTGCGCTCCCCAGGAGCATGTCTGTGGAAGGTGCAGCACGCTGCCCAGGGAGAAGAGCAGGAGCCGTTGGCCTTCAGGTCTGGAAACGGTGGTGAAGCAGGAGAGCCGGCCCTGGCAGGCACAGCGGCCGGTGGCAATACAAGTGTCACCCGCTCCCTGTGCAGAGAGACGGAAGCCTGGCTGCTCCGGAGAGAGGAGGGGATGAGTAGGGCAGGGCGCGAGCTCCACTCTTAGGAAGGAGTCTGGGCAGAAAGCATGCCTGTCCTGAGCCTGTGGGCCAAGGAGACAGCAGCTCCTTGGCCATCTGTCCCTGGGGCGGACATGCTCTTGCCACGGGACGCCTACCCTGAACTCGCAGAAACAGCTCCCTGAAATAACGGGGAGTCAGATGCCGTCTTCCTCCAGGATGTGGAAGCTTGGAGGAGGCACGGGGTTTAAGGGGAAGGAGTGGGTACAGTCCCCCAAAGCTCCCTATTCAGTGTACGGGCGGTGTGCAGGGATCCTGTCACCTCTCCTTTCCTGTGGGAAAGCACTGGCCTAGTTCGCGAGTTCGCCTGAGTGCCAGAGTAAAAGGCCAAGCGATGCCTACACTGGGAAATGGTAGTGTGCATAGAGTGCCATCCTAGGCTACGCATGCTACTGTAGGGTTCTGGCTGTGTCTGCTTAGTTCCGCCTGGCAGGGTGAACCCAGGACGCGAACAATGAGCCAGGGAAAGCATGGCCCAAGAGGCAACAGCTTTCCCGAAGCTCTTCTTCCCTGACGCGACTGAAGCCCTGCTGAGGAAGCAGCAGCGAAGTGCTGTTCGCTCCAAGCCAAAGCCCCTGCGAAAGCACAGCATTCGCTGAGAAATGTTCTCTGCGGGCTGCTGCTGCTTGCCTGAGTCCTGTCTCGCGGTGGGAGAAACCCGCATACAGCGAAAGCCTCTTTGCCTGGGCATCTCCCCTGGGAAAGCACAACTTTCCTTGGGAAATCAGAGGTGGGTTTGGGGCTGCTGCTGTTTGCCTGGCCTAGTCTCTGCAGGTCGGTGGAAGATACCCGTATTGAGCGAAATACCCCTTTGCCCTAGCATCCCCTCTGCCCGAGAGGGAATCAAGTGTGGGGAAGGCGCAGCGCGCCGCCCCCGGAGAAGAGAAGGAGCCGTTGGCCTTGGGGTCGGGAAACACTCGGGACGCAGGATAGCCTGCCGTAGCACGAACAGGAGGCCGCTGGCAAGACAAGTGTCACCCGCTCCCCCTGTGCCGAGAGATGATGGAAGCCTGGCTGCTAAGGAGACATGAGGGGACGACTAGGGCAGGGTCCCGTGCTCCACACCAAGGCAGGAGTCTGGTCAGAAGGCACGCCTGTCCTGTGCCTCTGGTCCCAAGGGGACAGCATCTCCTTGGCCACCTGTCCCAAGGGCAGACTTGGGCTTGCCACCAGGTGCCATTGCCGGAACTCGCAGAAACAGCCCCATGGAGAAACGGGCAGTCAGATGCCGTCTTCCACCAAGATGTGGCAGGGAACTGGGTGGCAGGGCGTGTGCCAGGGAAGGAGTGGAGACAGTCCCCCACCGTTCCCCATCCCAGTGCACGGGTCGTGTGCAGTGATCCTGTCGCCTCCTCTCCCCTGTGCCCAAGGACTGGCCTAGACCCCCGAGTCTGCCTGAGCACCGGACAAAAGGCAAAGCCTTACCTACCCCAGGAGATGGTAATAGGCATAGAGTGCCATGCTAGGCCACGCACGCTGCTGCAGGGTTTGTGACTGTGTCTGCTTAGTTCGGCTGAGCAAGGTGAACCCCGGGCGCAAACTTGGAGCCCGGGAAAGCAAGGCCCAAGAGGCACCAGCTCTCCCGAGGCTTTTCTTCCCTGCCGCGACAGAGAGCGAACGACCAAAGCCTTGCTGAGGAAGCAGCAGCGAAGTGCGGTTTGTGCCAAGCTGAAAACCTCTGGGAAAGCATAGCAGTCGCTGGGAAATCAGAGTCGGTTCTGCGGTCTCTTCTGCTGCTTGCCTGAGCCCAGTCTCGCGGTGGGAGATACCCCCGCAGACAGCGAAAGCCTCTTTGCCCGGGCATCTCCTCTGGGAAGGCACAGCATTCGTTGGGAAATCAGCATCGGATGTGTGTGATGCTGCAGCTGAATGCCTGAGCTAGTCTCCGCAGCATGGTGGAAGATACCCGCATGGAGCGAAATCCTCTTTGTCCTAGCACCCCTCTGCCTGAGAGAGAATCGCGCTTGCGCCTGTGGAAGGAGCCTTAAGGAAAGGGACACGTCTTTCACTGCGCTCCCCAGGAGCATGTCTGTGGAAGGTGCAGCACGCTGCCCAGGGAGAAGAGCAGGAGCCGTTGGCCTTCAGGTCTGGAAACGGTGGTGAAGCAGGAGAGCCGGCCCTGGCAGGCACAGCGGCCGGTGGCAATACAAGTGTCACCCGCTCCCTGTGCAGAGAGACGGAAGCCTGGCTGCTCCGGAGAGAGGAGGGGATGAGTAGGGCAGGGCGCGAGCTCCACTCTTAGGAAGGAGTCTGGGCAGAAAGCATGCCTGTCCTGAGCCTGTGGGCCAAGGAGACAGCAGCTCCTTGGCCATCTGTCCCTGGGGCGGACATGCTCTTGCCACGGGACGCCTACCCTGAACTCGCAGAAACAGCTCCCTGAAATAACGGGGAGTCAGATGCCGTCTTCCTCCAGGATGTGGAAGCTTGGAGGAGGCACGGGGTTTAAGGGGAAGGAGTGGGTACAGTCCCCCAAAGCTCCCTATTCAGTGTACGGGCGGTGTGCAGGGATCCTGTCACCTCTCCTTTCCTGTGGGAAAGCACTGGCCTAGTTCGCGAGTTCGCCTGAGTGCCAGAGTAAAAGGCCAAGCGATGCCTACACTGGGAAATGGTAGTGTGCATAGAGTGCCATCCTAGGCTACGCATGCTACTGTAGGGTTCTGGCTGTGTCTGCTTAGTTCCGCCTGGCAGGGTGAACCCAGGACGCGAACAATGAGCCAGGGAAAGCATGGCCCAAGAGGCAACAGCTTTCCCGAAGCTCTTCTTCCCTGACGCGACTGAAGCCCTGCTGAGGAAGCAGCAGCGAAGAAGTGCTGTTCGCTCCAAGCCAAAGCCCTGCGAAAGCACAGCATTCGCTGAGAAATGTTCTGCGGGCTGCTGCTGCTTGCCTGAGTCCTGTCTCGCGGTGGGAGAAACCCGCATACAGCGAAAGCCTCTTTGCCTGGGCATCTCCCCTGGGAAAGCACAACTTTCCTTGGGAAATCAGAGGTGGGTTTGGGGCTGCTGCTGTTTGCCTGGCCTAGTCTCTGCAGGTCGGTGGAAGATACCCGTATTGAGCGAAATACCCCTTTGCCCTAGCATCCCCTCTGCCCGAGAGGGAATCAAGTGTGGGGAAGGCGCAGCGCGCCGCCCCCGGAGAAGAGAAGGAGCCGTTGGCCTTGGGGTCGGGAAACACTCGGGACGCAGGATAGCCTGCCGTAGCACGAACAGGAGGCCGCTGGCAAGACAAGTGTCACCCGCTCCCTGTGCCGAGAGATGGAAGCCTGGCTGCTAAGGAGACATGAGGGGACGACTAGGGCAGGGTCCCGTGCTCCACACCAAGGCAGGAGTCTGGTCAGAAGGCACGCCTGTCCTGTGCCTCTGGTCCCAAGGGGACAGCATCTCCTTGGCCACCTGTCCCAAGGGCAGACTTGGGCTTGCCACCAGGTGCCATTGCCGGAACTCTCGCAGAAACAGCCCCATGGAGAAACGGGCAGTCAGATGCCGTCTTCCACCCAAGATGTGGCAGGGAACTGGGTGGCAGGGCGTGTGCCAGGGAAGGAGTGGAGACAGTCCCCCACCGTTCCCCATCCCAGTGCACGGGTCGTGTGCAGTGATCCTGTCGCCTCCTCTCCCCTGTGCCCAAGGACTGGCCTAGACCCCCGAGTCTGCCTGAGCACCGGACAAAAGGCAAAGCCTTACCTACCCCAGGAGATGGTAATAGGCATAGAGTGCCATGCTAGGCCACGCACGCTGCTGCAGGGTTGTGACTGTGTCTGCTTAGTTCGGCTGAGCAAGGTGAACCCCGGGCGCAAACTTGGAGCCCGGGAAAGCAAGGCCCAAGAGGCACCAGCTCTCCCGAGGCTTTTCTTCTTCCCTGCCGCGACAGAGCGAACGACCAAAGCCTTGCTGAGGAAGCAGCAGCGAAGTGCGGTTTGTGCCAAGCTGAAAACCTCTGGGAAAGCATAGCAGTCGCTGGGAAATCAGAGTCGGTTCTGCGGTCTCTTCTGCTGCTGCTTGCCCTGAGCCCAGTCTCGCGGTGGGAGATACCCGCAGACAGCGAAAGCCTCTTTGCCCGGGCATCTCCTCTGGGAAGGCACAGCATTCGTTGGGAAATCAGCATCGGATGTGTGTGATGCTGCAGCTGAATGCCTGAGCTAGTCTCCGCAGCATGGTGGAAGATACCCGCATGGAGCGAAATCCTCTTTGTCCTAGCACCCCTCTGCCTGAGAGAGAATCGCGCTTGCGCCTGTGGAAGGAGCCTTAAGGAAAGGGACACGTCTTTCACTGCGCTCCCCAGGAGCATGTCTGTGGAAGGTGCAGCACGCTGCCCAGGGAGAAGAGCAGGAGCCGTTGGCCTTCAGGTCTGGAAACGGTGGTGAAGCAGGAGAGCCGGCCCTGGCAGGCACAGCGGCCGGTGGCAATACAAGTGTCACCCGCTCCCTGTGCAGAGAGACGGAAGCCTGGCTGCTCCGGAGAGAGGAGGGGATGAGTAGGGCAGGGCGCGAGCTCCACTCTTAGGAAGGAGTCTGGGCAGAAAGCATGCCTGTCCTGAGCCTGTGGGCCAAGGAGACAGCAGCTCCTTGGCCATCTGTCCCTGGGGCGGACATGCTCTTGCCACGGGACGCCTACCCTGAACTCGCAGAAACAGCTCCCTGAAATAACGGGGAGTCAGATGCCGTCTTCCTCCAGGATGTGGAAGCTTGGAGGAGGCACGGGGTTTAAGGGGAAGGAGTGGGTACAGTCCCCCAAAGCTCCCTATTCAGTGTACGGGCGGTGTGCAGGGATCCTGTCACCTCTCCTTTCCTGTGGGAAAGCACTGGCCTAGTTCGCGAGTTCGCCTGAGTGCCAGAGTAAAAGGCCAAGCGCGATGCCTACACTGGGAAATGGTAGTGTGCATAGAGTGCCATCCTAGGCTACGCATGCTACTGTAGGGTTCTGGCTGTGTCTGCTTAGTTCCGCCTGGCAGGGTGAACCCAGGACGCGAACAATGAGCCAGGGAAAGCATGGCCCAAGAGGCAACAGCTTTCCCGAAGCTCTTCTTCCCTGACGCGACTGAAGCCCTGCTGAGGAAGCAGCAGCGAAGTGCTGTTCGCTCCAAGCCAAAGCCCCTGCGAAAGCACAGCATTCGCTGAGAAATGTTCTGCGGGCTGCTGCTGCTTGCCTGAGTCCTGTCTCGCGGTGGGAGAAACCCGCATACAGCGAAAGCCTCTTTGCCTGGGCATCTCCCCTGGGAAAGCACAACTTTCCTTGGGAAATCAGAGGTGGGTTTGGGGCTGCTGCTGTTTGCCTGGCCTAGTCTCTGCAGGTCGGTGGAAGATACCCGTATTGAGCGAAATACCCCTTTGCCCTAGCATCCCCTCTGCCCGAGAGGGAATCAAGTGTGGGGAAGGCGCAGCGCGCCGCCCCCGGAGAAGAGAAGGAGCCGTTGGCCTTGGGGTCGGGAAACACTCGGGACGCAGGATAGCCTGCCGTAGCACGAACAGGAGGCCGCTGGCAAGACAAGTGTCACCCGCTCCCTGTGCCGAGAGATGGAAGCCTGGCTGCTAAGGAGACATGAGGGGACGACTAGGGCAGGGTCCCGTGCTCCACACCAAGGCAGGAGTCTGGTCAGAAGGCACGCCTGTCCTGTGCCTCTGGTCCCAAGGGGACAGCATCTCCTTGGCCACCTGTCCCAAGGGCAGACTTGGGCTTGCCACCAGGTGCCATTGCCGGAACTCGCAGAAAAAAGCAGCCCCATGGAGAAACGGGCAGTCAGATGCCGTCTTCCACCAAGATGTGGCAGGGAACTGGGTGGCAGGGCGTGTGCCAGGGAAGGAGTGGAGACAGTCCCCCACCGTTCCCCATCCCAGTGCACGGGTCGTGTGCAGTGATCCTGTCGCCTCCTCTCCCCTGTGCCCAAGGACTGGCCTAGACCCCCGAGTCTGCCTGAGCACCGGACAAAAGGCAAAGCCTTACCTACCCCAGGAGATGGTAATAGGCATAGAGTGCCATGCTAGGCCACGCACGCTGCTGCAGGGTTGTGACTGTGTCTGCTTAGTTCGGCTGAGCAAGGTGAACCCCGGGCGCAAACTTGGAGCCCGGGAAAGCAAGGCCCAAGAGGCACCAGCTCTCCCGAGGCTTTTCTTCCCTGCCGCGACAGAGCGAACGACCAAAGCCTTGCTGAGGAAGCAGCAGCGAAGTGCGGTTTGTGCCAAGCTGAAAACCTCTGGGAAAGCATAGCAGTCGCTGGGAAATCAGAGTCGGTTCTGCGGTCTCTCTCTGCTGCTTGCTTGCCTGAGCCCAGTCTCGCGGTGGGAGATACCCGCAGACAGCGAAAGCCTCTTTGCCCGGGCATCTCCTCTGGGAAGGCACAGCATTCGTTGGGAAATCAGCATCGGATGTGTGTGATGCTGCAGCTGAATGCCTGAGCTAGTCTCCGCAGCATGGTGGAAGATACCCGCATGGAGCGAAATCCTCTTTGTCCTAGCACCCCTCTGCCTGAGAGAGAATCGCGCTTGCGCCTGTGGAAGGAGCCTTAAGGAAAGGGACACGTCTTTCACTGCGCTCCCCAGGAGCATGTCTGTGGAAGGTGCAGCACGCTGCCCAGGGAGAAGAGCAGGAGCCGTTGGCCTTCAGGTCTGGAAACGGTGGTGAAGCAGGAGAGCCGGCCCTGGCAGGCACAGCGGCCGGTGGCAATACAAGTGTCACCCGCTCCCTGTGCAGAGAGACGGAAGCCTGGCTGCTCCGGAGAGAGGAGGGGATGAGTAGGGCAGGGCGCGAGCTCCACTCTTAGGAAGGAGTCTGGGCAGAAAGCATGCCTGTCCTGAGCCTGTGGGCCAAGGAGACAGCAGCTCCTTGGCCATCTGTCCCTGGGGCGGACATGCTCTTGCCACGGGACGCCTACCCTGAACTCGCAGAAACAGCTCCCTGAAATAACGGGGAGTCAGATGCCGTCTTCCTCCAGGATGTGGAAGCTTGGAGGAGGCACGGGGTTTAAGGGGAAGGAGTGGGTACAGTCCCCCAAAGCTCCCTATTCAGTGTACGGGCGGTGTGCAGGGATCCTGTCACCTCTCCTTTCCTGTGGGAAAGCACTGGCCTAGTTCGCGAGTTCGCCTGAGTGCCAGAGTAAAAGGCCAAGCGATGCCTACACTGGGAAATGGTAGTGTGCATAGAGTGCCATCCTAGGCTACGCATGCTACTGTAGGGTTCTGGCTGTGTCTGCTTAGTTCCGCCTGGCAGGGTGAACCCAGGACGCGAACAATGAGCCAGGGAAAGCATGGCCCAAGAGGCAACAGCTTTCCCGAAGCTCTTCTTCCCTGACGCGACTGAAGCCCTGCTGAGGAAGCAGCAGCGAAAGTGCTGTTCGCTCCAAGCCAAAGCCCCTGCGAAAGCACAGCATTCGCTGAGAAATGTTCTGCGGGCTGCTGCTGCTGCTGCCTGAGTCCTGTCTCGCGGTGGGAGAAACCCGCATACAGCGAAAGCCTCTTTGCCTGGGCATCTCCCCTGGGAAAGCACAACTTTCCTTGGGAAATCAAGGTGGGTTTGGGGCTGCTGCTGTTTGCCCTGGCCTAGTCTCTGCAGGTCGGTGGAAGATACCCGTATTGAGCGAAATACCCCTTTGCCCTAGCATCCCCTCTGCCCGAGAGGGAATCAAGTGTGGGGAAGGCGCAGCGCGCCGCCCCCGGAGAAGAGAAGGAGCCGTTGGCCTTGGGGTCGGGAAACACTCGGGACGCAGGATAGCCTGCCGTAGCACGAACAGGAGGCCGCTGGCAAGACAAGTGTCACCCGCTCCCTGTGCCGAGAGATGGAAGCCTGGCTGCTAAGGAGACATGAGGGGACGACTAGGGCAGGGTCCCGTGCTCCACACCAAGGCAGGAGTCTGGTCAGAAGGCACGCCTGTCCTGTGCCTCTGGTCCCAAGGGGACAGCATCTCCTTGGCCACCTGTCCCAAGGGCAGACTTGGGCTTGCCACCAGGTGCCATTGCCGGAACTCGCAGAAACAGCCCCATGGAGAAACGGGCAGTCAGATGCCGTCTTCCACCAAGATGTGGCAGGGAACTGGGTGGCAGGGCGTGTGCCAGGGAAGGAGTGGAGACAGTCCCCCACCGTTCCCCATCCCAGTGCACGGGTCGTGTGCAGTGATCCTGTCGCCTCCTCTCCCCCCTGTGCCCAAGGACTGGCCTAGACCCCCGAGTCTGCCTGAGCACCGGACAAAAGGCAAAGCCTTACCTACCCCAGGAGATGGTAATAGGCATAGAGTGCCATGCTAGGCCACGCACGCTGCTGCAGGGTTGTGACTGTGTCTGCTTAGTTCGGCTGAGCAAGGTGAACCCCGGGCGCAAACTTGGAGCCCGGGAAAGCAAGGCCCAAGAGGCACCAGCTCTCCCGAGGCTTTTCTTCCCTGCCGCGACAGAGCGAACGAACGACCAAAGCCTTGCTGAGGAAGCAGCAGCGAAGTGCGGTTTGTGCCAAGCTGAAAACCTCTGGGAAAGCATAGCAGTCGCTGGGAAATCAGAGTCGGTTCTGCGGTCTCTTCTGCTGCTTGCCTGAGCCCAGTCTCGCGGTGGGAGATACCCGCAGACAGCGAAAGCCTCTTTGCCCGGGCATCTCCTCTGGGAAGGCACAGCATTCGTTGGGAAATCAGCATCGGATGTGTGTGATGCTGCAGCTGAATGCCTGAGCTAGTCTCCGCAGCATGGTGGAAGATACCCGCATGGAGCGAAATCCTCTTTGTCCTAGCACCCCTCTGCCTGAGAGAGAATCGCGCTTGCGCCTGTGGAAGGAGCCTTAAGGAAAGGGACACGTCTTTCACTGCGCTCCCCAGGAGCATGTCTGTGGAAGGTGCAGCACGCTGCCCAGGGAGAAGAGCAGGAGCCGTTGGCCTTCAGGTCTGGAAACGGTGGTGAAGCAGGAGAGCCGGCCCTGGCAGGCACAGCGGCCGGTGGCAATACAAGTGTCACCCGCTCCCTGTGCAGAGAGACGGAAGCCTGGCTGCTCCGGAGAGAGGAGGGGATGAGTAGGGCAGGGCGCGAGCTCCACTCTTAGGAAGGAGTCTGGGCAGAAAGCATGCCTGTCCTGAGCCTGTGGGCCAAGGAGACAGCAGCTCCTTGGCCATCTGTCCCTGGGGCGGACATGCTCTTGCCACGGGACGCCTACCCTGAACTCGCAGAAACAGCTCCCTGAAATAACGGGGAGTCAGATGCCGTCTTCCTCCAGGATGTGGAAGCTTGGAGGAGGCACGGGGTTTAAGGGGAAGGAGTGGGTACAGTCCCCCAAAGCTCCCTATTCAGTGTACGGGCGGTGTGCAGGGATCCTGTCACCTCTCCTTTCCTGTGGGAAAGCACTGGCCTAGTTCGCGAGTTCGCCTGAGTGCCAGAGTAAAAGGCCAAGCGATGCCTACACTGGGAAA
Source organism: Mustela putorius furo (assembly GCF_011764305.1). NCBI lineage: Eukaryota > Metazoa > Chordata > Mammalia > Carnivora > Mustelidae > Mustela > Mustela putorius. The sequence continues at coordinate 29,815 of NW_025422164.1, read as the reverse complement.
TGGTAGTGTGCATAGAGTGCCATCCTAGGCTACGCATGCTACTGTAGGGTTCTGGCTGTGTCTGCTTAGTTCCGCCTGGCAGGGTGAACCCAGGACGCGAACAATGAGCCAGGGAAAAGCATGGCCCAAGAGGCAACAGCTTTCCCGAAGCTCTTCTTCCCTGACGCGACTGAAGCCCTGCTGAGGAAGCAGCAGCGAAGTGCTGTTCGCTCCAAGCCAAAGCCTCTGCGAAAGCACAGCATTCGCTGAGAAATGTTCTGCGGGCTGCTGCTGCTTGCCTGAGTCCTGTCTCGCGGTGGGAGAAAAACCCGCATACAGCGAAAGCCTCTTTGCCTGGGCATCTCCCCTGGGAAAGCACAACTTTCCTTGGGAAATCAGAGGTGGGTTTGGGGCTGCTGCTGTTTGCCTGGCCTAGTCTCTGCAGGTCGGTGGAAGATACCCGTATTGAGCGAAATACCCCTTTGCCCTAGCATCCCCTCTGCCCGAGAGGGAATCAAGTGTGGGGAAGGCGCAGCGCGCCGCCCCCGGAGAAGAGAAGGAGCCGTTGGCCTTGGGGTCGGGAAACACTCGGGACGCAGGATAGCCTGCCGTAGCACGAACAGGAGGCCGCTGGCAAGACACAAGTGTCACCCGCTCCCTGTGCCGAGAGATGGAAGCCTGGCTGCTAAGGAGACATGAGGGGACGACTAGGGCAGGGTCCCGTGCTCCACACCAAGGCAGGAGTCTGGTCAGAAGGCACGCCTGTCCTGTGCCTCTGGTCCCAAGGGGACAGCATCTCCTTGGCCACCTGTCCCAAGGGCAGACTTGGGCTTGCCACCAGGTGCCATTGCCGGAACTCGCAGAAACAGCCCCATGGAGAAACGGGCAGTCAGATGCCGTCTTCCACCAAGATGTGGCAGGGAAACTGGGTGGCAGGGCGTGTGCCAGGGAAGGAGTGGAGACAGTCCCCCACCGTTCCCCATCCCAGTGCACGGGTCGTGTGCAGTGATCCTGTCGCCTCCTCTCCCCTGTGCCCAAGGACTGGCCTAGACCCCCGAGTCTGCCTGAGCACCGGACAAAAGGCAAAGCCTTACCTACCCCAGGAGATGGTAATAGGCATAGAGTGCCATGCTAGGCCACGCGCACGCTGCTGCAGGGTTGTGACTGTGTCTGCTTAGTTCGGCTGAGCAAGGTGAACCCCGGGCGCAAACTTGGAGCCCGGGAAAGCAAGGCCCAAGAGGCACCAGCTCTCCCGAGGCTTTTCTTCCCTGCCGCGACAGAGCGAACGACCAAAGCCTTGCTGAGGAAGCAGCAGCGAAGTGCGGTTTGTGCCAAGCTGAAAACCTCTGGGAAAGCATAGCAGTCGCTGGGAAATCAGAGTCGGTTCTGCGGTCTCTTCTGCTGCTTGCCTGAGCCCAGTCTCGCGGTGGGAGATACCCGCAGACAGCGAAAGCCTCTTTGCCCGGGCATCTCCTCTGGGAAGGCACAGCATTCGTTGGGAAATCAGCATCGGATGTGTGTGATGCTGCAGCTGAATGCCTGAGCTAGTCTCCGCAGCATGGTGGAAGATACCCGCATGGAGCGAAATCCTCTTTGTCCTAGCACCCCTCTGCCTGAGAGAGAATCGCGCTTGCGCCTGTGGAAGGAGCCTTAAGGAAAGGGACACGTCTTTCACTGCGCTCCCCAGGAGCATGTCTGTGGAAGGTGCAGCACGCTGCCCAGGGAGAAGAGCAGGAGCCGTTGGCCTTCAGGTCTGGAAACGGTGGTGAAGCAGGAGAGCCGGCCCTGGCAGGCACAGCGGCCGGTGGCAATACAAGTGTCACCCGCTCCCTGTGCAGAGAGACGGAAGCCTGGCTGCTCCGGAGAGAGGAGGGGATGAGTAGGGCAGGGGCGCGAGCTCCACTCTTAGGAAGGAGTCTGGGCAGAAAGCATGCCTGTCCTGAGCCTGTGGGCCAAGGAGACAGCAGCTCCTTGGCCATCTGTCCCTGGGGCGGACATGCTCTTGCCACGGGACGCCTACCCTGAACTCGCAGAAAAACAGCTCCCTGAAATAACGGGGAGTCAGATGCCGTCTTCCTCCAGGATGTGGAAGCTTGGAGGAGGCACGGGGTTTAAGGGGAAGGAGTGGGTACAGTCCCCCAAAGCTCCCTATTCAGTGTACGGGCGGTGTGCAGGGATCCTGTCACCTCTCCTTTCCTGTGGGAAAGCACTGGCCTAGTTCGCGAGTTCGCCTGAGTGCCAGAGTAAAAGGCCAAGCGATGCCTACACTGGGAAATGGTAGTGTGCATAGAGTGCCATCCTAGGCTACGCATGCTACTGTAGGGTTCTGGCTGTGTCTGCTTAGTTCCGCCTGGCAGGGTGAACCCAGGACGCGAACAATGAGCCAGGGAAAGCATGGCCCAAGAGGCAACAGCTTTCCCGAAGCTCTTCTTCCCTGACGCGACTGAAGCCCTGCTGAGGAAGCAGCAGCGAAGTGCTGTTCGCTCCAAGCCAAAGCCCCTGCGAAAGCACAGCATTCGCTGAGAAATGTTCTGCGGGCTGCTGCTGCTGCTGCCTGAGTCCTGTCTCGCGGTGGGAGAAACCCCGCATACAGCGAAAGCCTCTTTGCCTGGGCATCTCCCCTGGGAAAGCACAACTTTCCTTGGGAAATCAGAGGTGGGTTTGGGGCTGCTGCTGTTTGCCTGGCCTAGTCTCTGCAGGTCGGTGGAAGATACCCGTATTGAGCGAAATACCCCTTTGCCCTAGCATCCCCTCTGCCCGAGAGGGAATCAAGTGTGGGGAAGGCGCAGCGCGCCGCCCCCGGAGAAGAGAAGGAGCCGTTGGCCTTGGGGTCGGGAAACACTCGGGACGCAGGATAGCCTGCCGTAGCACGAACAGGAGGCCGCTGGCAAGACAAGTGTCACCCGCTCCCTGTGCCGAGAGATGGAAGCCTGGCTGCTAAGGAGACATGAGGGGACGACTAGGGCAGGGTCCCGTGCTCCACACCAAGGCAGGAGTCTGGTCAGAAGGCACGCCTGTCTGTCCTGTGCCTCTGGTCCCAAGGGGACAGCATCTCCTTGGCCACCTGTCCCAAGGGCAGACTTGGGCTTGCCACCAGGTGCCATTGCCGGAACTCGCAGAAACAGCCCCATGGAGAAACGGGCAGTCAGTCAGATGCCGTCTTCCACCAAGATGTGGCAGGGAACTGGGTGGCAGGGCGTGTGCCAGGGAAGGAGTGGAGACAGTCCCCCACCGTTCCCCATCCCAGTGCACGGGTCGTGTGCAGTGATCCTGTCGCCTCCTCTCCCCTGTGCCCAAGGACTGGCCTAGACCCCCGAGTCTGCCTGAGCACCGGACAAAAGGCAAAGCCTTACCTACCCCAGGAGATGGTAATAGGCATAGAGTGCCATGCTAGGCCACGCACGCTGCTGCAGGGTTGTGACTGTGTCTGCTTAGTTCGGCTGAGCAAGGTGAACCCCGGGCGCAAACTTGGAGCCCGGGAAAGCAAGGCCCAAGAGGCACCAGCTCTCCCGAGGCTTTTCTTCCCTGCCGCGACAGAGCGAACGACCAAAGCCTTGCTGAGGAAGCAGCAGCGAAGTGCGGTTTGTGCCAAGCTGAAAACCTCTGGGAAAGCATAGCAGTCGCTGGGAAATCAGAGTCGGTTCTGCGGTCTCTTCTGCTGCTTGCCTGAGCCCAGTCTCGCGGTGGGAGATACCCGCAGACAGCGAAAGCCTCTTTGCCCGGGCATCTCCTCTGGGAAGGCACAGCATTCGTTGGGAAATCAGCATCGGATGTGTGTGATGCTGCAGCTGAATGCCTGAGCTAGTCTCCGCAGCATGGTGGAAGATACCCGCATGGAGCGAAATCCTCTTTGTCCTAGCACCCCTCTGCCTGAGAGAGAATCGCGCTTGCGCCTGTGGAAGGAGCCTTAAGGAAAGGGACACGTCTTTCACTGCGCTCCCCAGGAGCATGTCTGTGGAAGGTGCAGCACGCTGCCCAGGGAGAAGAGCAGGAGCCGTTGGCCTTCAGGTCTGGAAACGGTGGTGAAGCAGGAGAGCCGGCCCTGGCAGGCACAGCGGCCGGTGGCAATACAAGTGTCACCCGCTCCCTGTGCAGAGAGACGGAAGCCTGGCTGCTCCGGAGAGAGGAGGGGATGAGTAGGGCAGGGCGCGAGCTCCACTCTTAGGAAGGAGTCTGGGCAGAAAGCATGCCTGTCCTGAGCCTGTGGGCCAAGGAGACAGCAGCTCCTTGGCCATCTGTCCCTGGGGCGGACATGCTCTTGCCACGGGACGCCTACCCTGAACTCGCAGAAACAGCTCCCTGAAATAACGGGGAGTCAGATGCCGTCTTCCTCCAGGATGTGGAAGCTTGGAGGAGGCACGGGGTTTAAGGGGAAGGAGTGGGTACAGTCCCCCAAAGCTCCCTATTCAGTGTACGGGCGGTGTGCAGGGATCCTGTCACCTCTCCTTTCCTGTGGGAAAGCACTGGCCTAGTTCGCGAGTTCGCCTGAGTGCCAGAGTAAAAGGCCAAGCGATGCCTACACTGGGAAATGGTAGTGTGCATAGAGTGCCATCCTAGGCTACGCATGCTACTGTAGGGTTCTGGCTGTGTCTGCTTAGTTCCGCCTGGCAGGGTGAACCCAGGACGCGAACAATGAGCCAGGGAAAGCATGGCCCAAGAGGCAACAGCTTTCCCGAAGCTCTTCTTCCCTGACGCGACTGAAGCCCTGCTGAGGAAGCAGCAGCGAAGTGCTGTTCGCTCCAAGCCAAAGCCCCTGCGAAAGCACAGCATTCGCTGAGAAATGTTCTGCGGGCTGCTGCTGCTTGCCTGAGTCCTGTCTCGCGGTGGGAGAAAACCGCATACAGCGAAAGCCTCTTTGCCTGGGCATCTCCCCTGGGAAAGCACAACTTTCCTTGGGAAATCAGAGGTGGGTTTGGGGGCTGCTGCTGTTTGCCTGGCCTAGTCTCTGCAGGTCGGTGGAAGATACCCGTATTGAGCGAAATACCCCTTTGCCCTAGCATCCCCTCTGCCCGAGAGGGAATCAAGTGTGGGGAAGGCGCAGCGCGCCGCCCCCGGAGAAGAGAAGGAGCCGTTGGCCTTGGGGTCGGGAAACACTCGGGACGCAGGATAGCCTGCCGTAGCACGAACAGGAGGCCGCTGGCAAGACAAGTGTCACCCGCTCCCTGTGCCGAGAGATGGAAGCCTGGCTGCTAAGGAGACATGAGGGGACGACTAGGGCAGGGTCCCGTGCTCCACACCAAGGCAGGAGTCTGGTCAGAAGGCACGCCTGTCCTGTGCCTCTGGTCCCAAGGGGACAGCATCTCCTTGGCCACCTGTCCCAAGGGCAGACTTGGGCTTGCCACCAGGTGCCATTGCCGGAACTCGCAGAAAACAGCCCCATGGAGAAACGGGCAGTCAGATGCCGTCTTCCACCAAGATGTGGCAGGGAACTGGGTGGCAGGGCGTGTGCCAGGGAAGGAGTGGAGACAGTCCCCCACCGTTCCCCATCCCAGTGCACGGGTCGTGTGCAGTGATCCTGTCGCCTCCTCTCCCCTGTGCCCAAGGACTGGCCTAGACCCCCGAGTCTGCCTGAGCACCGGACAAAAGGCAAAGCCTTACCTACCCCAGGAGATGGTAATAGGCATAGAGTGCCATGCTAGGCCACGCACGCACGCTGCTGCAGGGTTGTGACTGTGTCTGCTTAGTTCGGCTGAGCAAGGTGAACCCCGGGCGCAAACTTGGAGCCCGGGAAAGCAAGGCCCAAGAGGCACCAGCTCTCCCGAGGCTTTTCTTCCCTGCCGCGACAGAGCGAACGACCAAAGCCTTGCTGAGGAAGCAGCAGCGAAGTGCGGTTTGTGCCAAGCTGAAAACCTCTGGGAAAGCATAGCAGTCGCTGGGAAATCAGAGTCGGTTCTGCGGTCTCTTCTGCTGCTTGCCTGAGCCCAGTCTCGCGGTGGGAGATACCCGCAGACAGCGAAAGCCTCTTTGCCCGGGCATCTCCTCTGGGAAGGCACAGCATTCGTTGGGAAATCAGCATCGGATGTGTGTGATGCTGCAGCTGAATGCCTGAGCTAGTCTCCGCAGCATGGTGGAAGATACCCGCATGGAGCGAAATCCTCTTTGTCCTAGCACCCCTCTGCTGCCTGAGAGAGAATCGCGCTTGCGCCTGTGGAAGGAGCCTTAAGGAAAGGGACACGTCTTTCACTGCGCTCCCCAGGAGCATGTCTGTGGAAGGTGCAGCACGCTGCCCAGGGAGAAGAGCAGGAGCCGTTGGCCTTCAGGTCTGGAAACGGTGGTGAAGCAGGAGAGCCGGCCCTGGCAGGCACAGCGGCCGGTGGCAATACAAGTGTCACCCGCTCCCTGTGCAGAGAGACGGAAGCCTGGCTGCTCCGGAGAGAGGAGGGGATGAGTAGGGCAGGGCGCGAGCTCCACTCTTAGGAAGGAGTCTGGGCAGAAAGCATGCCTGTCCTGAGCCTGTGGGCCAAGGAGACAGCAGCTCCTTGGCCATCTGTCCCTGGGGCGGACATGCTCTTGCCACGGGACGCCTACCCTGAACTCGCAGAAACAGCTCCCTGAAATAACGGGGAGTCAGATGCCGTCTTCCTCCAGGATGTGGAAGCTTGGAGGAGGCACGGGGTTTAAGGGGAAGGAGTGGGTACAGTCCCCCAAAGCTCCCTATTCAGTGTACGGGCGGTGTGCAGGGATCCTGTCACCTCTCCTTTCCTGTGGGAAAGCACTGGCCTAGTTCGCGAGTTCGCCTGAGTGCCAGAGTAAAAGGCCAAGCGATGCCTACACTGGGAAATGGTAGTGTGCATAGAGTGCCATCCTAGGCTACGCATGCTACTGTAGGGTTCTGGCTGTGTCTGCTTAGTTCCGCCTGGCAGGGTGAACCCAGGACGCGAACAATGAGCCAGGGAAAGCATGGCCCAAGAGGCAACAGCTTTCCCGAAGCTCTTCTTCCCTGACGCGACTGAAGCCCTGCTGAGGAAGCAGCAGCGAAGTGCTGTTCGCTCCAAGCCAAAGCCCCTGCGAAAGCACAGCATTCGCTGAGAAATGTTCTGCGGGCTGCTGCTGCTTGCCTGAGTCCTGTCTCGCGGTGGGAGAAACCCGCATACAGCGAAAGCCTCTTTGCCTGGGCATCTCCCCTGGGAAAGCACAACTTTCCTTGGGAAATCAGAGGTGGGTTTGGGGCTGCTGCTGTTTGCCTGGCCTAGTCTCTGCAGGTCGGTGGAAGATACCCGTATTGAGCGAAATACCCCTTTGCCCTAGCATCCCCTCTGCCCGAGAGGGAATCAAGTGTGGGGAAGGCGCAGCGCGCCGCCCCCGGAGAAGAGAAGGAGCCGTTGGCCTTGGGGTCGGGAAACACTCGGGACGCAGGATAGCCTGCCGTAGCACGAACAGGAGGCCGCTGGCAAGACAAGTGTCACCCGCTCCCTGTGCCGAGAGATGGAAGCCTGGCTGCTAAGGAGACATGAGGGGACGACTAGGGCAGGGTCCCGTGCTCCACACCAAGGCAGGAGTCTGGTCAGAAGGCACGCCTGTCCTGTGCCTCTGGTCCCAAGGGGACAGCATCTCCTTGGCCACCTGTCCCAAGGGCAGACTTGGGCTTGCCACCAGGTGCCATTGCCGGAACTCGCAGAAACAACAGCCCCATGGAGAAACGGGCAGTCAGATGCCGCCGTCTTCCACCAAGATGTGGCAGGGAACTGGGTGGCAGGGCGTGTGCCAGGGAAGGAGTGGAGACAGTCCCCCACCGTTCCCCATCCCAGTGCACGGGTCGTGTGCAGTGATCCTGTCGCCTCCTCTCCCCTGTGCCCAAGGACTGGCCTAGACCCCCCCGAGTCTGCCTGAGCACCGGACAAAAGGCAAAGCCTTACCTACCCCAGGAGATGGTAATAGGCATAGAGTGCCATGCTAGGCCACGCACGCTGCTGCAGGGTTGTGACTGTGTCTGCTTAGTTCGGCTGAGCAAGGTGAACCCCGGGCGCAAACTTGGAGCCCGGGAAAGCAAGGCCCAAGAGGCACCAGCTCTCCCGAGGCTTTTCTTCCCTGCCGCGACAGAGCGAACGACCAAAGCCTTGCTGAGGAAGCAGCAGCGAAGTGCGGTTTGTGCCAAGCTGAAAACCTCTGGGAAAGCATAGCAGTCGCTGGGAAATCAGAGTCGGTTCTGCGGTCTCTCTTCTGCTGCTGCTTGCCTGAGCCCAGTCTCGCGGTGGGAGATACCCGCAGACAGCGAAAGCCTCTTTGCCCGGGCATCTCCTCTGGGAAGGCACAGCATTCGTTGGGAAATCAGCATCGGATGTGTGTGATGCTGCAGCTGAATGCCTGAGCTAGTCTCCGCAGCATGGTGGAAGATACCCGCATGGAGCGAAATCCTCTTTGTCCTAGCACCCCTCTGCCTGAGAGAGAATCGCGCTTGCGCCTGTGGAAGGAGCCTTAAGGAAAGGGACACGTCTTTCACTGCGCTCCCCAGGAGCATGTCTGTGGAAGGTGCAGCACGCTGCCCAGGGAGAAGAGCAGGAGCCGTTGGCCTTCAGGTCTGGAAACGGTGGTGAAGCAGGAGAGCCGGCCCTGGCAGGCACAGCGGCCGGTGGCAATACAAGTGTCACCCGCTCCCTGTGCAGAGAGACGGAAGCCTGGCTGCTCCGGAGAGAGGAGGGGATGAGTAGGGCAGGGCGCGCGAGCTCCACTCTTAGGAAGGAGTCTGGGCAGAAAGCATGCCTGTCCTGAGCCTGTGGGCCAAGGAGACAGCAGCTCCTTGGCCATCTGTCCCTGGGGCGGACATGCTCTTGCCACGGGACGCCTACCCTGAACTCGCAGAAACAGCTCCCTGAAATAACGGGGAGTCAGATGCCGTCTTCCTCCAGGATGTGGAAGCTTGGAGGAGGCACGGGGTTTAAGGGGAAGGAGTGGGTACAGTCCCCCAAAGCTCCCTATTCAGTGTACGGGCGGTGTGCAGGGATCCTGTCACCTCTCCTTTCCTGTGGGAAAGCACTGGCCTAGTTCGCGAGTTCGCCTGAGTGCCAGAGTAAAAGGCCAAGCGATGCCTACACTGGGAAATGGTAGTGTGCATAGAGTGCCATCCTAGGCTACGCATGCTACTGTAGGGTTCTGGCTGTGTCTGCTTAGTTCCGCCTGGCAGGGTGAACCCAGGACGCGAACAATGAGCCAGGGAAAGCATGGCCAAGAGGCAACAGCTTTCCCGAAGCTCTTCTTCCCTGACGCGACTGAAGCCCTGCTGAGGAAGCAGCAGCGAAGTGCTGTTCGCTCCAAGCCAAAGCCCCTGCGAAAGCACAGCATTCGCTGAGAAATGTTCTGCGGGCTGCTGCTGCTTGCCTGAGTCCTGTCTCGCGGTGGGAGAAACCCGCATACAGCGAAAGCCTCTTTGCCTGGGCATCTCCCCTGGGAAAGCACAACTTTCCTTGGGAAATCAGAGGTGGGTTTGGGGCTGCTGCTGTTTGCCTGGCCTAGTCTCTGCAGGTCGGTGGAAGATACCCGTATTGAGCGAAATACCCCTTTGCCCTAGCATCCCCTCTGCCCGAGAGGGAATCAAGTGTGGGGAAGGCGCAGCGCGCCGCCCCCGGAGAAGAGAAGGAGCCGTTGGCCTTGGGGTCGGGAAACACTCGGGACGCAGGATAGCCTGCCGTAGCACGAACAGGAGGCCGCTGGCAAGACAAGTGTCACCCGCTCCCTGTGCCGAGAGATGGAAGCCTGGCTGCTAAGGAGACATGAGGGGACGACTAGGGCAGGGTCCCGTGCTCCACACCAAGGCAGGAGTCTGGTCAGAAGGCACGCCTGTCCTGTGCCTCTGGTCCCAAGGGGACAGCATCTCCTTGGCCACCTGTCCCAAGGGCAGACTTGGGCTTGCCACCAGGTGCCATTGCCGGAACTCGCAGAAACAGCCCCATGGAGAAACGGGCAGTCAGATGCCGTCTTCCACCAAGATGTGGCAGGGAACTGGGTGGCAGGGCGTGTGCCAGGGAAGGAGTGGAGACAGTCCCCCACCGTTCCCCATCCCAGTGCACGGGTCGTGTGCAGTGATCCTGTCGCCTCCTCTCCCCTGTGCCCAAGGACTGGCCTAGACCCCCGAGTCTGCCTGAGCACCGGACAAAAGGCAAAGCCTTACCTACCCCAGGAGATGGTAATAGGCATAGAGTGCCATGCTAGGCCACGCACGCTGCTGCAGGGTTGTGACTGTGTCTGCTGCTTAGTTCGGCTGAGCAAGGTGAACCCCGGGCGCAAACTTGGAGCCCGGGAAAGCAAGGCCCAAGAGGCACCAGCTCTCCCGAGGCTTTTCTTCCCTGCCGCGACAGAGCGAACGACCAAAGCCTTGCTGAGGAAGCAGCAGCGAAGTGCGGTTTGTGCCAAGCTGAAAACCTCTGGGAAAGCATAGCAGTCGCTGGGAAATCAGAGTCGGTTCTGCGGTCTCTTCTCTGCTGCTTGCCTGAGCCCAGTCTCGCGGTGGGAGAGATACCCGCAGACAGCGAAAGCCTCTTTGCCCGGGCATCTCCTCTGGGAAGGCACAGCATTCGTTGGGAAATCAGCATCGGATGTGTGTGATGCTGCAGCTGAATGCCTGAGCTAGTCTCCGCAGCATGGTGGAAGATACCCGCATGGAGCGAAATCCTCTTTGTCCTAGCACCCCTCTGCCTGAGAGAGAATCGCGCTTGCGCCTGTGGAAGGAGCCTTAAGGAAAGGGACACGTCTTTCACTGCGCTCCCCAGGAGCATGTCTGTGGAAGGTGCAGCACGCTGCCCAGGGAGAAGAGCAGGAGCCGTTGGCCTTCAGGTCTGGAAACGGTGGTGAAGCAGGAGAGCCGGCCCTGGCAGGCACAGCGGCCGGTGGCAATACAAGTGTCACCCGCTCCCTGTGCAGAGAGACGGAAGCCTGGCTGCTCCGGAGAGAGGAGGGGATGAGTAGGGCAGGGCGCGAGCTCCACTCTTAGGAAGGAGTCTGGGCAGAAAGCATGCCTGTCCTGAGCCTGTGGGCCAAGGAGACAGCAGCTCCTTGGCCATCTGTCCCTGGGGCGGACATGCTCTTGCCACGGGACGCCTACCCTGAACTCGCAGAAACAGCTCCCTGAAATAACGGGGAGTCAGATGCCGTCTTCCTCCAGGATGTGGAAGCTTGGAGGAGGCACGGGGTTTAAGGGGAAGGAGTGGGTACAGTCCCCCAAAGCTCCCTATTCAGTGTACGGGCGGTGTGCAGGGATCCTGTCACCTCTCCTTTCCTGTGGGAAAGCACTGGCCTAGTTCGCGAGTTCGCCTGAGTGCCAGAGTAAAAGGCCAAGCGATGCCTACACTGGGAAATGGTAGTGTGCATAGAGTGCCATCCTAGGCTACGCATGCTACTGTAGGGTTCTGGCTGTGTCTGCTTAGTTCCGCCTGGCAGGGTGAACCCAGGACGCGAACAATGAGCCAGGGAAAGCATGGCCCAAGAGGCAACAGCTTTCCCGAAGCTCTTCTTCCCTGACGCGACTGAAGCCCTGCTGAGGAAGCAGCAGCGAAGTGCTGTTCGCTCCAAGCCAAAGCCCCTGCGAAAGCACAGCATTCGCTGAGAAATGTTCTGCGGGCTGCTGCTGCTTGCCTGAGTCCTGTCTCGCGGTGGGAGAAACCCGCATACAGCGAAAGCCTCTTTGCCTGGGCATCTCCCCTGGGAAAGCACAACTTTCCTTGGGAAATCAGAGGTGGGTTTGGGGCTGCTGCTGTTTGCCTGGCCTAGTCTCTGCAGGTCGGTGGAAGATACCCGTATTGAGCGAAATACCCCTTTGCCCTAGCATCCCCTCTGCCCGAGAGGGAATCAAGTGTGGGGAAGGCGCAGCGCGCGCCGCCCCCGGAGAAGAGAAGGAGCCGTTGGCCTTGGGGTCGGGAAACACTCGGGACGCAGGATAGCCTGCCGTAGCACGAACAGGAGGCCGCTGGCAAGACAAGTGTCACCCGCTCCCTGTGCCGAGAGATGGAAGCCTGGCTGCTAAGGAGACATGAGGGGACGACTAGGGCAGGGTCCCGTGCTCCACACCAAGGCAGGAGTCTGGTCAGAAGGCACGCCTGTCCTGTGCCTCTGGTCCCAAGGGGACAGCATCTCCTTGGCCACCTGTCCCAAGGGCAGACTTGGGCTTGCCACCAGGTGCCATTGCCGGAACTCGCAGAAACAGCCCCATGGAGAAACGGGCAGTCAGATTGCCGTCTTCCACCAAGATGTGGCAGGGAACTGGGTGGCAGGGCGTGTGCCAGGGAAGGAGTGGAGACAGTCCCCCACCGTTCCCCATCCCAGTGCACGGGTCGTGTGCAGTGATCCTGTCGCCTCCTCTCCCCTGTGCCCAAGGACTGGCCTAGACCCCCGAGTCTGCCTGAGCACCGGACAAAAGGCAAAGCCTTACCTACCCCAGGAGATGGTAATAGGCATAGAGTGCCATGCTAGGCCACGCACGCTGCTGCAGGGTTGTGACTGTGTCTGCTTAGTTCGGCTGAGCAAGGTGAACCCCGGGCGCAAACTTGGAGCCCGGGAAAGCAAGGCCCAAGAGGCACCAGCTCTCCCGAGGCTTTTCTTCCCCTGCCGCGACAGAGCGAACGACCAAAGCCTTGCTGAGGAAGCAGCAGCGAAGTGCGGTTTGTGCCAAGCTGAAAACCTCTGGGAAAGCATAGCAGTCGCTGGGAAATCAGAGTCGGTTCTGCGGTCTCTTCTGCTGCTTGCCTGAGCCCAGTCTCGCGGTGGGAGATACCCGCAGACAGCGAAAGCCTCTTTGCCCGGGCATCTCCTCTGGGAAGGCACAGCATTCGTTGGGAAATCAGCATCGGATGTGTGTGATGCTGCAGCTGAATGCCTGAGCTAGTCTCCGCAGCATGGTGGAAGATACCCGCATGGAGCGAAATCCTCTTTGTCCTAGCACCCCTCTGCCTGAGAGAGAATCGCGCTTGCGCCTGTGGAAGGAGCCTTAAGGAAAGGGACACGTCTTTCACTGCGCTCCCCAGGAGCATGTCTGTGGAAGGTGCAGCACGCTGCCCAGGGAGAAGAGCAGGAGCCGTTGGCCTTCAGGTCTGGAAACGGTGGTGAAGCAGGAGAGCCGGCCCTGGCAGGCACAGCGGCCGGTGGCAATACAAGTGTCACCCGCTCCCTGTGCAGAGAGACGGAAGCCTGGCTGCTCCGGAGAGAGGAGGGGATGAGTAGGGCAGGGCGCGAGCTCCACTCTTAGGAAGGAGTCTGGGCAGAAAGCATGCCTGTCCTGAGCCTGTGGGCCAAGGAGACAGCAGCTCCTTGGCCATCTGTCCCTGGGGCGGACATGCTCTTGCCACGGGACGCCTACCCTGAACTCGCAGAAACAGCTCCCTGAAATAACGGGGAGTCAGATGCCGTCTTCCTCCAGGATGTGGAAGCTTGGAGGAGGCACGGGGTTTAAGGGGAAGGAGTGGGTACAGTCCCCCAAAGCTCCCTATTCAGTGTACGGGCGGTGTGCAGGGATCCTGTCACCTCTCCTTTCCTGTGGGAAAGCACTGGCCTAGTTCGCGAGTTCGCCTGAGTGCCAGAGTAAAAGGCCAAGCGATGCCTACACTGGGAAATGGTAGTGTGCATAGAGTGCCATCCTAGGCTACGCATGCTACTGTAGGGTTCTGGCTGTGTCTGCTTAGTTCCGCCTGGCAGGGTGAACCCAGGACGCGAACAATGAGCCAGGGAAAGCATGGCCCAAGAGGCAACAGCTTTCCCGAAGCTCTTCTTCCCTGACGCGACTGAAGCCCTGCTGAGGAAGCAGCAGCGAAGTGCTGTTCGCTCCAAGCCAAAGCCCCTGCGAAAGCACAGCATTCGCTGAGAAATGTTCTGCGGGCTGCTGCTGCTTGCCTGAGTCCTGTCTCGCGGTGGGAGAAACCCGCATACAGCGAAAGCCTCTTTGCCTGGGCATCTCCCCTGGGAAAGCACAACTTTCCTTGGGAAATCAGAGGTGGGTTTGGGGCTGCTGCTGTTTGCCTGGCCTAGTCTCTGCAGGTCGGTGGAAGATACCCGTATTGAGCGAAATACCCCTTTGCCCTAGCATCCCCTCTGCCCGAGAGGGAATCAAGTGTGGGGAAGGCGCAGCGCGCCGCCCCCGGAGAAGAGAAGGAGCCGTTGGCCTTGGGGTCGGGAAACACTCGGGACGCAGGATAGCCTGCCGTAGCACGAACAGGAGGCCGCTGGCAAGACAAGTGTCACCCGCTCCCTGTGCCGAGAGATGGAAGCCTGGCTGCTAAGGAGACATGAGGGGACGACTAGGGCAGGGTCCCGTGCTCCACACCAAGGCAGGAGTCTGGTCAGAAGGCACGCCTGTCCTGTGCCTCTGGTCCCAAGGGGACAGCATCTCCTTGGCCACCTGTCCCAAGGGCAGACTTGGGCTTGCCACCAGGTGCCATTGCCGGAACTCGCAGAAACAGCCCCATGGAGAAACGGGCAGTCAGATGCCGTCTTCCACCAAGATGTGGCAGGGAACTGGGTGGCAGGGCGTGTGCCAGGGAAGGAGTGGAGACAGTCCCCCACCGTTCCCCATCCCAGTGCACGGGTCGTGTGCAGTGATCCTGTCGCCTCCTCTCCCCTGTGCCCAAGGACTGGCCTAGACCCCCGAGTCTGCCTGAGCACCGGACAAAAGGCAAAGCCTTACCTACCCCAGGAGATGGTAATAGGCATAGAGTGCCATGCTAGGCCACGCACGCTGCTGCAGGGTTGTGACTGTGTCTGCTTAGTTCGGCTGAGCAAGGTGAACCCCGGGCGCAAACTTGGAGCCCGGGAAAGCAAGGCCCAAGAGGCACCAGCTCTCCCGAGGCTTTTCTTCCCTGCCGCGACAGAGCGAACGACCAAAGCCTTGCTGAGGAAGCAGCAGCGAAGTGCGGTTTGTGCCAAGCTGAAAACCTCTGGGAAAGCATAGCAGTCGCTGGGAAATCAGAGTCGGTTCTGCGGTCTCTTCTGCTGCTTGCCTGAGCCCAGTCTCGCGGTGGGGGATACCCGCAGACAGCGAAAGCCTCTTTGCCCGGGCATCTCCTCTGGGAAGGCACAGCATTCGTTGGGAAATCAGCATCGGATGTGTGTGATGCTGCAGCTGAATGCCTGAGCTAGTCTCCGCAGCATGGTGGAAGATACCCGCATGGAGCGAAATCCTCTTTGTCCTAGCACCCCTCTGCCTGAGAGAGAATCGCGCTTGCGCCTGTGGAAGGAGCCTTAAGGAAAGGGACACGTCTTTCACTGCGCTCCCCAGGCATGTCTGTGGAAGGTGCAGCACGCTGCCCAGGGAGAAGAGCAGGAGCCGTTGGCCTTCAGGTCTGGAAACGGTGGTGAAGCAGGAGAGCCGGCCCTGGCAGGCACAGCGGCCGGTGGCAATACAAGTGTCACCCGCTCCCTGTGCAGAGAGACGGAAGCCTGGCTGCTCCGGAGAGAGGAGGGGATGAGTAGGGCAGGGCGCGAGCTCCACTCTTAGGAAGGAGTCTGGGCAGAAAGCATGCCTGTCCTGAGCCTGTGGGCCAAGGAGACAGCAGCTCCTTGGCCATCTGTCCCTGGGGCGGACATGCTCTTGCCACGGGACGCCTACCCTGAACTCGCAGAAAAAGCTCCCTGAAATAACGGGGAGTCAGATGCCGTCTTCCTCCAGGATGTGGAAGCTTGGAGGAGGCACGGGGTTTAAGGGGAAGGAGTGGGTACAGTCCCCCAAAGCTCCCTATTCAGTGTACGGGCGGTGTGCAGGGATCCTGTCACCTCTCCTTTCCTGTGGGAAAGCACTGGCCTAGTTCGCGAGTTCGCCTGAGTGCCAGAGTAAAAGGCCAAGCGATGCCTACACTGGGAAATGGTAGTGTGCATAGAGTGCCATCCTAGGCTACGCATGCTACTGTAGGGTTCTGGCTGTGTCTGCTTAGTTCCGCCTGGCAGGGTGAACCCAGGACGCGAACAATGAGCCAGGGAAAGCATGGCCCAAGAGGCAACAGCTTTCCCGAAGCTCTTCTTCCCTGACGCGACTGAAGCCCTGCTGAGGAAGCAGCAGCGAAGTGCTGTTCGCTCCAAGCCAAAGCCCCTGCGAAAGCACAGCATTCGCTGAGAAATGTTCTGCGGGCTGCTGCTGCTTGCCTGAGTCCTGTCTCGCGGTGGGAGAAACCCGCATACAGCGAAAGCCTCTTTGCCTGGGCATCTCCCCTGGGAAAGCACAACTTTCCTTGGGAAATCAGAGGTGGGTTTGGGGCTGCTGCTGTTTGCCTGGCCTAGTCTCTGCAGGTCGGTGGAAGATACCCGTATTGAGCGAAATACCCCTTTGCCCTAGCATCCCCTCTGCCCGAGAGGGAATCAAGTGTGGGGAAGGCGCAGCGCGCCGCCCCCGGAGGAGAAGAGAAGGAGCCGTTGGCCTTGGGGTCGGGAAACACTCGGGACGCAGGATAGCCTGCCGTAGCACGAACAGGAGGCCGCTGGCAAGACAAGTGTCACCCGCTCCCTGTGCCGAGAGATGGAAGCCTGGCTGCTAAGGAGACATGAGGGGACGACTAGGGCAGGGTCCCGTGCTCCACACCAAGGCAGGAGTCTGGTCAGAAGGCACGCCTGTCCTGTGCCTCTGGTCCCAAGGGGACAGCATCTCCTTGGCCACCTGTCCCAAGGGCAGACTTGGGCTTGCCACCAGGTGCCATTGCCGGAACTCGCAGAAACAGCCCCATGGAGAAACGGGCAGTCAGATGCCGTCTTTCCACCAAGATGTGGCAGGGAACTGGGTGGCAGGGCGTGTGCCAGGGAAGGAGTGGAGACAGTCCCCCCCCACCGTTCCCCATCCCAGTGCACGGGTCGTGTGCAGTGATCCTGTCGCCTCCTCTCCCCTGTGCCCAAGGACTGGCCTAGACCCCCGAGTCTGCCTGAGCACCGGACAAAAGGCAAAGCCTTACCTACCCCAGGAGATGGTAATAGGCATAGAGTGCCATGCTAGGCCACGCACGCTGCTGCAGGGTTGTGACTGTGTCTGCTTAGTTCGGCTGAGCAAGGTGAACCCCGGGCGCAAACTTGGAGCCCGGGAAAGCAAGGCCCAAGAGGCACCAGCTCTCCCGAGGCTTTTCTTCCCTGCCGCGACAGAGCGAACGACCAAAGCCTTGCTGAGGAAGCAGCAGCGAAGTGCGGTTTGTGCCAAGCTGAAAACCTCTGGGAAAGCATAGCAGTCGCTGGGAAATCAGAGTCGGTTCTGCGCGTCTCTTCTGCTGCTTGCCTGAGCCCAGTCTCGCGGTGGGAGATACCCGCAGACAGCGAAAGCCTCTTTGCCCGGGCATCTCCTCTGGGAAGGCACAGCATTCGTTGGGAAATCAGCATCGGATGTGTGTGATGCTGCAGCTGAATGCCTGAGCTAGTCTCCGCAGCATGGTGGAAGATACCCGCATGGAGCGAAATCCTCTTTGTCCTAGCACCCCTCTGCCTGAGAGAGAATCGCGCTTGCGCCTGTGGAAGGAGCCTTAAGGAAAGGGACACGTCTTTCACTGCGCTCCCCAGGAGCATGTCTGTGGAAGGTGCAGCACGCTGCCCAGGGAGAAGAGCAGGAGCCGTTGGCCTTCAGGTCTGGAAACGGTGGTGAAGCAGGAGAGCCGGCCCCTGGCAGGCACAGCGGCCGGTGGCAATACAAGTGTCACCCGCTCCCTGTGCAGAGAGACGGAAGCCTGGCTGCTCCGGAGAGAGGAGGGGATGAGTAGGGCAGGGCGCGAGCTCCACTCTTAGGAAGGAGTCTGGGCAGAAAGCATGCCTGTCCTGAGCCTGTGGGCCAAGGAGACAGCAGCTCCTTGGCCATCTGTCCCTGGGGCGGACATGCTCTTGCCACGGGACGCCTACCCTGAACTCGCAGAAACAGCTCCCTGAAATAACGGGGAGTCAGATGCCGTCTTCCTCCAGGATGTGGAAGCTTGGAGGAGGCACGGGGTTTAAGGGGAAGGAGTGGGTACAGTCCCCCAAAGCTCCCTATTCAGTGTACGGGCGGTGTGCAGGGATCCTGTCACCTCTCCTTTCCTGTGGGAAAGCACTGGCCTAGTTCGCGAGTTCGCCTGAGTGCCAGAGTAAAAGGCCAAGCGATGCCTACACTGGGAAATGGTAGTGTGCATAGAGTGCCATCCTAGGCTACGCATGCTACTGTAGGGTTCTGGCTGTGTCTGCTTAGTTCCGCCTGGCAGGGTGAACCCAGGACGCGAACAATGAGCCAGGGAAAAGCATGGCCCAAGAGGCAACAGCTTTCCCGAAGCTCTTCTTCCCTGACGCGACTGAAGCCCTGCTGAGGAAGCAGCAGCGAAGTGCTGTTCGCTCCAAGCCAAAGCCCCTGCGAAAGCACAGCATTCGCTGAGAAATGTTCTGCGGGCTGCTGCTGCTTGCCTGAGTCCTGTCTCGCGGTGGGAGAAACCCGCATACAGCGAAAGCCTCTTTGCCTGGGCATCTCCCCTGGGAAAGCACAACTTTCCTTGGGAAATCAGAGGTGGGTTTGGGGCTGCTGCTGTTTGCCTGGCCTAGTCTCTGCAGGTCGGTGGAAGATACCCGTATTGAGCGAAATACCCCCTTTGCCCTAGCATCCCCTCTGCCCGAGAGGGAATCAAGTGTGGGGAAGGCGCAGCGCGCCGCCCCCCCGGAGAAGAGAAGGAGCCGTTGGCCTTGGGGTCGGGAAACACTCGGGACGCAGGATAGCCTGCCGTAGCACGAACAGGAGGCCGCTGGCAAGACAAGTGTCACCCGCTCCCTGTGCCGAGAGATGGAAGCCTGGCTGCTAAGGAGACATGAGGGGACGACTAGGGCAGGGTCCCGTGCTCCACACCAAGGCAGGAGTCTGGTCAGAAGGCACGCCTGTCCTGTGCCTCTGGTCCCAAGGGGACAGCATCTCCTTGGCCACCTGTCCCAAGGGCAGACTTGGGCTTGCCACCAGGTGCCATTGCCGGAACTCGCAGAAACAGCCCCATGGAGAAACGGGCAGTCAGATGCCGTCTTCCACCAAGGTGTGGCAGGGAACTGGGTGGCAGGGCGTGTGCCAGGGAAGGAGTGGAGACAGTCCCCCACCGTTCCCCATCCCAGTGCACGGGTCGTGTGCAGTGATCCTGTCGCCTCCTCTCCCCTGTGCCCAAGGACTGGCCTAGACCCCCGAGTCTGCCTGAGCACCGGACAAAAGGCAAAGCCTTACCTACCCCAGGAGATGGTAATAGGCATAGAGTGCCATGCTAGGCCACGCACGCTGCTGCAGGGTTGTGACTGTGTCTGCTTAGTTCGGCTGAGCAAGGTGAACCCCGGGCGCAAACTTGGAGCCCGGGAAAGCAAGGCCCAAGAGGCACCAGCTCTCCCGAGGCTTTTCTTCCCTGCCGCGACAGAGCGAACGACCAAAGCCTTGCTGAGGAAGCAGCAGCGAAGTGCGGTTTGTGCCAAGCTGAAAACCTCTGGGAAAGCATAGCAGTCGCTGGGAAATCAGAGTCGGTTCTGCGGTCTCTTCTCTGCTGCTTGCCTGAGCCCAGTCTCGCGGTGGGAGATACCCGCAGACAGCGAAAGCCTCTTTGCCCGGGCATCTCCTCTGGGAAGGCACAGCATTCGTTGGGAAATCAGCATCGGATGTGTGTGATGCTGCAGCTGAATGCCTGAGCTAGTCTCCGCAGCATGGTGGAAGATACCCGCATGGAGCGAAATCCTCTTTGTCCTAGCACCCCTCTGCCTGAGAGAGAATCGCGCTTGCGCCTGTGGAAGGAGCCTTAAGGAAAGGGACACGTCTTTCACTGCGCTCCCCAGGAGCATGTCTGTGGAAGGTGCAGCACGCTGCCCAGGGAGAAGAGCAGGAGCCGTTGGCCTTCAGGTCTGGAAACGGTGGTGAAGCAGGAGAGCCGGCCCTGGCAGGCACAGCGGCCGGTGGCAATACAAGTGTCACCCGCTCCCTGTGCAGAGAGACGGAAGCCTGGCTGCTCCGGAGAGAGGAGGGGATGAGTAGGGCAGGGCGCGAGCTCCACTCTTAGGAAGGAGTCTGGGCAGAAAGCATGCCTGTCCTGAGCCTGTGGGCCAAGGAGACAGCAGCTCCTTGGCCATCTGTCCCTGGGGCGGACATGCTCTTGCCACGGGACGCCTACCCTGAACTCGCAGAAACAGCTCCCTGAAATAACGGGGAGTCAGATGCCGTCTTCCTCCAGGATGTGGAAGCTTGGAGGAGGCACGGGGTTTAAGGGGGGAGTGGGGTACAGTCCCCCAAAGCTCCCTATTCAGTGTACGGGCGGTGTGCAGGGATCCTGTCACCTCTCCTTTCCTGTGGGAAAGCACTGGCCTAGTTCGCGAGTTCGCCTGAGTGCCAGAGTAAAAGGCCAAGCGATGCCTACACTGGGAAATGGTAGTGTGCATAGAGTGCCATCCTAGGCTACGCATGCTACTGTAGGGTTCTGGCTGTGTCTGCTTAGTTCCGCCTGGCAGGGTGAACCCAGGACGCGAACAATGAGCCAGGGAAAGCATGGCCCAAGAGGCAACAGCTTTCCCGAAGCTCTTCTTCCCTGACGCGACTGAAGCCCTGCTGAGGAAGCAGCAGCGAAGTGCTGTTCGCTCCAAGCCAAAGCCCCTGCGAAAGCACAGCATTCGCTGAGAAATGTTCTGCGGGCTGCTGCTGCTTGCCTGAGTCCTGTCTCGCGGTGGGAGAAACCCGCATACAGCGAAAGCCTCTTTGCCTGGGCATCTCCCCTGGGAAAGCACAACTTTCCTTGGGAAATCAGAGGTGGGTTTGGGGCTGCTGCTGTTTTGCCTGGCCTAGTCTCTGCAGGTCGGTGGAAGATACCCGTATTGAGCGAAATACCCCTTTGCCCTAGCATCCCCTCTGCCCGAGAGGGAATCAAGTGTGGGGAAGGCGCAGCGCGCCGCCCCCGGAGAAGAGAAGGAGCCGTTGGCCTTGGGGTCGGGAAACACTCGGGACGCAGGATAGCCTGCCGTAGCACGAACAGGAGGCCGCTGGCAAGACAAGTGTCACCCGCTCCCTGTGCCGAGAGATGGAAGCCTGGCTGCTAAGGAGACATGAGGGGACGACTAGGGCAGGGTCCCGTGCTCCACACCAAGGCAGGAGTCTGGTCAGAAGGCACGCCTGTCCTGTGCCTCTGGTCCCAAGGGGACAGCATCTCCTTGGCCACCTGTCCCAAGGGCAGACTTGGGCTTGCCACCAGGTGCCATTGCCGGAACTCGCAGAAACACCCCCATGGAGAAACGGGCAGTCAGATGCCGTCTTCCACCAAGATGTGGCAGGGAACTGGGTGGCAGGGCGTGTGCCAGGGAAGGAGTGGAGACAGTCCCCCCACCGTTCCCCATCCCAGTGCACGGGTCGTGTGCAGTGATCCTGTCGCCTCCTCTCCCCTGTGCCCAAGGACTGGCCTAGACCCCCGAGTCTGCCTGAGCACCGGACAAAAGGCAAAGCCTTACCTACCCCAGGAGATGGTAATAGGCATAGAGTGCCATGCTAGGCCACGCACGCTGCTGCAGGGTTGTGACTGTGTCTGCTTAGTTCGGCTGAGCAAGGTGAACCCCGGGCGCAAACTTGGAGCCCGGGAAAGCAAGGCCCAAGAGGCACCAGCTCTCCCGAGGCTTTTCTTCCCTGCCGCGACAGAGCGAACGACCAAAGCCTTGCTGAGGAGGAAGCAGCAGCGAAGTGCGGTTTGTGCCAAGCTGAAAACCTCTGGGAAAGCATAGCAGTCGCTGGGAAATCAGGAGTCGGTTCTGCGGTCTCTTCTGCTGCTTGCCTGAGCCCAGTCTCGCGGTGGGAGATACCCGCAGACAGCGAAAGCCTCTTTGCCCGGGCATCTCCTCTGGGAAGGCACAGCATTCGTTGGGAAATCAGCATCGGATGTGTGTGATGCTGCAGCTGAATGCCTGAGCTAGTCTCCGCAGCATGGTGGAAGATACCCGCATGGAGCGAAATCCTCTTTGTCCTAGCACCCCTCTGCCTGAGAGAGAATCGCGCTTGCGCCTGTGGAAGGAGCCTTAAGGAAAGGGACACGTCTTTCACTGCGCTCCCCAGGAGCATGTCTGTGGAAGGTGCAGCACGCTGCCCAGGGAGAAGAGCAGGAGCCGTTGGCCTTCAGGTCTGGAAACGGTGGTGAAGCAGGAGAGCCGGCCCTGGCAGGCACAGCGGCCGGTGGCAATACAAGTGTCACCCGCTCCCTGTGCAGAGAGACGGAAGCCTGGCTGCTCCGGAGAGAGAGAGGGGGATGAGTAGGGCAGGGCGCGAGCTCCACTCTCTAGGAAGGAGTCTGGGCAGAAAGCATGCCTGTCCTGAGCCTGTGGGCCAAGGAGACAGCAGCTCCTTGGCCATCTGTCCCTGGGGCGGACATGCTCTTGCCACGGGACGCCTACCCTGAACTCGCAGAAACAGCTCCCTGAAATAACGGGGAGTCAGATGCCGTCTTCCTCCAGGATGTGGAAGCTTGGAGGAGGCACGGGGTTTAAGGGGAAGGAGTGGGTACAGTCCCCCAAAGCTCCCTATTCAGTGTACGGGCGGTGTGCAGGGATCCTGTCACCTCTCCTTTCCTGTGGGAAAGCACTGGCCTAGTTCGCGAGTTCGCCTGAGTGCCAGAGTAAAAGGCCAAGCGATGCCTACACTGGGAAATGGTAGTGTGCATAGAGTGCCATCCTAGGCTACGCATGCTACTGTAGGGTTCTGGCTGTGTCTGCTTAGTTCCGCCTGGCAGGGTGAACCCAGGACGCGAACAATGAGCCAGGGAAAGCATGGCCCAAGAGGCAACAGCTTTCCCGAAGCTCTTCTTCCCTGACGCGACTGAAGCCCTGCTGAGGAAGCAGCAGCGAAGTGCTGTTCGCTCCAAGCCAAAGCCCCTGCGAAAGCACAGCATTCGCTGAGAAATGTTCTGCGGGCTGCTGCTGCTTGCCTGAGTCCTGTCTCGCGGTGGGAGAAAAACCCGCATACAGCGAAAGCCTCTTTGCCTGGGCATCTCCCCTGGGAAAGCACAACTTTCCTTGGGAAATCAGAGGTGGGTTTGGGGCTGCTGCTGTTTGCCTGGCCTAGTCTCTGCAGGTCGGTGGAAGATACCCGTATTGAGCGAAATACCCCTTTGCCCTAGCATCCCCTCTGCCCGAGAGGGAATCAAGTGTGGGGAAGGCGCAGCGCGCCGCCCCCGGAGAAGAGAAGGAGCCGTTGGCCTTGGGGTCGGGAAACACTCGGGACGCAGGATAGCCTGCCGTAGCACGAACAGGAGGCCGCTGGCAAGACAAGTGTCACCCGCTCCCTGTGCCGAGAGATGGAAGCCTGGCTGCTAAGGAGACATGAGGGGACGACTAGGGCAGGGTCCCGTGCTCCACACCAAGGCAGGAGTCTGGTCAGAAGGCACGCCTGTCCTGTGCCTCTGGTCCCAAGGGGACAGCATCTCCTTGGCCACCTGTCCCAAGGGCAGACTTGGGCTTGCCACCAGGTGCCATTGCCGGAACTCGCAGAAACAGCCCCATGGAGAAACGGGCAGTCAGATGCCGTCTTCCACCAAGATGTGGCAGGGAACTGGGTGGCAGGGCGTGTGCCAGGGAAGGAGTGGAGACAGTCCCCCACCGTTCCCCATCCCAGTGCACGGGTCGTGTGCAGTGATCCTGTCGCCTCCTCTCCCCTGTGCCCAAGGACTGGCCTAGACCCCCGAGTCTGCCTGAGCACCGGACAAAAGGCAAAGCCTTACCTACCCCAGGAGATGGTAATAGGCAATAGAGTGCCATGCTAGGCCACGCACGCTGCTGCAGGGTTGTGACTGTGTCTGCTTAGTTCGGCTGAGCAAGGTGAACCCCGGGCGCAAACTTGGAGCCCGGGAAAGCAAGGCCCAAGAGGCACCAGCTCTCCCGAGGCTTTTCTTCCCTGCCGCGACAGAGCGAACGACCAAAGCCTTGCTGAGGAAGCAGCAGCGAAGTGTGCGGTTTTGTGCCAAGCTGAAAACCTCTGGGAAAGCATAGCAGTCGCTGGGAAATCAGAGTCGGTTCTGCGGTCTCTTCTGCTGCTTGCCTGAGCCCAGTCTCGCGGTGGGAGATACCCGCAGACAGCGAAAGCCTCTTTGCCCGGGCATCTCCTCTGGGAAGGCACAGCATTCGTTGGGAAATCAGCATCGGATGTGTGTGATGCTGCAGCTGAATGCCTGAGCTAGTCTCCGCAGCATGGTGGAAGATACCCGCATGGAGCGAAATCCTCTTTGTCCTAGCACCCCTCTGCCTGAGAGAATCGCGCTTGCGCCTGTGGAAGGAGCCTTAAGGAAAGGGACACGTCTTTCACTGCGCTCCCCAGGAGCATGTCTGTGGAAGGTGCAGCACGCTGCCCAGGGAGAAGAGCAGGAGCCGTTGGCCTTCAGGTCTGGAAACGGTGGTGAAGCAGGAGAGCCGGCCCTGGCAGGCACAGCGGCCGGTGGCAATACAAGTGTCACCCGCTCCCTGTGCAGAGAGACGGAAGCCTGGCTGCTCCGGAGAGAGGAGGGGATGAGTAGGGCAGGGCGCGAGCTCCACTCTTAGGAAGGAGTCTGGGCAGAAAGCATGCCTGTCCTGAGCCTGTGGGCCAAGGAGACAGCAGCTCCTTGGCCATCTGTCCCTGGGGCGGACATGCTCTTGCCACGGGACGCCTACCCTGAACTCGCAGAAACAGCTCCCTGAAATAACGGGGAGTCAGATGCCGTCTTCCTCCAGGATGTGGAAGCTTGGAGGAGGCACGGGGTTTAAGGGGAAGGAGTGGGTACAGTCCCCCAAAGCTCCCTATTCAGTGTACGGGCGGTGTGCAGGGATCCTGTCACCTCTCCTTTCCTGTGGGAAAGCACTGGCCTAGTTCGCGAGTTCGCCTGAGTGCCAGAGTAAAAGGCCAAGCGATGCCTACACTGGGAAATGGTAGTGTGCATAGAGTGCCATCCTAGGCTACGCATGCTACTGTAGGGTTCTGGCTGTGTCTGCTTAGTTCCGCCTGGCAGGGTGAACCCAGGACGCGAACAATGAGCCAGGGAAAGCATGGCCCAAGAGGCAACAGCTTTCCCGAAGCTCTTCTTCCCTGACGCGACTGAAGCCCTGCTGAGGAAGCAGCAGCGAAGTGCTGTTCGCTCCAAGCCAAAGCCCTGCTGCGAAAGCACAGCATTCGCTGAGAAATGTTCTGCGGGCTGCTGCTGCTTGCCTGAGTCCTGTCTCGCGGTGGGAGAAACCCGCATACAGCGAAAGCCTCTTTGCCTGGGCATCTCCCCTGGGAAAGCACAACTTTCCTTGGGAAATCAGAGGTGGGTTTGGGGCTGCTGCTGTTTGCCTGGCCTAGTCTCTGCAGGTCGGTGGAAGATACCCGTATTGAGCGAAATACCCCTTTGCCCTAGCATCCCCTCTGCCCGAGAGGGAATCAAGTGTGGGGAAGGCGCAGCGCGCCGCCCCCGGAGAAGAGAAGGAGCCGTTGGCCTTGGGGTCGGGAAACACTCGGGACGCAGGATAGCCTGCCGTAGCACGAACAGGAGGCCGCTGGCAAGACAAGTGTCACCCGCTCCCTGTGCCGAGAGATGGAAGCCTGGCTGCTAAGGAGACATGAGGGGACGACTAGGGCAGGGTCCCGTGCTCCACACCAAGGCAGGAGTCTGGTCAGAAGGCACGCCTGTCCTGTGCCTCTGGTCCCAAGGGGACAGCATCTCCTTGGCCACCTGTCCCAAGGGCAGACTTGGGCTTGCCACCAGGTGCCATTGCCGGAACTCGCAGAAACAGCCCCATGGAGAAACGGGCAGTCAGATGCCGTCTTCCACCAAGATGTGGCAGGGAACTGGGTGGCAGGGCGTGTGCCAGGGAAGGAGTGGAGACAGTCCCCCCCCACGTTCCCCATCCCAGTGCACGGGTCGTGTGCAGTGATCCTGTCGCCTCCTCTCCCCCTGTGCCCAAGGACTGGCCTAGACCCCCGAGTCTGCCTGAGCACCGGACAAAAGGCAAAGCCTTACCTACCCCAGGAGATGGTAATAGGCATAGAGTGCCATGCTAGGCCACGCACGCTGCTGCAGGGTTGTGACTGTGTCTGCTTAGTTCGGCTGAGCAAGGTGAACCCCGGGCGCAAACTTGGAGCCCGGGAAAGCAAGGCCCAAGAGGCACCAGCTCTCCCGAGGCTTTTCTTCCCTGCCGCGACAGAGCGAACGACCAAAGCCTTGCTGAGGAAGCAGCAGCGAAGTGCGGTTTGTGCCAAGCTGAAAACCTCTGGGAAAGCATAGCAGTCGCTGGGAAATCAGAGTCGGTTCTGCGGTCTCTTCTGCTGCTTGCCTGAGCCCAGTCTCGCGGTGGGAGATACCCGCAGACAGCGAAAGCCTCTTTGCCCGGGCATCTCCTCTGGGAAGGCACAGCATTCGTTGGGAAATCAGCATCGGATGTGTGTGATGCTGCAGCTGAATGCCTGAGCTAGTCTCCGCAGCATGGTGGAAGATACCCGCATGGAGCGAAATCCTCTTTGTCCTAGCACCCCTCTGCCTGAGAGAGAAGATCGCGCTTGCGCCTGTGGAAGGAGCCTTAAGGAAAGGGACACGTCTTTCACTGCGCTCCCCAGGAGCATGTCTGTGGAAGGTGCAGCACGCTGCCCAGGGAGAAGAGCAGGAGCCGTTGGCCTTCAGGTCTGGAAACGGTGGTGAAGCAGGAGAGCCGGCCCTGGCAGGCACAGCGGCCGGTGGCAATACAAGTGTCACCCGCTCCCTGTGCAGAGAGACGGAAGCCTGGCTGCTCCGGAGAGAGGAGGGGATGAGTAGGGCAGGGCGCGAGCTCCACTCTTAGGAAGGAGTCTGGGCAGAAAGCATGCCTGTCCTGAGCCTGTGGGCCAAGGAGACAGCAGCTCCTTGGCCATCTGTCCCTGGGGCGGACATGCTCTTGCCACGGGACGCCTACCCTGAACTCGCAGAAACAGCTCCCTGAAATAACGGGGAGTCAGATGCCGTCTTCCTCCAGGATGTGGAAGCTTGGAGGAGGCACGGGGTTTAAGGGGAAGGAGTGGGTACAGTCCCCCAAAGCTCCCTATTCAGTGTACGGGCGGTGTGCAGGGATCCTGTCACCTCTCCTTTCCTGTGGGAAAGCACTGGCCTAGTTCGCGAGTTCGCCTGAGTGCCAGAGTAAAAGGCCAAGCGATGCCTACACTGGGAAATGGTAGTGTGCATAGAGTGCCATCCTAGGCTACGCATGCTACTGTAGGGTTCTGGCTGTGTCTGCTTAGTTCCGCCTGGCAGGGTGAACCCAGGACGCGAACAATGAGCCAGGGAAAGCATGGCCCAAGAGGCAACAGCTTTCCCGAAGCTCTTCTTCCCTGACGCGACTGAAGCCCTGCTGAGGAAGCAGCAGCGAAGTGCTGTTCGCTCCAAGCCAAAGCCTCTGCGAAAGCACAGCATTCGCTGAGAAATGTTCTGCGGGCTGCTGCTGCTTGCCTGAGTCCTGTCTCGCGGTGGGAGAAACCCGCATACAGCGAAAGCCTCTTTGCCTGGGCATCTCCCCTGGGAAAGCACAACTTTCCTTGGGAAATCAGAGGTGGGTTTGGGGCTGCTGCTGTTTGCCTGGCCTAGTCTCTGCAGGTCGGTGGAAGATACCCGTATTGAGCGAAATACCCTTTGCCCTAGCATCCCCTCTGCCCGAGAGGGAATCAAGTGTGGGGAAGGCGCAGCGCGCCGCCCCCGGAGAAGAGAAGGAGCCGTTGGCCTTGGGGTCGGGAAACACTCGGGACGCAGGATAGCCTGCCGTAGCACGAACAGGAGGCCGCTGGCAAGACAAGTGTCACCCGCTCCCTGTGCCGAGAGATGGAAGCCTGGCTGCTAAGGAGACATGAGGGGACGACTAGGGCAGGGTCCCGTGCTCCACACCAAGGCAGGAGTCTGGTCAGAAGGCACGCCTGTCCTGTGCCTCTGGTCCCAAGGGGACAGCATCTCCTTGGCCACCTGTCCCAAGGGCAGACTTGGGCTTGCCACCAGGTGCCATTGCCGGAACTCGCAGAAACAGCCCCATGGAGAAACGGGCAGTCAGATGCCGTCTTCCACCAAAGATGTGGCAGGGAACTGGGTGGCAGGGCGTGTGCCAGGGAAGGAGTGGAGACAGTCCCCCACCGTTCCCCATCCCAGTGCACGGGTCGTGTGCAGTGATCCTGTCGCCTCCTCTCCCCTGTGCCCAAGGACTGGCCTAGACCCCCGAGTCTGCCTGAGCACCGGACAAAAGGCAAAGCCTTACCTACCCCAGGAGATGGTAATAGGCATAGAGTGCCATGCTAGGCCACGCACGCTGCTGCAGGGTTGTGACTGTGTCTGCTTAGTTCGGCTGAGCAAGGTGAACCCCGGGCGCAAACTTGGAGCCCGGGAAAGCAAGGCCCAAGAGGCACCAGCTCTCCCGAGGCTTTTCTTCCCTGCCGCGACAGAGCGAACGACCAAAAAGCCTTGCTGAGGAAGCAGCAGCGAAGTGCGGTTTGTGCCAAGCTGAAAACCTCTGGGAAAGCATAGCAGTCGCTGGGAAATCAGAGTCGGTTCTGCGGTCTCTTCTGCTGCTTGCCTGAGCCCAGTCTCGCGGTGGGAGATACCCGCAGACAGCGAAAGCCTCTTTGCCCGGGCATCTCCTCTGGGAAGGCACAGCATTCGTTGGGAAATCAGCATCGGATGTGTGTGATGCTGCAGCTGAATGCCTGAGCTAGTCTCCGCAGCATGGTGGAAGATACCCGCATGGAGCGAAATCCTCTTTGTCCTAGCACCCCCTCTGCTGAGAGAGAATCGCGCTTGCGCCTGTGGAAGGAGCCTTAAGGAAAGGGACACGTCTTTCACTGCGCTCCCCAGGAGCATGTCTGTGGAAGGTGCAGCACGCTGCCCAGGGAGAAGAGCAGGAGCCGTTGGCCTTCAGGTCTGGAAACGGTGGTGAAGCAGGAGAGCCGGCCCTGGCAGGCACAGCGGCCGGTGGCAATACAAGTGTCACCCGCTCCCTGTGCAGAGAGACGGAAGCCTGGCTGCTCCGGAGAGAGGAGGGGGATGAGTAGGGCAGGGCGCGAGCTCCACTCTTAGGAAGGAGTCTGGGCAGAAAGCATGCCTGTCCTGAGCCTGTGGGCCAAGGAGACAGCAGCTCCTTGGCCATCTGTCCCCTGGGGCGGACATGCTCTTGCCACGGGACGCCTACCCTGAACTCTCGCAGAAACAGCTCCCTGAAATAACGGGGAGTCAGATGCCGTCTTCCTCCAGGATGTGGAAAGGGGTTTAAGGGGAAGGAGTGGGTACAGTCCCCCAAAGCTCCCTATTCAGTGTACGGGCGGTGTGCAGGGATCCTGTCACCTCTCCTTTCCCTGTGGGAAAGCACTGGCCTAGTTTCGCGAGTTCGCCTGAGTGCCAGAGTAAAGTGCAGGCCAAGCGATGCCTACCACTGGGAAATGGTAGTGTGCATAGAGTGCCATCCTAGGCTAAAAAATAAAAATATCGCATGCTACTGTAGGGTTCTGGCCGTGCTCCACACCAAGGCAGGAGTCTGGTCAGAAGCACGCCTGTCCTGTGCCTCTGGTCCCAAAGGGCTGACAGCAATCTCCTTGGCCACCTGTCCCAAGGGCAGACTTGCAGCTTGCCACCAGGTTGCAATTGCCGGGCAAACTGCAACGAACGAGAAGAAGAAGAAGAAGAAGAAAGCAGAAAGAGAAGAAAAGGAACAGCAGAGAAAAAGACAGAAAAGAAAAAAGAAGAAAACAGCCCCATGGAGAAAGAAGAAGAAGGAAACGGGCAGTCAGATGCCGTCTTCCACCAAAGGTGTGGCAGGGAACTGGGTTCTGGCAGGAGCGTTGGCCAGGGAAGGGCAGTGGAGGCACAGTCCCCCACCGTTCCCCATCCCAGTGCACGGCGTCGTGTGCCAGTAGTGAGGGTTGATTCCTGGTCGCCCTTCCAGCCTCCCCTGTGCCCAAGGAAACGTGGACTAGACCCCCGAGATCTAGACTGGCACCGGACAAAAGGCA